>NC_051160.1:169823282-170123281 GCF_013339745.2 Dermacentor silvarum
GGGCCCAGACAGTGCAAATCGTAACACACCTGCTTTTGCAGCTCGCTGTCCTTAGCTCGGCTCACGGAAACCGCCCTTATCAATTTCGTGGACGGACGCTCCGCTGCAAGTTTGGTCACCGTGGTCCTGCAGCTGCGCTTGGATCTACACGTGGCCGCAACGCCAGCTGGCCGTGGAAAACGCATAAAAGAACGGATTCATCGAGTGGGCATCGCAGTTCGGCGGCGGTGCACAGACAGTGCAAATCGTAACACACCTTCTGCTTTTGCAGCTCGCTGTCCTTAGCTCGGCTCACGGAAACCGCCCTTATCAATTTCGTGGACGGACGCTCCGCTGCAAGTTTGGTCACCGTGGTCCTGCAGCTGCGCTTGGATCTACACGTGGCCGCAACGCCAGCTGGCCGTGGAAAACGCATAAAAGAACGGATTCATCGAGTGGGCATCGCAGTTCGGCGGCGGTGCACAGACAGTGCAAATCGTAACACACCTTCTGCTTTTGCAGCTCGCTGTCCTTAGCTCGGCTCACGGAAACCGCCCTTATCAATTTCGTGGACGGACGCTCCGCTGCAAGTTTGGTCACCGTGGTCCTGCAGCTGCGCTTGGATCTACACGTGGCCGCAACGCCAGCTGGCCGTGGAAAACGCATAAAAGAACGGATTCATCGAGTGGGCATCGCAGTTCGGCGGCGGTGCACAGACAGTGCAAATCGTAACACACCTTCTGCTTTTGCAGCTCGCTGTCCTTAGCTCGGCTCACGGAAACCGCCCTTATCAATTTCGTGGACGGACGCTCCGCTGCAAGTTTGGTCACCGTGGTCCTGCAGCTGCGCTTGGATCTACACGTGGCCGCAACGCCAGCTGGCCGTGGAAAACGCATAAAAGAACGGATTCATCGAGTGGGCATCGCAGTTCGGCGGCGGTGCACAGACAGTGCAAATCGTAACACACCTTCTGCTTTTGCAGCTCGCTGTCCTTAGCTCGGCTCACGGAAACCGCCCTTATCAATTTCGTGGACGGACGCTCCGCTGCAAGTTTGGTCACCGTGGTCCTGCAGCTGCGCTTGGATCTACACGTGGCCGCAACGCCAGCTGGCCGTGGAAAACGCATAAAAGAACGGATTCATCGAGTGGGCATCGCAGTTCGGCGGCGGTGCACAGACAGTGCAAATCGTAACACACCTTCTGCTTTTGCAGCTCGCTGTCCTTAGCTCGGCTCACGGAAACCGCCCTTATCAATTTCGTGGACGGACGCTCCGCTGCAAGTTTGGTCACCGTGGTCCTGCAGCTGCGCTTGGATCTACACGTGGCCGCAACGCCAGCTGGCCGTGGAAAACGCATAAAAGAACGGATTCATCGAGTGGGCATCGCAGTTCGGCGGCGGTGCACAGACAGTGCAAATCGTAACACACCTTCTGCTTTTGCAGCTCGCTGTCCTTAGCTCGGCTCACGGAAACCGCCCTTATCAATTTCGTGGACGGACGCTCCGCTGCAAGTTTGGTCACCGTGGTCCTGCAGCTGCGCTTGGATCTACACGTGGCCGCAACGCCAGCTGGCCGTGGAAAACGCATAAAAGAACGGATTCATCGAGTGGGCATCGCAGTTCGGCGGCGGTGCACAGACAGTGCAAATCGTAACACACCTTGCTTTTGCAGCTCGCTGTCCTTAGCTCGGCTCACGGAAACCGCCCTTATCAATTTCGTGGACGGACGCTCCGCTGCAAGTTTGGTCACCGTGGTCCTGCAGCTGCGCTTGGATCTACACGTGGCCGCAACGCCAGCTGGCCGTGGAAAACGCATAAAAGAACGGATTCATCGAGTGGGCATCGCAGTTCGGCGGCGGTGCACAGACAGTGCAAATCGTAACACACCTTGCTTTTGCAGCTCGCTGTCCTTAGCTCGGCTCACGGAAACCGCCCTTATCAATTTCGTGGACGGACGCTCCGCTGCAAGTTTGGTCACCGTGGTCCTGCAGCTGCGCTTGGATCTACACGTGGCCGCAACGCCAGCTGGCCGTGGAAAACGCATAAAAGAACGGATTCATCGAGTGGGCATCGCAGTTCGGCGGCGGTGCACAGACAGTGCAAATCGTAACACACCTTCTGCTTTTGCAGCTCGCTGTCCTTAGCTCGGCTCACGGAAACCGCCCTTATCAATTTCGTGGACGGACGCTCCGCTGCAAGTTTGGTCACCGTGGTCCTGCAGCTGCGCTTGGATCTACACGTGGCCGCAACGCCAGCTGGCCGTGGAAAACGCATAAAAGAACGGATTCATCGAGTGGGCATCGCAGTTCGGCGGCGGTGCACAGACAGTGCAAATCGTAACACACCTTCTGCTTTTGCAGCTCGCTGTCCTTAGCTCGGCTCACGGAAACCGCCCTTATCAATTTCGTGGACGGACGCTCCGCTGCAAGTTTGGTCACCGTGGTCCTGCAGCTGCGCTTGGATCTACACGTGGCCGCAACGCCAGCTGGCCGTGGAAAACGCATAAAAGAACGGATTCATCGAGTGGGCATCGCAGTTCGGCGGCGGTGCACAGACAGTGCAAATCGTAACACACCTTCTGCTTTTGCAGCTCGCTGTCCTTAGCTCGGCTCACGGAAACCGCCCTTATCAATTTCGTGGACGGACGCTCCGCTGCAAGTTTGGTCACCGTGGTCCTGCAGCTGCGCTTGGATCTACACGTGGCCGCAACGCCAGCTGGCCGTGGAAAACGCATAAAAGAACGGATTCATCGAGTGGGCATCGCAGTTCGGCGGCGGTGCACAGACAGTGCAAATCGTAACACACCTTCTGCTTTTGCAGCTCGCTGTCCTTAGCTCGGCTCACGGAAACCGCCCTTATCAATTTCGTGGACGGACGCTCCGCTGCAAGTTTGGTCACCGTGGTCCTGCAGCTGCGCTTGGATCTACACGTGGCCGCAACGCCAGCTGGCCGTGGAAAACGCATAAAAGAACGGATTCATCGAGTGGGCATCGCAGTTCGGCGGCGGTGCACAGACAGTGCAAATCGTAACACACCTTCTGCTTTTGCAGCTCGCTGTCCTTAGCTCGGCTCACGGAAACCGCCCTTATCAATTTCGTGGACGGACGCTCCGCTGCAAGTTTGGTCACCGTGGTCCTGCAGCTGCGCTTGGATCTACACGTGGCCGCAACGCCAGCTGGCCGTGGAAAACGCATAAAAGAACGGATTCATCGAGTGGGCATCGCAGTTCGGCGGCGGTGCACAGACAGTGCAAATCGTAACACACCTCTGCTTTTGCAGCTCGCTGTCCTTAGCTCGGCTCACGGAAACCGCCCTTATCAATTTCGTGGACGGACGCTCCGCTGCAAGTTTGGTCACCGTGGTCCTGCAGCTGCGCTTGGATCTACACGTGGCCGCAACGCCAGCTGGCCGTGGAAAACGCATAAAAGAACGGATTCATCGAGTGGGCATCGCAGTTCGGCGGCGGTGCACAGACAGTGCAAATCGTAACACACCTGCTTTTGCAGCTCGCTGTCCTTAGCTCGGCTCACGGAAACCGCCCTTATCAATTTCGTGGACGGACGCTCCGCTGCAAGTTTGGTCACCGTGGTCCTGCAGCTGCGCTTGGATCTACACGTGGCCGCAACGCCAGCTGGCCGTGGAAAACGCATAAAAGAACGGATTCATCGAGTGGGCATCGCAGTTCGGCGGCGGTGCACAGACAGTGCAAATCGTAACACACCTTCTGCTTTTGCAGCTCGCTGTCCTTAGCTCGGCTCACGGAAACCGCCCTTATCAATTTCGTGGACGGACGCTCCGCTGCAAGTTTGGTCACCGTGGTCCTGCAGCTGCGCTTGGATCTACACGTGGCCGCAACGCCAGCTGGCCGTGGAAAACGCATAAAAGAACGGATTCATCGAGTGGGCATCGCAGTTCGGCGGCGGTGCACAGACAGTGCAAATCGTAACACACCTTCTGCTTTTGCAGCTCGCTGTCCTTAGCTCGGCTCACGGAAACCGCCCTTATCAATTTCGTGGACGGACGCTCCGCTGCAAGTTTGGTCACCGTGGTCCTGCAGCTGCGCTTGGATCTACACGTGGCCGCAACGCCAGCTGGCCGTGGAAAACGCATAAAAGAACGGATTCATCGAGTGGGCATCGCAGTTCGGCGGCGGTGCACAGACAGTGCAAATCGTAACACACCTTCTGCTTTTGCAGCTCGCTGTCCTTAGCTCGGCTCACGGAAACCGCCCTTATCAATTTCGTGGACGGACGCTCCGCTGCAAGTTTGGTCACCGTGGTCCTGCAGCTGCGCTTGGATCTACACGTGGCCGCAACGCCAGCTGGCCGTGGAAAACGCATAAAAGAACGGATTCATCGAGTGGGCATCGCAGTTCGGCGGCGGTGCACAGACAGTGCAAATCGTAACACACCTTCTGCTTTTGCAGCTCGCTGTCCTTAGCTCGGCTCACGGAAACCGCCCTTATCAATTTCGTGGACGGACGCTCCGCTGCAAGTTTGGTCACCGTGGTCCTGCAGCTGCGCTTGGATCTACACGTGGCCGCAACGCCAGCTGGCCGTGGAAAACGCATAAAAGAACGGATTCATCGAGTGGGCATCGCAGTTCGGCGGCGGTGCACAGACAGTGCAAATCGTAACACACCTTCTGCTTTTGCAGCTCGCTGTCCTTAGCTCGGCTCACGGAAACCGCCCTTATCAATTTCGTGGACGGACGCTCCGCTGCAAGTTTGGTCACCGTGGTCCTGCAGCTGCGCTTGGATCTACACGTGGCCGCAACGCCAGCTGGCCGTGGAAAACGCATAAAAGAACGGATTCATCGAGTGGGCATCGCAGTTCGGCGGCGGTGCACAGACAGTGCAAATCGTAACACACCTTCTGCTTTTGCAGCTCGCTGTCCTTAGCTCGGCTCACGGAAACCGCCCTTATCAATTTCGTGGACGGACGCTCCGCTGCAAGTTTGGTCACCGTGGTCCTGCAGCTGCGCTTGGATCTACACGTGGCCGCAACGCCAGCTGGCCGTGGAAAACGCATAAAAGAACGGATTCATCGAGTGGGCATCGCAGTTCGGCGGCGGTGCACAGACAGTGCAAATCGTAACACACCTTCTGCTTTTGCAGCTCGCTGTCCTTAGCTCGGCTCACGGAAACCGCCCTTATCAATTTCGTGGACGGACGCTCCGCTGCAAGTTTGGTCACCGTGGTCCTGCAGCTGCGCTTGGATCTACACGTGGCCGCAACGCCAGCTGGCCGTGGAAAACGCATAAAAGAACGGATTCATCGAGTGGGCATCGCAGTTCGGCGGCGGTGCACAGACAGTGCAAATCGTAACACACCTTCTGCTTTTGCAGCTCGCTGTCCTTAGCTCGGCTCACGGAAACCGCCCTTATCAATTTCGTGGACGGACGCTCCGCTGCAAGTTTGGTCACCGTGGTCCTGCAGCTGCGCTTGGATCTACACGTGGCCGCAACGCCAGCTGGCCGTGGAAAACGCATAAAAGAACGGATTCATCGAGTGGGCATCGCAGTTCGGCGGCGGTGCACAGACAGTGCAAATCGTAACACACCTTCTGCTTTTGCAGCTCGCTGTCCTTAGCTCGGCTCACGGAAACCGCCCTTATCAATTTCGTGGACGGACGCTCCGCTGCAAGTTTGGTCACCGTGGTCCTGCAGCTGCGCTTGGATCTACACGTGGCCGCAACGCCAGCTGGCCGTGGAAAACGCATAAAAGAACGGATTCATCGAGTGGGCATCGCAGTTCGGCGGCGGTGCACAGACAGTGCAAATCGTAACACACCTTCTGCTTTTGCAGCTCGCTGTCCTTAGCTCGGCTCACGGAAACCGCCCTTATCAATTTCGTGGACGGACGCTCCGCTGCAAGTTTGGTCACCGTGGTCCTGCAGCTGCGCTTGGATCTACACGTGGCCGCAACGCCAGCTGGCCGTGGAAAACGCATAAAAGAACGGATTCATCGAGTGGGCATCGCAGTTCGGCGGCGGTGCACAGACAGTGCAAATCGTAACACACCTTCTGCTTTTGCAGCTCGCTGTCCTTAGCTCGGCTCACGGAAACCGCCCTTATCAATTTCGTGGACGGACGCTCCGCTGCAAGTTTGGTCACCGTGGTCCTGCAGCTGCGCTTGGATCTACACGTGGCCGCAACGCCAGCTGGCCGTGGAAAACGCATAAAAGAACGGATTCATCGAGTGGGCATCGCAGTTCGGCGGCGGTGCACAGACAGTGCAAATCGTAACACACCTTCTGCTTTTGCAGCTCGCTGTCCTTAGCTCGGCTCACGGAAACCGCCCTTATCAATTTCGTGGACGGACGCTCCGCTGCAAGTTTGGTCACCGTGGTCCTGCAGCTGCGCTTGGATCTACACGTGGCCGCAACGCCAGCTGGCCGTGGAAAACGCATAAAAGAACGGATTCATCGAGTGGGCATCGCAGTTCGGCGGCGGTGCACAGACAGTGCAAATCGTAACACACCTTCTGCTTTTGCAGCTCGCTGTCCTTAGCTCGGCTCACGGAAACCGCCCTTATCAATTTCGTGGACGGACGCTCCGCTGCAAGTTTGGTCACCGTGGTCCTGCAGCTGCGCTTGGATCTACACGTGGCCGCAACGCCAGCTGGCCGTGGAAAACGCATAAAAGAACGGATTCATCGAGTGGGCATCGCAGTTCGGCGGCGGTGCACAGACAGTGCAAATCGTAACACACCTTGCTTTTGCAGCTCGCTGTCCTTAGCTCGGCTCACGGAAACCGCCCTTATCAATTTCGTGGACGGACGCTCCGCTGCAAGTTTGGTCACCGTGGTCCTGCAGCTGCGCTTGGATCTACACGTGGCCGCAACGCCAGCTGGCCGTGGAAAACGCATAAAAGAACGGATTCATCGAGTGGGCATCGCAGTTCGGCGGCGGTGCACAGACAGTGCAAATCGTAACACACCTTCTGCTTTTGCAGCTCGCTGTCCTTAGCTCGGCTCACGGAAACCGCCCTTATCAATTTCGTGGACGGACGCTCCGCTGCAAGTTTGGTCACCGTGGTCCTGCAGCTGCGCTTGGATCTACACGTGGCCGCAACGCCAGCTGGCCGTGGAAAACGCATAAAAGAACGGATTCATCGAGTGGGCATCGCAGTTCGGCGGCGGTGCACAGACAGTGCAAATCGTAACACACCTTCTGCTTTTGCAGCTCGCTGTCCTTAGCTCGGCTCACGGAAACCGCCCTTATCAATTTCGTGGACGGACGCTCCGCTGCAAGTTTGGTCACCGTGGTCCTGCAGCTGCGCTTGGATCTACACGTGGCCGCAACGCCAGCTGGCCGTGGAAAACGCATAAAAGAACGGATTCATCGAGTGGGCATCGCAGTTCGGCGGCGGTGCACAGACAGTGCAAATCGTAACACACCTTCTGCTTTTGCAGCTCGCTGTCCTTAGCTCGGCTCACGGAAACCGCCCTTATCAATTTCGTGGACGGACGCTCCGCTGCAAGTTTGGTCACCGTGGTCCTGCAGCTGCGCTTGGATCTACACGTGGCCGCAACGCCAGCTGGCCGTGGAAAACGCATAAAAGAACGGATTCATCGAGTGGGCATCGCAGTTCGGCGGCGGTGCACAGACAGTGCAAATCGTAACACACCTCTGCTTTTGCAGCTCGCTGTCCTTAGCTCGGCTCACGGAAACCGCCCTTATCAATTTCGTGGACGGACGCTCCGCTGCAAGTTTGGTCACCGTGGTCCTGCAGCTGCGCTTGGATCTACACGTGGCCGCAACGCCAGCTGGCCGTGGAAAACGCATAAAAGAACGGATTCATCGAGTGGGCATCGCAGTTCGGCGGCGGTGCACAGACAGTGCAAATCGTAACACACCTTCTGCTTTTGCAGCTCGCTGTCCTTAGCTCGGCTCACGGAAACCGCCCTTATCAATTTCGTGGACGGACGCTCCGCTGCAAGTTTGGTCACCGTGGTCCTGCAGCTGCGCTTGGATCTACACGTGGCCGCAACGCCAGCTGGCCGTGGAAAACGCATAAAAGAACGGATTCATCGAGTGGGCATCGCAGTTCGGCGGCGGTGCACAGACAGTGCAAATCGTAACACACCTCTGCTTTTGCAGCTCGCTGTCCTTAGCTCGGCTCACGGAAACCGCCCTTATCAATTTCGTGGACGGACGCTCCGCTGCAAGTTTGGTCACCGTGGTCCTGCAGCTGCGCTTGGATCTACACGTGGCCGCAACGCCAGCTGGCCGTGGAAAACGCATAAAAGAACGGATTCATCGAGTGGGCATCGCAGTTCGGCGGCGGTGCACAGACAGTGCAAATCGTAACACACCTTCTGCTTTTGCAGCTCGCTGTCCTTAGCTCGGCTCACGGAAACCGCCCTTATCAATTTCGTGGACGGACGCTCCGCTGCAAGTTTGGTCACCGTGGTCCTGCAGCTGCGCTTGGATCTACACGTGGCCGCAACGCCAGCTGGCCGTGGAAAACGCATAAAAGAACGGATTCATCGAGTGGGCATCGCAGTTCGGCGGCGGTGCACAGACAGTGCAAATCGTAACACACCTTCTGCTTTTGCAGCTCGCTGTCCTTAGCTCGGCTCACGGAAACCGCCCTTATCAATTTCGTGGACGGACGCTCCGCTGCAAGTTTGGTCACCGTGGTCCTGCAGCTGCGCTTGGATCTACACGTGGCCGCAACGCCAGCTGGCCGTGGAAAACGCATAAAAGAACGGATTCATCGAGTGGGCATCGCAGTTCGGCGGCGGTGCACAGACAGTGCAAATCGTAACACACCTTCTGCTTTTGCAGCTCGCTGTCCTTAGCTCGGCTCACGGAAACCGCCCTTATCAATTTCGTGGACGGACGCTCCGCTGCAAGTTTGGTCACCGTGGTCCTGCAGCTGCGCTTGGATCTACACGTGGCCGCAACGCCAGCTGGCCGTGGAAAACGCATAAAAGAACGGATTCATCGAGTGGGCATCGCAGTTCGGCGGCGGTGCACAGACAGTGCAAATCGTAACACACCTTCTGCTTTTGCAGCTCGCTGTCCTTAGCTCGGCTCACGGAAACCGCCCTTATCAATTTCGTGGACGGACGCTCCGCTGCAAGTTTGGTCACCGTGGTCCTGCAGCTGCGCTTGGATCTACACGTGGCCGCAACGCCAGCTGGCCGTGGAAAACGCATAAAAGAACGGATTCATCGAGTGGGCATCGCAGTTCGGCGGCGGTGCACAGACAGTGCAAATCGTAACACACCTTCTGCTTTTGCAGCTCGCTGTCCTTAGCTCGGCTCACGGAAACCGCCCTTATCAATTTCGTGGACGGACGCTCCGCTGCAAGTTTGGTCACCGTGGTCCTGCAGCTGCGCTTGGATCTACACGTGGCCGCAACGCCAGCTGGCCGTGGAAAACGCATAAAAGAACGGATTCATCGAGTGGGCATCGCAGTTCGGCGGCGGTGCACAGACAGTGCAAATCGTAACACACCTTCTGCTTTTGCAGCTCGCTGTCCTTAGCTCGGCTCACGGAAACCGCCCTTATCAATTTCGTGGACGGACGCTCCGCTGCAAGTTTGGTCACCGTGGTCCTGCAGCTGCGCTTGGATCTACACGTGGCCGCAACGCCAGCTGGCCGTGGAAAACGCATAAAAGAACGGATTCATCGAGTGGGCATCGCAGTTCGGCGGCGGTGCACAGACAATGCAAATCGTAACACACCTTCTGCTTTTGCAGCTCGTTGTCCTTAGCTCGGCTCATGGAAACCGCCCTTATCAATTTCGTGGACGGACGCTCCGCTGCAAGTTTGGTCACCGTGGTCCTGCAGCTGCGCTTGGATCTACACGTGGCCGCAACGCCAGCTGGCCATGGAAAACACGTAAAAGTACGGATTCACCGAGTGGGCCACGCAGTTCGGCAGCGGTGCACAGACAGTGGAAATAGTAACACACCTTCTGATTTTGCGATGAGCTGGAGCAGTATCAGCGCCTCAACAATCTTGAGATAAAAGGTGCCCCGGTGGGAAATGATCCAGTGGCTGTTGTCACGAAATAGGGGAAGCTGTCGGCATGACGATTGATCCGGCTGACATTGACACATGCCACTGGATTCACACTGCTAAACCAGGTGTGCAGAAGGTAATCGTTCGTTTTGTCTAAAGAACAAAACGTGACGATATTCTGGAGAAGTGTAGAAAGAAATGGCTGAATAGTTCTGTGTTTTGGGATAAGAAGAAAATGCCCATTTTTGTAAATGAGAATTTGACTCGGAGGGGCAAGGCTTTGCTTGCAGCGGCAATACAGAAAAAGAAAGAAACTGGCTGGAAATCTGTCTGGACATCTGGTGGCAAAGTGCTAGCACGCAAAGATGAATGTTCACAAGTGATACACATTGCGGATGAGGCAAGCCTGACTAAAATAGGGAATTGAACATGCAATGTGAAATACGAAATTGAATACGGTTTATTATGACTGATCTTGTTAATAACCACAAATATTATAATGTTGCTGACTTTAATGGTGAATTGCGCTCTAGCAAGAATTTGTTTTCTACATTACATATAAATTGTAGAAGCATTAAAAGAAATGTCGATGACATTGCTGTTTTTCTGCGCTCTCTATCAATTGGGTTTGATGTGCTGGTTTTCTCAGAGACATGGATCACTTGTAAAGAAGATGCACCGTTCTTTCCAGGTTATCGAAATGAAATCCTTTGTCGTGAACAGCAAAAAGGTGGAGGTCTTGCTATTTATTTTTAAAATGCGCTTTCTTGTGAACTGCTTGATAAATATTCTGTCATGAATGATGATATTGAATGCATGACCATGTGTGTTGGACCAGTTTTAGTAGTTGGTGTATATAGGCCACCACGTGGCCACAAAAAGAAGTTTATTCAGTTCCTTGATGTTGTATTATGAACTGTTCTCTGGAATACTCGTTGCGTAATTATGGGCGATATAAATATTTACCTCTGCTTTAATGATACCTATGCGAAAGAATTTGGAACGCTTTTGCTTACATATGGAAGTGCAAATTGTATAACATTACCTACTAGGATTACATCAGTAAGCGCTACGCTGCTTGATATATGTGCTTCAAATTTAAATTCGCAGGATATAAAAGCCGGGTTTTTTGGGTATGACATAAATGATCATATGCCCATCTTCCTTCTGGCATCACCTACTCTTCACCTCCGCATACCAAAACTCAGATATTTCTTCATCGAACTAAAAACAGCCAAACTCGGGAACATTTTTTTCACTTAGTTCAGAACCTAGATAGGAGCAGTGTTTATAGGCAAAATAACCCTGATGAAGCTTATAACGCCTTCCTAAAGCTGTTGCCTGCTAGTTATGACGCAGCATTTTCACTTCAGAAGTGGTCACGTTATAGAAATAAAAAATGCAGAAAGCCTTGGATAAATTCTGATCTTTACAGGCGCATTCAAATAAAGAATAAGTTGTACCACGATTTCATCCACTCGAGAGAGACAGATGCGTTCACTAAATACAAGACATATAGAAATGTTTTAACTTCGCACATAAGGAAGGCTAAAATGAACTACTATGAATAGTTATTTGAAAAAAATTTACAACAATCAGAGGAAATTATGGGAAGTCATAAATGGGCTTACGAACAGGAATAAAGGCTGTCATACAACACAGGACCTAACAATTAATGGCGAAACACCTAGCGGCGACATGTTGGCCAATGTCATGAACGAACACTTTATAAACGCGGGCTCCTATGTTGCAACCGATGGAAATACGGAAAGTGCCCCAACTGCTGATCGGTCTACTTTCCCTTATTCTATTTTTTTGTTACCGACAGATCCGGTTGAAGTAGAAAACTTGATCAGAAAGCTTAAAAACAATGTTGCATCAGGTATTGATGAAATAGGCTCTGCTGAGTTGAAATTGATATCACCATTGATATGTGATGTATTGGAATATATTATCAACCTCACCCTCACTACCGGTGTATTTCCGGAACAGGTGGCAAAAGTCACTGCAGTACATAAAGGTGGTGATATCAATAGCTTAGCAAACTATCGACCAATATCTGTGCTTCCAACAATATCAAAAATATTTGAAGGAGTAATTTGCGATAGACTTGTATCTTTTTGATAAACATCAAATAATAACAAAGAGTCAATATGGGTTTCAAAAAATTAAGTCAACGGAACAAGCTCTATTGTATATCGAAGATAAGATAATCAATGATATGGAAAAGAAAAAATACACTCTTGGGCTCTTTCTTGATCGTCAAAAAGCATTTGACTCCATACAATTCGAACTATTAATGCATAAATTGTTGAGGTATGGAGTACGTGGAGTCGCACTTCAAATCTTCAAAAGTTACCTTGAAGATCGCTATCAATGCATGCAAATTAAAAGCACAATGTCTACAAAGATCAATTTAAACCAAAAAGTCCCCCAAGGGTCCATACTGGGGCCACTATTGTTTCTTGCTTATTGACCCTTTTCGCGGAGCAGTTTGCTCTAGAGGAACGAGATGACGCTTTCGACGGCACGCCATACGTTGCCTCGTCGAATGCACACGAATACGAAACCATTACTGCTTCTGCCCTGCTACTGTGCGATCAGCTGTCGGAAATACAAGTGGGTGTTCGCTAATGCTCTGTGCCCAATTCATGCTGCAAAATGTGTAACGATAAAGGGAAGACGTGTGCGGTAGTTGGCTGCAAAAATAGTGATTCGCATATTGAGGAATGGAATCAACCTGTGTCGCCGCTGCTACATAAGGGCTGCCTGTGTTCCCGTCCTTCGCGATGCACGGCTTTCCTCGAGGATTAAAACAAAATGTAATTCATCCGCCTGCGCTGTATAGCTAACCTCCAAAGAAAGGACTTCAACTCCGCAACGTCGGCACTGAAGAGTGAGTACCGCTCGTTACAAAAGGAAGTAGCGCCACTTACTGGCATAGTACGTTTCCCGCACGTTATCTACACACATCCACCCTTACTCGCACGAAAACTTACGCCCACCCTATCGCCAACGTATCAATAATAAGTGAATGGGCGCACACTTGAATCAATGTGCCGGAGCATGAGTGATGGCGACTACGCCGACAAGACACGAATGTTGGAAGCTGAACGTTTCGTGACGGTCCACAGAGTAAGCGAGGGACTAGCGATAATACGTCTTTGCTACGAGCTACCACAAAGCACAGAACATTTAAAGTCCAAGCTTTGTGCGCAGCAAGAGCAAATTTATGGCAGCAGAGCATACCCGCGAGTGATTATGCTGAAAATAAACAATGAGATAGTGGCCGCACCGAGGAACCATGGAACTTTACTGAGTCAGAAACATGTCAAGCCGCTGCTTCAAAATATTTCACAATAAATAACGAAGATCACACTAATCCTGATTTAATTCATAAGCGGAAAGTGTGGACAACTTGGAATACATTTACAGCCCGCTTTTAATAGAAACACCGTATACGTTGCTCGCGCCGTTTGAACAAGGCGTAATGAGCTCGGAAAGCACTTACATGGTCTCTAAAGGTGTGGCCAAAGCTTCCTCTCGTCCACACAGTCACCGGCTACGATGTGCGTCGAAACGGAGGTTTGCTGCGCTGAACCGGTGTCACGCGCTTGGATTGTAACCGCGGAGGCAACCGAGGCAGCTCAGGCAAGCAATGGACGCTTCACCACGTGATCAAACATGGCAGCGCCTACGAGAGCGCCGGGAAAAGGGTCAATATAAATGACATTGTAGAAATTCCTGATTCCCCTGAACTTAATGTGTACGCTGATGATACAAACGTTTTCGTTTCATCAGACAATTTAGTATCACTTGAAGTCAGTGTATATAACTATTTAAGGCATTTTTCAGATTGGGGTCATTCCACGCGGAACGTCTCAGCCCAAAAACCGACCATCGTTGATTTTCTTGAAAAAAATTGGGCTAGATGGACATTGTGTGAATTAGAGCACCGCACGGGCTCGGGCTTACCCGAAAGCCCGGGCCGGGTAGGGCAATTTTTTCACGGGCTCGGGCCGGGCTCGAGCACGGCATGTGCTTTTAGACCAGGGCCAGGGCCGGGCTCTGGTTTTTTGACGCGGGCCCGGGCCGGGCTTGGACTTTCTGGTGGTGTGCATGTAACGTGCAGCGAGTTATCCTCGCGCTTCTCGAATCTGAAAAACATGTCTTTTTCGGTCTCGGGCCGGGTTCGGGCCGGCTTCGAGCCGGGCTCCGGCCGGGCTCGGGCCTAAGGTAAAGGGGTGGCGGGCCGGGTCGGGCAGGTAACGTAGATTATTTCCGGGCCCGGGCCGGGCCCGCGTCTCACCATAAAACTTTTGGTCGGGCTCGGGTGGGCAGCCCAACGTAAGAGCGGGCCCGGGCCGGGCCCGGGCTGAGAAAATCGGCCCGTGCATTGCTCTATGTGAATAAGGTTTCACCAAAGTCTTTTGGTCGACAAAAATTTTTTGATCACGTGAGCGCTATTTGAAGTTTCCGCAAAGAAGCAATAGTTGGTTGGAGGTAAATTTTTTTATTCAAGTCTGAAATTCGGTGTAATAACAAAGTTTATTTTACAGCATTCTAGGGGCATCCTTCTTTCATATAATGTGATAACTGAATGCATTTTAAAATTTATCGCGTTTATTTGGCTCAGTAAAAAAAGCACGAAATGTGGCGCTTTCAGAATTTTTTTGCATAATTTTCGCAAAATTTTCAATTGTAATATTCTTTCTTCCTTTTTGCATGTTGCTATAGTGTATGCTAAAAATAATTTGAAATTCTTAAGGCATATATTTTTTTAGAAGAACACCTCCAAAGTTGGCAAAAAGTGTATTTTTTGTGAGATTCATGCCACATTTAAGCCTTAAGGCCCTCCAGATAAAATTATGTCAGATAGGTCAATATGCGCACCGGCCTCTGAGCTTGTGATTTTGAAATTTTTATTGGAGGAAATTTTGTTTGAAGCGAGAAAAAAATTTTTGAAGTCAACAACCAATATCACCAGTAGTTATTGCGTACGTGCCGCCGCTCCCCTCGTCGTCTGCTCGTTGTCCGCTGCGCGTCGCCATCTGCCGCCTAGCAGACGGGGGCTAGTATATGGGGGATCATTTTTAAATATCGCCTGTAGCAGATATAATTCTAGTCTTTGAGCGGGATTGTTCAGAGGCGGACAGTACTTGCACGTGAAATCGAAACGCATATTGAACAAATAATAAACAACTGCTAATTAACTTCCTAATTAATTACTTTACTGCGCATATTGTAATTTACCAATTGTAGCCGCCGAGTTTGAAAGACGCGTCCACTTGAAATTAATTTCGAGGATGACACCAATTTCGAGATATTATTTCCTAAAGTGTGGGACGAGATAGGCGGGCGGTTACTTTTGTGCTTCAATGCATAGATGAGCATTTTGTTAAATAAATCGCAGTTTCGCACGAAAGTCGAAGCATCGATTGCCATGTAGTAAATTAGTTGACAGCTATAGGACGTAAGAATAGTAGTTTTATCGGTCGTATAAACTTGTAAACATAGGCATACCAAGTAAATTAACAAGCATGGTGTCACGCATGCATAAGGAAACATGAACACATCTCACTCGATGACTGCTAAAAACGTGCTGTCAGAACGCTGGGTTGATGCAGCTCGGCACAGCGGCGAGCGAATTGACCTTCGTGCTGGCACTCCCGTCAACGCGAACTATGCTGCGAAAACACAGCGCAGGGCGGACGATGTCCCCGACCCAGATCGCTTTCAAAATACAAGCCGCCCGAGTAGAACGCCCCCTCCCCCTTTCCTACTTCCCGCGTTACCCTTCTCCCTACTCGCAGGGAGGAGGAGGAGGAGGAGGAGGAAAAAACTTTATTCTGACAGGGCATTTGGGACCTCCCAGGTCCCCTAGGTCCCCGCGCGACCCCACCGCACTCAAACGTTCATGTTTAACATGTCCATGACGCTAGCAGCCCGGATGGCGGCGATCTTCTGCCTTGCCGGGTCCGTGGAGCGCAGTGAGGTCTCCCAGTCCTCCCACGTTTGGAGTGGCGTCGGGTCGCCATGGGGAGGAGAAGCCGGACAGGCCAGGAGTATGTGGGTGAGGTTTGCTTTCGGCGCATTGCACAGAGGGCAGGAAGGTGGGATGGGTCTGTAGTGGGAGAGGAGGGATGGGGTAGGTAGGGTGCGCGTTTGCAGACGGCGCCACAGGTGTTGCTCCCTGGTAGTGAGGGAAGAGTGGGGCGGTGGGTATATTTGCCTCTCGGCGCGAGCATTCGCGATGAGCTCAGCGAAGGTACACGCACGCTCCCTCGAGAAACCCCCCATGAGGTCCGCCTGTGCCCGGTTTCTCGACCCTCGGGCTAAAGAATCGGCGGCCTCATTGCCGGGGTTTCCCGAGTGCGCGGGCACCCAGATGAGCTCAGCGCTGCGGGAGAAGGGGGGGGGGGGGTTCTGGGTCAGTATGTGGAAGGTGGCAGGGTGAACTCTGCCCCTAGCATAATTTAGCAGTGCAGTTTTAGAGTCACTCAGGATGTAGTTAGCACTGGAGCTGCCGAGCGCTAGCGCTATAGCGATCTCTTCCGCTTCCTCTGGGTCCGTTCCCTGGGGTAGTTCCTTTATTAATGGAGGTGTGTTCAGTGTGTAAGCAACCGCTGTGGCTTCGTGCTGATCGCATGCAGCATCTACCCATATTGCGTTCTGTTCATCGCCATACCGTTTATGAAGGCCTGCTGCTCTGGCTTTCCGCCGCTCGCGGTTTTGGTCGGGGTGCATGTTACGAGGGAGCGGTCGAATGCGTAGCGTTTGACGAATTTCCGTAGGAAGGGCTTTTAGGTAGTCATGATTAGCAGGGATGCGAATTTCGAGTTTTTAAAGTATATGCCTCCCGGTACAGGTACTGGCTAGTCGGAGATATTGTGCCTGTAGGTGTGCTTCGGTTAGTTCTTGTAAGGTGTTATGCATGCCTAACTCCGCCAGTCGTTCGTTACTGGTGCTTTTGGGCAGGCGGAGCGCAGCCTTGGTAGCTTGTCTGATTATAGAATTTATTGTTTGGGTTTCGGTTATATTGAGGTTGAGGTAGGGGGTAGAGTACAGTACTCTACTCATGGTATAGGCTTGTACTACTCGCAGAGTATCTTCTTCCCGCAGGCCTTGAGCTTTATTTGTTACTCTGCGTATTAGCTGCGCGGTAGCTGCTAGCGTGCTCTTTAGGCGTTTGATGGTTTCGGAATTTCTCCCATCTTGTTGCAGGTAGAGGCCAAGGATTCGAATGGTGTGGACCTGTGAGACCACCCTATCCTGTAGGTAGATTCTAATAGGAGTATGATACGTTCTACCCTTTTGGGGGGATCAACAAAAGTTCAGATTTTTCCGGTGAGCAGGTGAGGCCTACCTTGGTGACCTCTTCCTGTATTGCCATTGCGGCTGTTTGCAGGGTTTCTTCGATTTGCGCGTCCGATCCATATGTAGTCCACAGGGTGATATCATCCGCGTACAGGGTATGGTCAAGATGGGGAATTGCTGCAGCTTCCGCGCGAGCGGAATAAATACTGCGTTAAAAAGGAATGGGGACAGCACTGAGCCTTGCGGTGTGCCTACGTTCGCTAGTGTGTAGCGGCGTGTACGAAGGTTGTCTACGCACATGCTGGCCGTCCGGTTTTGCAGGAAAGCCTTTATGTAGTTGTATGTTCGTTGGCCAACTCCTAGGTCTATCATGGCCTTTAGGATCTCCTCGTGCGTGACGTTGTCGAAAGCCTTCTTGAGGTCAATCGCCAGTACCGCTTTAGTGTGCGCAGGTATGAGGGGGTCCAGAATAGCTGTTGTGAGTTGCAGCATGGCTTCTTGCGTGGATAAGCCCGATCGGAAACCAATAATTGAGTGTGGGTATTGACTAGTGTCTTCCATGTGACCGTGGAATCTAGCTAGGATGACTTGCTCAAAGAGTTTGCCTAGGCTGGAGGTAAGGGAGATGGGGCGCATATTTTCTGGGGTAACTGATTTGTTAGGTTTTGGTATTAGTATGACCCTTCCATGTGTCCACTCCATCTCAGCAGTGTGCGGCTCTGCCAATGCTTGTTGAAGATACCGGTAAGTTCTTGCAGGGAATTGTCGTCTAGGTTTCTAAGAGCGGCGTTTGTTATGCGATCTTCGCCTGGCGTGGTGTTGCTGAGTCTATGAAGTGCTGCTCGGACTTCTTGTATAGTTATGTCCCTGTCTAGTTCATTATTTGGTGGGCTGGAGAAATCCGGCAGTGGAGTGGAAGTGCCCGGCGAGGTGTGTAGGCTCTTAAGTTTCTGTAGTAGCACCTGCGCGTCGTATTTATGGTTGTGTGTTAGTCGAGAGACAAGATTTCTAGTGTGTTGTTTACTTTTCATGGGATCAATTAGATGTTTTAAAAGATGCCAAGCTCGAGCGGTACTGAGATTGCCTCTGAGACCCTCACATATCTGCTGCCAATTCTGTCTACAAAGTTGTTGGCTGTAATCCTGAATTTGCTGTGCCAGCTCAGATATCCTGCTTTGGAGCTTCTTGTTGCGTTTTTGCTTAGCATATCTTTTCATGGGACTTTCATGCGCTTCTATCATATGCGCCAATTTTGAGTCCATGACTGGAACTTGCTGTTCTGGGCTATATTCCTTGGTGCACACCGCTTGGTCCTCGAGGACTTGTGCTGTCCAGGTTAGCGCATCCACCGGCCCTGTTTGTTGGTTTGTTTCCCGCCGTTTTCTAAATTTATCCCAGTTGATTAATTTATGCTCTATTCTTTTTCGAGACGCTTGGGGACCTGAGACTTGAACTTCGATAATATAATGGTCACTGCCTCAAATATGTGTTGTTCTATTCCATTGAAGGTTGTGGATGCGTCTGCCCACCTCGAGATCCGGACTTGTGTCCATCATTCCTGTTGTACCTTATCTGGTGGGGCAGTCGAAATCCTTGTACACCGTGAGCTGGGACTGTTGAGCTTGTGTCATGAGAACCTCCCCTCTGCCAGAAGTTCTCTGGTATCCCCAATCGATGTGCGCGCAATTAAAGTCTCCGGCCACTATTATTGGTGTTTTATTTTCCGCTGCGGTAATTTGCGCTATTAGGTGAGCGCAGCGCGTTGCTGCCATACTCGGCAGCAACGCGCTGCGATGAGTAAGGAATCCTGTTGAATGTCGAGTGGGATAACTTCAAGGACTACGTTTTCTACTATGTGGGAGAATGAAAGTTGAGTATGCCTTATGAACCGCTTGATAAAGGTGGACACAACCGGAGTAGTATCGTTTGGTGAGTGATAACCAGTATATCCTGGGAGCGATATGCTTGTTTTAGGGTCCTGTAGCAGAATTAGGTCTGGTGGGTGTTCCTCATTTAGTATGAGTTGAATTAGCGCTTCTAGCTTACGGCGTATGCTGCGACAGTTCCAGTGCCAGAGTTTTAAAAGGGGAGGAGTCTTTGAATTAGATGAATCACCTGCCATTTTGCTGCCCAGAAGTTTGGGAAGTGGAGGGGGGATGAGTGGTATGGGGTAGGGGCACCGCCTGCATTTGGTTGGTTGCCTCCGCCACCATTAGGCCCATCTGTGTCCTGAGCTGGGTACAGAAGGTATCTAGCTTGTTTTCTAAAATTTTGAAGCGTTCGTCAATGAGGCTGTCGATCCGAGCTTCGAGAGTTCGGAATCGAGCCTCGAGTGTTTGCAGGCGCTTGTCTAGGAATTGCTGAAGTTCATCGCGCATCTGCTGTTGGAAGTGTGCTAGTTTCGCTGTTAATTTTGCCTCAAGTTTGGCTTCAAACTGAGCCTCCATCTCAACTGTTTTGTCTGATTGCTCCAGCTCTGTTGTTTTGGCTGATGGCGGAGGAACGTCTTTTCTTTTCTTTTTTCTAGGTGGGGTGGAGGTTGAGGTTTCTGCGGGAGATGAACTCTGGGTGTTTAGAGGTAAATGGTGAGCAGTGGGTGGGTGTGAGGGTTGGGTGATGGTTTGGGTGATGGGTGGGGTTGGGTGATGGCCTGTCGCAAGCTTCTTACCTCCTCTCGAAGACGGATCATCTCCTCGTCCCGGGGGTCTGGTTTGCGGACGATTCGTTCTGCCCATGTGAGCTCCTCGGGGGCCTTCGGGGGGGGGGGGGGGCTGATGGGTTCCATCTTGGAAAATCTTCTGGGTGTAGCTGGCGTCTTCCGGTTGTTTCCCTGTTTACCGGTGGCTTCGTTGTTTGTTGTCGCTTCGTTGCTTTACACCATCCTGTTCCTGTAAGGTGCTCTCCGCCGCACAGAATGCATCGGGGCACGCACTGACTTGTTCTGTCTTCGCCGTGATCTTCGCCGCATCTTGGACATCTCGGTATTTTCGGCTCTGGACACACATCATATCTGTGTCCTGGGGAGCGACAGTTCGTGCAGGCCTCTGGTCGCGCCCTATATGGCGTGCACAGGTGTACTCCCCCATAGTAGATGATTCTACGGGGGATGGGTCCCTGGGCAAAAGTTATAAGGATGGATTTAGACTTGTCCATGCGTCTTGCTAGTAGAATGCCTGCTTCCGGATTTCTCGCTTGTAGATCTTGCAGAAGCTCTTCTTCCGTTTCATCCCAAAAAGCATTCGATATACGCCTCTTACTGTGTCCGCTACAGGGACTATGTACGCTGCCACCCCATACGCTTTTGCGTTTAGGGTAATGCTTCTGATTTTAACCAGGTTAAGGGCTGCTTCCTGGTTAGTGGTGGCTACTGTGCACGTGTTGTTCATTGGGTGCACGCGTAGTTGCACTTCTTCTCCCATCGGTATCTTCGCCGTTTCGCAGAGGCAGCGGAGCAGCAGCTGCGGTTGTATGTTGGGTAAGAATAGGCCTCCCTGTGAGCGGAAAACTACCTTAATCGCATGTTGTGGCAGTGGAGCCATTTGGCGACTTTTGCGCTTCACTTGCTGCGTTGCACGCAAGTGCGCCGGGTTCGGGCGGTACGTCGGACGCCACGTCGACGCGGGGAGCGTTTCGGTGCGTTCCTCGGATGCCTTCTGTTTTCCGCGTACCCCGTTTGTATCTTCGATTCGAGCTTTTGACTGGGACTTGCCTTGATAGGTTCCGATGATCTTAGTCCAGTCTGCTGGGTCGTAGTCCTCTTCTCGGAGGGTAGTTCCTTCGACTTGTACTTCCATCATCGTGGGCTGCCGGCGATTCGCCGAGCTAGGACTCGCGCCTGGCATGGCGCGGCCTGTACGGCGTGTCGGTCTTCTCTGTCCAATAAGCCACGTTTGCTGGACGATATGGTCGCCAAACTTGGTGAGTAGCCTCCACTCACCTTCGGGTAGCTACACGGCAAGTTTCTTGAAACGAGATGACAATTTACCAGAAGGGCAGCATCGGTCTCACAGAGCCGATGTTGCATGCGTCCGCACTCGCCCGTTACCTGGACGCGTCCTCCTCGCAGGGCGAGTAGGGAGGACAGGAGCCTTCTACTCCGGGCGGCACGAAGGTCAATTCGCTCGCTGCTGCAGCCGCGCTGTCTCACCCCAACGTTTTGACAGCGAGTTTCCGCGGTCATAGAGTGAGATGTGTTCATGTTTGCTTGTGCACGTGTGACACCATGCTTGTTAATTTACTTAGTATGCCTATGTTTGCAAGTTTATACGGCCGATAAAACTACCATCCTTACCTCCTTTCATCATCGTCATCATCAGCCTATATTTATGTCCACCGCTGGACGATGAGTCTCCCTGCGATCTCCAACTCACCGCTGGACGATGAGTCTCCCTGCACTGTGTTGCGTTAGCTGATTCCAACTTGCGCCTGCAAATTTCCTAACTTCCTATAGCTGTCCACTAATTTTCTATGGCAGTCGATGGTTTGATTTTCGGGCGAAACTGCAATTTATTTAACAAAATGCTCATCTATGCAAGGAAGCACAAAAGTAACCGCCCACCTATTTTGTCCCACACTTTAGGAAATAATATCTAAAAATTGGTGTCATCCTGGAAATTAATTTCAAGTGGAATTTCTTTCAAACTCGACGGCTACAATTCATAAATTGCAATATGCGCCGTAAAGTAATTAATTAGGAAGTATTTTAGCAGTAGTTTGTTAATTAGTTCAATATGCGTTTCGATTTCTCGTGCAAGTACTGTCCGCGTCTGAACAATCCCGCTCAAGGACTAGAATTAGATCTGCTACAGACGATTTTTAAAAAGTCCATATATCTTAGAAATGATCCCCCATATAATAGCCACCGTCTGCTAGGCGGCAGACGGCCACGCGCAGCGGACAACGAGCAGACGACGAGGGGAGCGGCGGCACGTATGCATTGACTACTTTTGATATTGGTTGTTGACTGCAAAAATTGTTTTCTTGTTTACAGACTGGGCAGGAGGATCTACCCACCCCCGCATCCCAAGCTAACAAGAGAAGAGGCAGTGATCTTCCGCAAACTACAGACCGGCACATTCCCGCACGGCACCTTACTACACGCCATGCATCCTACGAGCTATACTCACAAATGCGCCTTCTGCTCTGCGCCCAATACCACATGTTGTTCATACATTGTTCATACCCTCTACCACATGGTATGGGGATGTCAACAAAACCCATCGACACCATCCATCACCGGACCAACCGTCGAGCAGTGGGAGGCCCAGCTGACAAGCCCGATCCCTGAAGACCAGCATCGCCTGGTGAGCAGGGCCATGATATCGGCTCAGGCCCACTGCATCCTGGACTAGGGACGCCGCCCACCTCGGACGATTTTAGCGTCTGCTTATTTCCCTAAATAAAGTTTATTCCTCCCCCTCGCTTCAAACAAAATTTACTCGAATAAAAGTTTCTAAATCACAAGCTAAGAGGCCGGTCCGCATATTGAGCTATCTGACATATTTTTATCTGGAAGGCCTTAAGGCCTAAATGTGGCATGAATCTCGCAAAAAATCCACTTTTTGCCAACTTTGGAGGTGTGTTTCTAAAAAATGTATGCCTTAAGAATTTCAAATTATTTTAGCATACACTATAGCAACATGCGAAAAGGAAGAAAGAATATCGTAGTTGAAAATTTTTCGAAGTTTATGCGAAAAAAAATTCTGAAGACGCAACATTTCTTGCTTTTTTACTGAGCCAAATAAACGCGATAAATTTTAAGATGCATTGAGTTATCACATGATATGAAAGAAGGATGCCCCTAGAATGCTCTAAAATAAACTTTGTTATTACACCGAATTTCAGACTTGAATAAAAAAATTTACCTCCAACCCACTATTGCTTCTTTGCAGAAACTTCAAATAGCACTCACGTGATCAAAAAATTTTTGTCGACCAAAATACTTTGGTGAAGCCTTATTCGCACAATAGCCATCTAGCCCAATTTTTTCAGGAAAATCAACAATGGCGGGTTTTTGGGCTGGGACGTTTCGCGAGGAATGACCCAATGGTTAAGGCAAAGTAAGCTACGCTTAAATGCCAAAACAATAACCTATTTGATATTCCGACCTATAAACAAGCCCATAAGTAAAATAAGTATCACATTTGAAGGAAATTGTATTACGTTAGGGAACAAAAATTTCTTGGTGTGTAGTTTTCAGAGGAATTAAACTGGAACACACATGTAAATCACCTGATTACCGCATTAGCGCGATAAGTTGGTTGTTTTCACAAAACAGTACACTTAATCTCATTAAGGTTAAAATTAAATATGTACTATGCACTTTTGCATTCTAAGGCAACTTATGGGATATGATTCTGGGGAACAACATCGCAAAGAAATTACCATAGACTTATTACTATGCAGAAGAAAATATTGCGCTGTTTCGAAAAGTGGAGGGGAATATTACAAGACCTGCCAACTGCTCCACTGTTCATAAAACATTCCATGCTCAGGGTTGATCAGTTGTACTATTTCAAATTGCTCCAAGTAATTCAACAATATAAACTATATGAACAAAGCGGCATCAAAAAATCATACTACTGTTTACGAGAACAAAGGATACGAGCACCTAAATAAGAACTAATTATGGAAAACAAAGTGCTGCGTACCAGACACATGTTTTGAATATCATTGCAGATAGATTAAACGTTAAAGCTAGTACTGATGCATTTAAAAAACAAGCAAAGAACTTATTCATTACCACATGTATACAGTTTCAACATTCACTTGTGGATTTTCATGCCTCGACCAATGCCTAAATAATTCACGAATTAGTATTCCGAGTGTCTCCATGAATAATGTAATTTCATTGCATCCTCATGCATTCTACGTTTCCAATTTTTGGAATTTATTTTGTGTATCTGTATATTTTTGGCGTGCACCACCTCTTCTGTACGATTATTTAAAGATGTTATGTAAATTTCCTCTCTTGTTTATATCAGTTGTTATGTGTACTCTTGCAAGTTGCTAGTTGTCGATTTTCCTGAAACTGATGTACTGCAATCCTTTTTTGACTGTCTTGAACTCGAAGCGTGTGAGCTGCCACGAACTGCGGAGGGACAGGGACCTTTGTCAGGCTTGATTGCCTTTAGCCCCTGCCTCTGCAGTAAGCTTTGTATATTGCTTACTGTAAATAAAATACTTACTTACTTACCTAAAAATGCAACAAAAATTAACATCCCTTGAAGACAAAGTTGATGATTTTGAAAATCGGAGCCGTAGAAATAACTTTATAATTTACTGCCTAAAAGAACCCCCTAGGGAAATACCTCAGATGCTCCAATCCTCGATAATTATTTAGGTATAGAGGCAATTACTGCTGAAAGATGCCACAGGCTTGGCCGCATAGTTGAAAACAAAGACAGACCAGTTATTCTAAAGTTTCTTGATTATAGTGAGAAGATGTGTGTTTTGAAGGTTACGCACAAGTTAAAGGGCTCTGGTATTGTACCTTTCTGAGGATTTTTCATACAAGGTTCGTCAGGCACGCAGAAATTTGTGGGAAAGATCAGAAAAAGAGAGAGAGAACGCTGCTAAAGTAAAGCTTCTCTACAATCGACTGAGTGTGGTAGGGAGCTTGTTTAGTTGGGATGAAGCGAAAAATGCACGTCTTAAGCTAACGAAGAATGAAAAATGGCGGAAGATGTGCCGCATTCAGTCGCTGAAAATGCTAAATATAAACTGCAGAAGTGTTATTAACAAAACCACAGAATTAGAAGGAACCCCCCTGGCCTATAATCCCCATATTGCTATCCTAACCGAAACATGGTTGCACGACAACATACTTGGTATTGAATTTGTTCCACGGGGCTACCGTGTGTATCGGAATGATCGTGGGAGTAGAGGTCGTGGGGTGGCGATCCTGTTTAGACAGTCATTGCATCACGGGAGCCGGTACACAAAACCTATAGGTGTTCACCTATAGGTGTTGTGTACCGGCTTCCGTTAACCTGTGGCAACATGTACATAGGACAAACCGGTCGGTGCATAAATACCCGTCTAAAAGAACATGAACGTTCCCTCGGTGAAGAAAATCATTCACACTTGTCAAACCACTGTAATTTATGTCATTGTGATCCAGTATTTTTTGAAACTGACATTTTGTTTTCAGATAACAAACTAACATGCGAAATAACAGAAGCGTTCCATATCAAAAGTGTGCGGAAAAATGCATAAGTCAACCATCGGTTGCAATTTCTGACAAGAATTTGCATGTTTGAATACTGGTTGAACCTTTTTAACCTGTTTTTAATCTGTTTCTGCTTATACTGACGACTCTTATTGCACATGCTCCGTGCTGATAGCTGGGGTACTTATGTTCTGTATCTTTCCGAAAATAAACAGTTGTGAGTAAGCGCTCGTGTGTCCCCCTTCACTGTGTCATTGTCAGTTTTGCGCGCTAAATATTTCACTATGAATTCCATACTCTGCTTGTCTCCGGTTTTGTGCATCGGGATAACTTTTGCAATAATCCAGTCGCTTGGGGCCCGTTTTTGTTGCAAGGAAGCATTAAAGATAATTTCCAAGTATCGAGCAACCCATTCAGTGTATCTTCGCAAAAAGCATTTGGAATTCCATCCGGCAGGCAGGCAGGCAGTGAACTTTATTTTAAGTCCTGAGGAGCAACTCCGAGAACCCCTTACGGGGGAGGAGCCACCGCGGGCCGCTCCCACGTTGGGACGGGCAGGCCGTGCCTGACCGCCGCGTCGTGGGCCCTCTGGGCAGCCCGTAGCTGAGCGGTGAGGTCGGAGCTCTTGAGCGCCTCCACCCACTCTTCTTCCGTGGTGAGATTATCGTGGTCCCGTAACGAGGGACACCACCAGAGCATGTGTTCTAAAGTGCAGAAGGGATCGCCGCAATCCGGACAATCGGGCTCGAACGAGTCCGCGTACCTACTGACCCTGGCAAGACTGGGATAGGACCCGGTCTGCAGCATGCGAAGAGTGGAAGACTGAAGCCTGCAGAGCTTGGCGTGAGGCGAGGGATAGACCCTCCTACCGAGCTGATAGTGCTTTGAAATCTCGTTAAACGTGTGGAGCGAGTTAAAGTGTGCAGCTCGTTGGCGTTGGGAACGACGGTGGAGCCCTGAGGTCCCATGTGGGCCGGGAACCAAGTGATGACGTGGGGGGAGACGCTCCTGCCGCAAAGCAGGGAGGCCGCTTCCCTCGAGACCGAACCCGTGGCGAAGGCCCTGACCGCCGCCCGGGTGTTTTTCACCCATTTCAGATGCATGTTTGAATACTGGTTGAACCTTTTTAATCTGTTTTTAATCTGTTTCTGCTTATACTGACGACTCTTGTTGCACATGCTCAGTGCTGATAGCTCGGGTACTTATGTTCTGTATCTTTCCGAAAATAAACAGTTGTGAGTAAGCGCTCGTGTGTCCCCCTTCACTGTGTCATTGTCAGTTTTGCGCGCTAAATATTTCACTATGAATTCCATACTCTGCTTGTCTCCGGTTTTGTGCATCGGGATAACTTTTGCAATAATCCAGTCGCTTGGGGCCCGTTTTTGTTGCAAGGAAGCATTAAAGATAATTTCCAAGTATCGAGCAACCCATTCAGTGTATCTTCGCAAAAAGCATTTGGAATTCCATCCTTCAGGCAGGCAGGCAGTGAACTTTATTTTAAGTCCTGAGGAGCAACTCCGAGAACCTCTTACGGGGGAGGAGCCACCATGGGCCGCTCCCACGTTGGGACGGGCAGGCCGTGCCTGACCGCCGCGTCGTGGGCCCTCTGGGCCGCCCGTAGCTGAGCGGTGAGGTCGGAGCTCCTGAGCGCCTCCACCCACTCTTCTTCCGTGGTGAGATTATCGTGGTCCCGTAACGAGGGACACCACCAGAGCATGTGTGCTAAAGTGCAGAAGGGTCGCCGCAATCCGGACAATCGGGCTCGAACGAGTCCGCGTACCTACTGACCCTGGCAAGACTGGGATAGGACCCGGTCTGCAGCATGCGAAGAGTGGAAGACTGAAGCCTGCAGAGCTTGGCGTGAGGCGGGGGATAGACCCTCCTACCGAGCTGATAGTGCTTTGAAATCTCGTTAAACGTGTGGAGCGAGTTAAAGTGTGCAGCTCGTTGGCGTTGGGAACGACGGTGGAGCCCTGAGGTCCCATGTGGGCCGGGAACCAAGTGATGACGTGGGGGGAGACGCTCCTGCCGCAAAGCAGGGAGGCCGCTTCCCTCGAGACCGAACCCGTGGCGAAGGCCCTGACCGCCGCCCGGGAATCCGTGTAGATCTGCGGCCTGCTCCCGTCCCGGAGGGCGAGGGCCACCGCGACCTGCTCCGCCAGTGCCGGAGACGAGCGCCGCAGCGACGCGGCGTTAAGGAGGTTGCCCCTGTGATCTACCACGGCCGCCACGAATCGGTCGGATTCGGCGGCGTCGACGAACGCTACCGATCGCGGAACGCCAGCGACGGATCTGAGAAGTGCGGTCGCCCGGGCCCTGCGTCTGCCTACATTGTGTTGCGGGTGCACGTTGCGCGGGAACGGCGAGACGGCACAGTCTCTTATCTCTCCCACGCGCAAGCAAGGAAGCGGGAAGCCAGCGCCGGAAGGAGCGGGGGGGGGCACTTCTACGCTGCCAACAACCGCGCTCGTCGTTCGTTCGACCGCACCGTCTCTTATCTCCACACGGCTCTGACCTTAATGCGCAGTCGCCGCTCAGTTTCCGTTGAAGCGATAGACCGCACGTACCTTCGCCCGCTCCTGCGGCGTATATATCCGCTCGCTGCCAGCGTTTTGACGGTCGTTGTCTGCAGTCATTCAGTGTGATCTATTCATGTTTGTTTGTGCGCGCTCACACCACGCTTCTTCAATCAGTTAGTAATAGTCGGGCCACATTTTCCAACGCACGCTACACATGCAATGCTGCCCGGGTCGGCAGTGCAGCGCTACAGGTGTGTCCCTTCGCACGCGCTGCCCACGGGAAGCGCTTCTCATCAACACCACCGTTTCACACGCGCCTTCTCGTGGTCATCGAGTCTCTCTTCATGTCGGTCTACTTACGCCGCAGCACACCTGCTTACTTAATCAGCTCATGTTTACTAGAATTCATATTGCTACCAAAGCCGCTCACCTTACTTCGTATGACATTGCTGTGTTGCTATCGCATTCATCGCTTCGCCCTTAGGGCGAAACTGTGACATTTTTTTCTTTAATATTTCTACAACTACTCTTTTTTCAAGTTCTGAAGTTTTATTGTCCCTATCCGATATTCCAAACACCATGAGATCGTTTCGCCGCGTTCTATAATCTAAACCGACAAGTTTTTCCTATTGTTTTCGAAAACTGAATTCAGCCTCTCAGTTGTCTCTTTTAGCTCAGCAAGACTTGCCGCTTGGTCCCTGCAAAGCTGTACAATGTATTCCTGGGCCTTAAAGTCTCTCGCTTGGGTCGCTTAGGTTAACCTGAAATGTCTTTTGGCCTTCAACAACGCTTGCGCAAGTACTTTTAAATCAGGTCCAGGATTTGTCTGAACGTCACCCGACAACAGCAGAGATAGTTATGCAAAAGCAGAAAACAACACCTGTGGTCACGGCAGCACTACGAGAAAGCTATTGTCGCTCTTATAGCATGACTATGAACTAACCTGTTGAAAAAACACAAACTTGTTTGAGCACATCGCCCATGCGTTGCCACCGTGCCCACTGGATGCTGGCGGCAAGGGTGCTTGCTTTATACGGTCTTCCCACGTCGTTGTTCCACCATGGTTCCTGGTGTCGAGGTTGTCGATGATCCATGGACGAGGTTCCAATTGGGCGAAATCAGCGACAGTAGCCGGATCGGTCAGGCGCATGCTCCGTGTGTTCCCACGGAAGGAAGCGCAGATGAGGAGCACCTGTTGAAAAAGCAGAAACTTGTTTGAGCACATCGTCCAGGCGTTGCTGCCGTGCCCGCTGCACAGTTCTAGAAAAATTTACGCATTTTTACTGGTTTAAAACAGTGTTCAATTACAGGTTGTTTTAGTCCGCTCAAATAAATTTTTTAATATCAGTGCCATTTCTTGCAATTTCATTAAGAAAGCTAGGTACATGAAATGCTAATCTGCTGAAAGGACGTGTAAAAGGTAATAGCTATTTTTCTTTTTCTCTGATGTCATATGAAACCAGGTTTCACAAGTGCAAGAAATTTCGGATGTTGCATCGGAGATATTTTTGCATTTTATTGCAACAATAAATTACATAGATGTTTTAAGGGCTGATTTTAAAAGAGGAAAACAGCTACCGCGTATGGGCATCCTACTGGGCACTTGCT
Source organism: Dermacentor silvarum (assembly GCF_013339745.2). NCBI lineage: Eukaryota > Metazoa > Arthropoda > Arachnida > Ixodida > Ixodidae > Dermacentor > Dermacentor silvarum. Next base: position 169,852,851 of record NC_051160.1, read on the forward strand.
GTATGGCGAACTTGCCTTCTTCTCGAGCATAGCCAAATCTTGCAAGTTAGCTTTTGTACTTTCACCCATACCAGGTGGCGATACGTTAGGTGCGGGGAAAATGGCGTGTTATAAATAATTTATTTCAGGTTACCTGGTATGACATATCGCAGTGTACAGAGCACCCAAGAAGCCTTAGCTAGACAGATGGCAATAAGCTCTCCATGATCACGATTCAATAAAGAGGACTCCCAAGGTTTTGACTTTTGACACGAGTTCTATAATTTCGGATTGAAACGTTAATCTCCGCTCTTCATTGATATGCCTTGGTGGCGGGGGAAAATGGTTTAGTTATTGGAGTTTTCAATTTTAGAAAGTTAGCTTTACTCCATCGGGCCAAGTAGTTTAGTGTAGGGTTAGCGTTGCTGAAAGGCTACTTCTAAAGAATAATTTAAAGAAAATACTCATGTCATCTACGTAAGATATAAACTTGACGTTCTTAGAAATAAAGGATAATCATTATTGTAAATAGTAAATATTATCGGTCCAAGTATGCTGCCCAGCGGTAACCGTTGCGTTATTCCTTTCAGAGCTGCTTTTACCGATCTGATGTCTACGCATTGCTTTCTGTGCTTCAGATATGACATTATTAACGCGAGATGAATACCACGAAAGCCATAAGGCTCTAGTCTAATAAGTATAGTTAGGTGATCTAGTTTGTAGAATGCTTTAGAACAGTCAATAAAGACGCCTTAAATTAACTCCTTATCGTTAAAACTGGTTAGGATGAACTCATTGTGTGCTAACAGAGCCAGTTCTGACGTAATAGTTCAGCGGAAGCCCGCTAAGTGGAGAGAAGTAATTAAAAGGGGGGAAATGAGACATCCACCCAATCGTAGCAATTGCTACAAAGGAAGCCCATACGGGTTCCTCGAAAGAAAAGCCTCGCAGTTGAAGAAAAATTCGTCCTGGTCCGGGACTCAAACCCGGGACCACCGCCTTTCCGGGACAGCCGCTCTACCATCTGAGCTAACCAGGCGGCTAGCAGATGGCAGGGCGATGTCAAATTTGTCAACTCGAAGCAAAGGCAAGTGTTTGGCGTAATAGTTCAGCGGAAGCCCGCTAGGTGGAGAGAAGTAATTAAAAGGGGGGAAATGAGACAAGAGGCTGTTCTGTTGACATTGCCGCACGGATGCCGAACTGTTGTGCCGTTGTGTACAAGTGTTGGTCACAAAATCAAGTTATTCTCCTGCAAATATTTTTTGAACCGCTTTGATACAGGGGCACAAGAGAAGCTGCTCGGTAATTTGAGAACTGTGTTTGTCACCAGACTTGAAAAGAACACTAACGTTCGCGCTTTGCATTTCTTCAGGAAATATTCCTGTAAATATCGAAATATTAAAAAGTGAGTACCCGCAGTTAACAAGATTTCGAGCTCAAAGCTTATTGGTCTTATCGCTAACCCGTTCATATCACGTGCTTCGGTATTTTTAAAGACATAATAGTGAAAAAGACATGCTGTGAAGCCGTGGTTGCAAAGAACGCCGTATGGGCACATCGCGCGGACCTAGAAACGTAGTTGTTGTCCTGGTATGATAGCTTTTTTAACTTGTGAAATAATCGTTTCTTTACTTATTTGCAAGTTTTCTTTCTATTAATATCTTGTTATTTTAGATTGTCGTAAGGACATCAGTCAGGCGGAAAGCGCCATTTATTAACTTGTTAATTTAGTGCCATAACCTGTCCGTTAGACTGCTTACTTCACTGAGCATATTTTCAAAATAAATCTTTTTAGTATTTCTCAGAAACATTGTTAGATGGTTCTGATACTTTCCGAATACTGGAAAATCGCCATGGTTCGTTCTTTTTCCAAACTTAGTGTACAATGAATTATTTTTAAGAATCATAGCAACGCACTTATTGGTAAGCCCCGGATTACGAGTGTTGGTAAATTTGTACACGTTTTTAGACTTGAAACACTTGTTATAAACATCTTTGAGATTGCGCAGGAATGTGCTATATGCCCTGTCGTGGTCAGTGCACTCAAGCACGGATGCCCAATCTGTGCTTAAATGCACTGACCCTGTTTTTAATTTCATTACGGAACATGCCTAGTGCTTTACAGGCTATTTCCCGGATAAGAAATGCTTCTGAATGACGAGAACTTTTAGAAGCCACCCTGACCTGACAGAACATATATATTGAAGCGCGCTCAAGCAGTTGAAGAAGAAGAAAGACAGAATTTGTAGTAAAGGGGCCTGGGGGTCAGGGGAGAATAAAGAAGAAGTTAGTAATGGTGACATGAAGAGTACTTTGTCTGTTTATTATGTGCGGGCTTCTTACATAATTTGGCGCAGTCGACAACAAGAACCAATATGTGGGTGACTTTCTTTGTGGAGAACTGCACCAACTCTGTGGTATTCAAGAAATATCAAGTCGAGGACGAAGCCGCCACTGACCTTCCCGAACACGTCAGTACAGGTGAGCTTCTGAATCTCGTTCTGGATGAAGCCTCAATGTCTTCAGAGGAACTTTTGGAGCAACATTCAATGAAAGTAAATATTCCAATGCGTCTGTTCAACAAGCTGGTTGACACCGTTAGAAAGAACTTTCATGCTCCGCCATACTTCATCTGACGAGCTAGTGACAGTTCTTCGAGCCATATCAATTCAACAACAGCAAATTTCGCAACAAAGCTCCATTATTGAGACTCTGGCTTCTACTTTAACCAAACGGGCGAACCATACATCACAAATAGTACGTCCTGAAACGTTCGGCGGCTCATCCGAAAGTCCAGAAGGGTGGATAACTTTCTATGAACGAGCTGCGAAGAACAATGGATTGCTGTCTGATGAAGACCTAGTGATCAACATGCGACAATTCCTTAGCGGGATAGCAAGAAAGTGGCACGAGTGGCGACTTTCGCAACGAGAGCCTGAACCTTGGTGTAAATGGAAGGAGAGTTTCCTTCTGACTTTCAGTAAGAATCCGGTTGAGCGGTGGCATGAAGCACTATTCTACCGTTTGAAGTCCAGCACGCCACTCGAGTATTTTCTGGAGAAACAGCGACTTCTTTGCCTCGCTGAACCTGAACTTTCGCTGTCATCACTTCTTGCCCTTATCATCCACGGTTTACCTAGAGATCTGCAACGACAGGTTCTAGCACAAGGCCCGAAAACGCTCGAAGCGCTCTTGGAACTGCTAAAACTATTTCCGCATAGCTGGACTGAGCGAAGCTACAAGGCTAGACAAGACTTTTCAGGGACGCCAAGCGTCAATCGCTTGTATGAGAAGTGTTCGTTGGTGTTGGACGGGGTCAGGTCTAACTTTAGCGCGAGCACCGCAAGACCTATAACTCCCGTACAGAAACCCACACAGTTAAACAATGAAGATCAAGAAGAAGCCGAGGGGAATTCTAAAGATGTCTCTACAGCAAGTGAGACAGTTCAACTTGTAACATCAAGTTTATTCCATATACAACTCGGAGTGGACGGTGAGACAATGCGAGCTCTTGTAGACAGTGGAGCTTCGGTTTCAATTATAAAAAGAAGCAGAGTTAAAACTGAGAAGATCTTCACAGGAAAAACAGTGGTTGTACGAGACTACGACGGGCGTGAGAAGGAACACTGCGAATGGATGCGCCTAAAGCTTATGTACCAATCACAAACTGCAGAAATACTGGCACTGGTTATAGAAGGCATTGAGTGTGACTTTCTACTCTCCCGTCCCGACATGAACTTGCTCAAGCTGAACATACACTGGGATGACACTGTGTCTGTGAGCCAAGATGGGCAGGAGCGCCGCAACCTGTTAGAAAAGAAAATGAAATTCGCGTTGTGAAGAAAGGAGATGACATACCTCTAATCTATCCTGAATTATACTGCTGTGGAGGCTATCCTCCAGGTGCTAGGAAGTTTGAAGTCCCGTTTAAATTACATGACAAAACTGTAGTACGGAGGAAACCTTACAACCTCACCAGAGAAACGAAGGCATGGCTGAAAGAAGAGCTTGCGAAGATGTTGGACGCAGGTATTATCCGTCCGTCCGTATCACCATATGCATCGCCGATAACCATAGCACCCAAGGAAGATGGAACCCTCCGACTCTGCACTGACTACAGAGCAATTAACAAACAGACACATCTAATTCCATTCCCTATGCCAAGAATAGATGAAATTATTGATGACACAGGTGGATGTACTTGGTTTTCTAGGATATACCTTTGTAAAGGTTTTTGGCAAGTACCACTTCAAGAAAATACAAAGCAGTATACGGCGTTCATAACTCCGTTTGACATCTACGAATACAACCACCTCCCCTTCGGATGGAAGAAGTCGCCCAGCTGGTTTCAGAAAATGATGAATATGGTTCTGGATCCGTTCATTGGCTGCTTCTCCAATGTCTACGTAGGTGATATTAATGTGTATTCCAAAAGCGAGCGTCTCCATGAACAACACCTGGCACATGTCCTCACCGCTTTGTCAGAAGTCAACCTAAAGGTCAATTTTAAGAAGAGTGAATTTTTCAAGAACAAGGTGACTTTCTTGGGCAGAGTTCTGGATGGCACTACAAAAAACACAAAAGAAGAATCGGTGGCACGCATTGCAAAACTTGTAAAACCTTTTGATGTTCACTCATTACGCGTGTTTTTGGGGTTGGCAGGACATTTTAGAGCATTTATCCAAGATTATGCTCTCAAAACTAGATGTCTGACTAGACTCGCGTAACCTTGACCATGCGGACAAATTAAGGAGGAGGAGGAGGAAACAACTTTACTTTGTTAATTTCGCTTAGTGAGGGGTGGCTACGAGGTGATGCCTTACAGCCACCTACTCAGCTCTTTTGATGGCCCGAAGGTGAACCTCCAGGTTCGAGAGGGGGCGCCACCAGCTCTCAATGCTTCCGGACGTGCTCGCTTCGAGCTCCCAATAACATCCAGCAATTGTTCAGTTTCCTGCACCGGAACCTCATCATCTTCGTACGGGAGGTCAGTCAACATCTTTAGATCTACTGGAACGTGAAAAGTGACCTTTACACTCAGTTCCCGTAGAACGGTGGCCAGTTTTGTGCCTTAGCCGATGGCCTCGCCACGCTAACCCTAGCTGCACGAGACCGAACGCTCGTGCACGTGCGCTGCCGGCCTCACGGCGGCCAGCGCCGCTGGCACGCGCCCAGCATGATGGACACGCGAGAGACCGAAGAACGATCTGACCAGGACTGGCAAACCGTTAGAGACGCTAGCAAGCGTCTTGAAGAACACATCACCATAATCGTGAAAGTCACCGACGGTACCGCATTACAAGAACTCCCACCAGACTGTGTTGGACCCAGTGTTGTGCACGCAGCGGCTTTGACAACTACGGAAAAGAAAGATACCTACGTGAAGGTGAGGACTGTACAAAACCTAATAGCAGTTGACAGCTACCGCCCAAAAGCAATAGAGAAACTTCTTCGCATACGGCAAATTTCGATAATGGGAACACAGCACCCGGTCCTCACATACCAGGTGAATGGCACGAACACAGTCAAAGGTGTAATTCATGGTATACAGTGTGCAGTTACAGAGGAAGAACTTGAAAGGGAGGTAGAAGTGCAAGGAGCTAAAATACTGCAAATAAGACGCATCGGTTCCTCGAAAACAATCCTCATAACTCTCGAGGGAACATATTTGCCACGATATGCTCTCTACTGTCGACTGGTCGTCCGAATGTTCCCGTATAGGCCCCGCAGCATGCTGTGCACTTCATGCCTTCAAATTGGACACGGCGCGGACGTATGTCCTTACAAGAAGAAATTTGTGGCCTGTGCAAAATGTGGAACTAAGCAGCCTCCCGGATCCAATGACGACACTCCTCATGACTGCGAGCTATGTTGCCGAAATTGCGGTGGAGAGCATGCAGCAAATTACCCCGATTGTCCAGTACGTCAAGAGGCTGACGAAGCGAGAAGAGAAGCTGCAAGAAGCCGCAAGCAACGCTACTTAAACGCTATGAAAGATGAAGAACCGCACGAGCCCGCCAAGCAATCCGGGAAACCAAAGAACAAGCACCGCAGCCGCAGTAGGAGCCCCAGTAGAACCAACTGGCCTGAGCTCCCGACAAGAAACCGCTTCGAAAGACTTAGTAGCCCAGAAAAGCAACGTGATCGAAGTGCCAGCCACAGCAGAGACAACAACCAGGACAAGAGCACCGTAGCTAACAAGGAAGCTGGCAGAGAGGCCCCCCAACTACACCAGAAACCAAGAGGAAACGAAGAAAAGACGAACAGGATCCCTTCAGGAACACAGACAGACAAAAGAAGTTCCCGAGAAGAGCAACGTACGTGGGTGAGTGGTTCGCATCTTTCACCAGCTGCCAAGTCTTCACCCTCACATCACACCGCTAATCCACACCCTTCCTACTGTCAGGCATTGAAAGCAGCTCAGACATCGCAATCTCAAAGGAACATAACTAAACATCCACCAACGAGTATAAAAGAGAAAGAGGGGGACACAGGTACACACCATAACAATGAAACGGAAATGGCAGAGGTCCTAAGCAGACTAGATCAAATCGTTGTTGTAGTTACTGAAATGCAGGAAAACATTTTGAACCTGCAAGCAGAAATGCAGAAAAGGGATGCTATCATAGAAAAATTACCAGAGCAAAATGCATTTATCACAGAAAGACAACAACAAACAGAAAGGACGATTAACCGTATCGAGACAATTCTCAACATGACGAGAAAGCGCACACAAAACCTCTCGCATTACTCACAAGATGAAACACCTAACGAGGTAGTAATTCCGGACTCGGAGAGCACAAATATCCCCAGGGAACATGACACCCAACATGAATAGTGGTATCGGAAATAAAAGAAGCTATCCAACTGAAAATAAAATAATAATCTGGCAATGGAACTGCAGAGGTTTCAGAAAGAAAAAGACGCTGCTGTTGCAGCTAATTGGAAAGGAATCTAGACCACCTGATATAATTATGGTGCAGGAATCAAACGGGATAACAACCATACCAGGATACCAACTTTTTCAGCAACGCAGTATTAAAAGAAAATGTAGGAAGGCAACAAATAACATTTATGCACCAGGCATGACTGTAACTTACGTTAAGAATGAATTAGCGGCGGTACAGCTCGACACGGCAGGGGGCAATACAGAGGAGCAAGAATACATATCGATAAAGTGCAGAATCCCGAAGAGCACACAGGAAATAATTTTCATAAATGCTTACTGGCTTCTTAACAAGGCAAATAACAACATTCAGTGGCTCGAGAAACACTTAAGGGGCCTAAAAAAATACCCCATTCTCTTAGCGGGGGACTTCAACAGTCCAAGTAAAGCTTGGGGATATGACTGGACGGCACCGAATGGCAGAAAGTTAGAATACGTTATGAATAACGTACAGTTTACTCTGTTAAATGATACCACGATTGCTACTAGAACAGGCAACAGCGTCGAGAAAGACACGAACCCGGACTTAACATGGTTCAGAGGACCCATGAGTGCTGTGTGGGAGAACAGCCTAGAGAACATGGGAAGCGATCATTTTATCCTTACAACGCAGCTTATAGTGAAAAAAGGACGAACCGAAAGCAGAACTTTTAGTAAAACAAAGATTACTAAATGGGACGATATGCGAGCTCAACTATTACAGAGAGACCCAGGGGATGACTTAGATACTTGGGTAGAAGATATCAAATCTGTGTACAAAAAGACCACTAAGGAAATAGGAAGAGATGAAGATCACCCCTATGTTGACTCCCATCTCTTAAATCTCTGGGACAAGCGCCACAGGTTAATCAACAAATACAAAAAGAATAAATTAAACAAAGCATTACGCAAGACAATTCAAAGAATCACAATAGAAGCACAAGATTATGCCCAGGAATTAGCCAACGAGAACTGGCTTCAAACATGTGATCAGCTTAACGGACAGCTGCATACTCCGAAGGTTTGGCAAATATTGAGGACCCTTCTAGGCCAGGCAAAACCAAGGCACGCGATAACTAAACTGCAAATGTTGGAAAATAAAAATGCAGAGGAGCTCGCTGTAGAATTTTTGCATACCTTTTTTCCAATCAAAAGCGACGATCATCCCTTACCAGATTACGACGAGTCTGGTAACGACAATTCCCAAGGCATCAACTCGCCTTTTTCCCTTCGTGAATTACATGCCGCCATGCAGAGCTTAAAACGGAACACTACCCCTGGAGCAGATGGAATCACGTACGCAATGTTGAGATACTTGCCAGATAATTATCAATAGGCTCTGCTGGAACATATAAACAAAGCATGGGAACAAGTTGTAATTCCAAAACAATGGAAAGAGGCAGTAGTAATACCAATTCCTAAGACAGGAAAACCGTCCGACAAAGTATCCAATTTTAGGCCCATATCATTAACCTCCTGTATAGGAAAATTAATGGAGAAGATGGTTTTAGAACGTCTTGAGTGGCACCTGGAAGGCCTTCAACTTTTACCCGAGACAATGATAGGCTTCAGAAAACATGTTAGCACTCAGGACGCTATGATGAGGAGAAAAAACCAGGTGTTCGATTTACCAAGTACAGCTCAGCTAAGAACAATCGTAGGGGTCGATATGCAACGAGCTTTTGATAGTGTCACCCACCGCGCAATTCTAGAAAACCTCAAGGCGACTAAACCTGGGCCTAGAGTATACAACTATGTTAAGGACTTCCTAAGTGAAAGGACGGTTAAAGTGAAACTTGATGAATATGTGTCACCTAGCCATCCAATCACGCGCGGAACACCCCAAGGTTCTATTCTCTCGCCGACTTTATTTAACATTGCGATGATGAAGCTACCCGCATTACTAGAACAAATACCAAACCTAGAACATAATCTGTACGCCGATGATATAACTATTTGGTGCTGTCGAGGATCACCAGGATGGCAAGAACACATTATTCAATGTGGACTAGATACTATACGTGACTACGCCGAAACACTAGGGCTAGAATGTTCCCCTCAGAAATCAGAATATATTGTCATTAGTGAAGACGTTAGCAAGCGAGCCGAAGAATATAAAAATTTAATCAAACTTCGAATGAAAGACGCAGTCTTACCCCACAAGAATACCATAAGAATCCTCGGTTTTTTTCTACAGGACAATGGTAAAGCGTCAACATGGGTGCAGAAGCTGACCGTACAACTGGAACAGATCCTTGCAATGATACGTAGAATAACTAGACAAAGGAGAGGAATGAAAGAACATGAACTTCGTAAGGTTATAGAAGCCTTGATCTTTTCTCGGATAATGTAGTATCTACCATACGCTAAGATAACCAGCACTCAGCGCAAAAAGATAGACATTATAATTAGAAAGTGTGCTAGACTTGCCCTGGGAGTTCCTATGTTTGCACCTAACCATAAAATTGAAGCAACCGGCCTCTTTAACTCACTAGAAGACAGAATAGACATGCACAATCAAGCACAAATACAAAGACTTAAATCATCTAATCAGGGTCGACGAATACTGAATAGATTGGGATACGAAACCGCTAACTTAACCCCAATTCCCCCGAAACTACCACCATGGGATGATCTGCCAAGGATAACCGTAGATCCCATTCCAAAAAATATGCACCCGGAAAAGAATCGAAATAGGCGCTCAAAAAGAACAAGTGTAATGCAGAGGACAGAGGATAAAAGCACGTACTACACAGATGCCAGTCATAATGCCGAAATCAGCAAAGCAGCGGTCGTGGGCCATGACTCGACGCTTATGAAAAATTACTTGGGAGTCCCAACGCCTCACGACACGGAATTGCTGGCAGTAATGCTCGCCATAACGGAAATGACACACACATCTGACACGATCACAATCCGAACAGACAGTCAAAGCGCTTGCAGAGACATTCAAAATGATCATCTTCCTTACCACATACGCACAAAGCTCCACATGTACATGCATGCTCACCCCCTTCTACGCATACGCATACAATGGGTTCCAGGCCATCAAGGATTGCGAGGAAATGTAAGAGCACACCAGCTCACCCGCGCAGAAAATCCGGGACCTCCTATCCTTTGGCCGGTTGAAGATACTTACAACTCCAGAGAAGAGCCGAAGATGCAGCGGAAAGAAAGGATACGTATTTTGAAGTCTCGCAGGGAAGCATCAACAATTCTCAACACACCATCCTACACGCATTCGAGAGAGGACGCCTCAATCATACGAAAAGCACAAACACACACATTACTCACACCACACTATACGCATTATATTAACAGGGACCCAGGCTCCCCCACTTGTAAACAGTGCGGGGCCTATCCATCAAATAAACACATCTTGTGGGAGTGCCTTGAAAACGCCATCTTGAAAAAGACAATACATTCCAAATTACCACACAACCAGCGTCCTGGCAGCTGGGAGGAGTGGACCACTCCCCCACGAAGGTTTGAAAAACTATGGTGGCCGCTTCTGGTGCAGCACGTCAAGAACGTTCTGGGCCAGGAGGCATGAGCCTACCAGGAGGCCCGGACTTGGGCCTTAGTTCCTTCGGGGCTAATAAATGTTATTTCTCTCTCTCTCTCTCTCCAGGTTCGAGTTCATAAGTATCGCTTCCCACGCTTCAGGCGAGGGAGCGGCCAGGAGATCTGGTGGGGGGGATCTTCTCTGCAGTCCCAGAGAATATTGTTACGGTGAAGGGAAAGAAGTTGACGCGAACGAGAGGAAGACGTAGTCTCTGGCCATTGCCTGAACGCCATATTTCTTCGCTTGTAAATATACATCCTTCTACACTCGTGGGCCTGCTTTCTTCCTGCAACATTTTGGTGGAAGGTGCTGGGTACAATCACGGAACTTCGCAGTGGACGTCATCTACCTGCCGCCACAATGGCAGATCAACCGACACAACCGACAACGCCTCAGCAGTCCACGCCAACGGTCATCCTCACTCATCTGCGGGACCCGGGGACATTTTGTGGCACGGACAACACCGACGTCGAGGACTGGCTTGCGATGTACGAACGAGTGTGCGACAACAACAGGTGGGGTCCAACAATGATGCTAGCAAACCTCATGTTTTATCTGAAAGGAACTGCGAAGCAATGGTACGATACGCATGAAGCTGACCTAACAAGCTGGGATGTCTGCAAAGAAAAAATGCGTGACCTGTTTGGCAGACCTGTCGGTCGTCAGTTGGCAGCAAAAAAAGAACTTGCATGCCGCGCTCAGACGTCCACAGAATCCTATGTCGTGTACATACAGGATGTGCTGGCTCTCTGCCGCAAGGCTGATAACACCATGACCGAGGCGGATAAGATTGGTCACATACTAAAAGGCATTGCAGACGACGCCTTCAATCTCCTGATGTGTAAGGATTGTGCCACTGTGGATGCAATTATAAAGGAGTGCCGGCGCTTCGAACAAGCGAAAGGCCGCCGCGTCCCTCAACATTTCGACAGGCTGCCCAATACCGCCGCGACATCTTCGTGCGCAGACCCGCCGCGGTTCGTTCAGCCGACAGGATCAGAAGATCTAACGCGTATCGTTCGCCGTGAGCTTGAGGCCATGGCTCCGGCTCCAATTCGTTCCGACTGTCGGGAAAGTGTGCCCGCTATCTCGCTTATACAAGCGGTCGTTCGGGAAGAAATAGCGAGTTTGGGCATTCCATCTCTCTGCTCGGTCCGCCATACGAACACCTACCAGATTTCTCCGGCCGCTCACTCCCAGACGCAAAGCTTCCCGCCACTCCGCCGCAACCCCGCTGACTGGCGCACACCGGATGACAGACCCATCTGTTTTAATTGTTCTGGTATTGGACACATCGCCCGTCATTGCCGTAATCGCTGGTCGTCGTCTCCTCGGTGGTCGTCTCCAAGTCATTACCGCCAAGTACCAGACAATCGCACTTTCTCGCCCTACACGCCGCCTCGGAACATCAAGGCCGACAGTGCTCCACCAAGATCCAGCCGCTCCCCGTCTCCGCAAGGCCGTCGGTCCCGTTCGCCTCTCGTTCACCGCTCTTCGTCCCCATCTGCAACCGGTCGCTTCCCTTCGGGAAACTAGGCGGTGCAGCTCCCGGAGGTGAAGCTGCAACTCCGACCCGGCCCACAAATCCTCTGTTGACCCTGCCTACACGTGCAAACCTACTGGACATTGAAGTTGATGGTGTTCCTGTCACATCTCTTGTTGACACAGGAGCGCAGCTTTCAGTTATGAGCGCTGCTCTCCGCGAAGGCTCAAAAAGGTTCTGACTCCCGCCGTACCGTGCACTGTGCGAGTCGCCGATGGGAGTACTTCACCTGTTCTTGGAATGTGCACAGCACGTGTGACCATTGCGGGCCATTATAGCGTTGTTTTATTTATCGTCCTCGAGCACTGTCCACACGACCTAATTCTCGGCCTCGACTTCCTTTCGAAACACTCTGCCCAAATTGACTGCTCCGCAGGTGTTGTACAGCTGGATCTGCCGCTTCCTGCCGACGCAGACGCAACAACTTGTGCTTCACCCCGCTTATGTTCTGCTGAGTTTGCACGGCTGTCTCCACAAGCGGCTACCAATGTCCTCCTGACGCCCTGTCCTCCCGTACCTGATGGCGAGTACGTCGTGTCTCCGCTTACTGACGTGGTTTTGTCACGAAATATTGCCCTACCGAGCACCTTAATCCGGATCCTCGAAAACTGCGCTCGGGTGACCATCCTCAATTTTGGATTTTCGACGCATGTGCTGCCACACGGCATTGCCGTCGCACTTATCACTCCTTTGGATGAATTTGAGATTTCTTCTTTGGCCTCCGAATCCTTCCTGAGTACCAACGCACCTTTGTCACCCATTCCTTCGTGCTCGACGCCTGCGGACGATGTTTGTAAGATGATCGCCCCTGACCTTCCTTCCGAGCAAACAACAGCTCTTCGTCACCTCCTGTCATCTTATCGGGATATCTTTGATTTGGACGACCGTCCACTTGGTCAGACATCTGTTGTCACGCATCGCATCAACACCGGTGACGCCAGCCCCATTCATAGGCGGCCATATCGTGTCTCCGCAACAGAAAGGGCCATAATCCAGAAAGAGGTCGACAAGATGATGGACAAGGACATCATTGAACCTTCCAGTAGCCCGTGGGCATCACCGGTTGTCTTAGTAAAGAAAAAAGACAACTCGTGGCGCTTCTGCGTTGACTACCGTCACCTCAACAAGATAACAAAGAAGGATGTTTATCCCCTTCCTCGCATTGACGACGCTCTTGACTGCCTTCACGGATCCCAATACTTTTCATCAATTGACCTCCGCTCCGGCTATTGGCAGATTAGCGTCGACGAGATGGACCGCGAGAAAACCGCCTTCGTCACACCGGACGGTCTGTACCAATTTAATGTCATGCCCTTTGGATTATGCAATGCGCCAGCTACATTCGAGCGCATGATGGACTCTCTGCTGCGCGGCTTGAAGTGGTCTACATGCCTCTGTTACCTCGACGATGTGATTGTGTTTTCGTCGAACTTTGAGAGGCACCTGAGGCGCCTCACGACCATACTCTCCGTGTTTCGCAGGGCTGGCCTTCAGCTAAACTCCTCCAAGTGCCATTTCGGTCGCCGTGAAATTACCATGCTCCACCATCTCGTAAACGCCGCCGGAATCCAACCTGATCCACAGAAAGTCCACGCTGTGCGCAATTTTCCTGTACCTTGTTCAACAAACGATGTCCGTAGTTTTCTGGGCTTATGCTCTTATTTCCGGCGATTTGTGAAACAATTTGCCGACATCGCTCGCCCTCTCACTGACCTTCTTAAGAAAGATGCCTCTTTCTCTTGGGGACCACTGCAGGAGCAAGCCTTCTCTACCCTGATCGAGCGGCTTACAACCTCCCCGATTCTGTCACACTTTGACCCTTCTGCGCCTACTGAAGTACGAACTGACGCGAGTGGTTATGGCATCGGCGCTGTCCTCGCTCAACGTCAACAGGGCCACGACCGTGTCATCGCTTACGCCAGCCGCCTTCTTTCCACGCCCGAGCGAAATTACTCCATCACTGAGAGGGAATGCCTCGCGCTCGTATGGGCGGTCGCGAAATTTCGGCCGTACCTTTTCGGTCGGAGCTTCTGTGTCGTAACCGATCATCACGCCCTCTGCTGGCTCTCCTCTTTGATGGACCCAACTGGACGACTTGCACGTTGGGCATTGCGTCTACAAGAATATACATTTTCTATTATGTATAAGTCAGGGCGCCTGCATAAAGACGCTGACTGCCTATCCCGAAATCCCGTGGATCAACCGGACGATACCGATGCAGACTCGGACATCAGTATTCTGTCTCTCTCCGGCTTTCTCCATATTGGCGACGAGCAACGCCAAGATCCTGTTCTTCGAACACTTATGGAACGCCTAAGCTCCTCGCCTAATGACCCGTCTCTGCGGATGTTAACCTTGCGCGATGGAACTTTATACCGTCGTAGTGTTCGTCCTGATGGCCCGGAGCTGCTCCTAGTCGTTCCAAAGCACCTTCGACTAGCCGTGCTCCAGCAACTTCACGACGCTCCTACTGCTGGACATCTGGGCATCACTCGTACTTACGACCGCCTGCGGCGCCGCTTCTTCTGGCCCGGCATTTATCGCTCTGTGCGCCGTTATGTCACTTCTTGCGACCTGTGTCAGCGCCGCAAGACGCCTGCTATGCCTCCTGCTGGTTTGCTTCAACCAATTGCTATCCCTACTGAGCCCTTCTTCCGTGTGGGCCTCGACCTCCTTGGCCCGTTTCCTATTTCTATGAAAGGAAACAAATGGATTGCTGTAGCAACAGATTATGCCACGAGATATGCCATTATACGAGCGATGCCAACCAGCTGCGCTACAGATGTCGCCGACTTCCTACTATACGACGTCATCCTGCACCACGGCGCCCCTCGCCAGTTACTCACGGATCGCGGCCGCTACTTTCTCTCGAAGGTCGTCGATGATCTGCTCCGCTCCTGTTCTACAGAACACCTGCTCGCTACCGCATCCCACCCTCAAACGAACGGCCTCACCGAACGACTCAACCGCACACTAACCGAAATGCTGGCCCTGTACGTTTCCGACGATCACCGCGACTGGGACGTCGCTTTACCGTACATCACTTTCGCATACAACTCGTCCCGCCACGATACTGCCGGATTCTCCCCATTTTACCTTTTGTATGGCCGCGACCCCACCTTGCCCTTCGACACGTTGCTACCTTCCGCAGTACAATCACCCAGCACTGGTTACGCTCGCGATGCTATTGCCTTAGCCGCCCAGGCCCGAGAGGTCGCGCGTCATCGCCTCACAGTCTCGCAAGCTTCTCAAAAACGACGCTACGACCTTCGGCACCGAGACCACCATTTTTCACCTGGTTCCCTTGTCCTTCTCTGGACGCCTTCACGTCGAGTCGGCTTGTCGGAAAAACTCCTTTCCCGTTATTCTGGTCCATACCAGATCTTACGACAACTGTCCGACGTGATATACGAGATCGACCCAGTCGGTCAGCCTTCAGTGTCTCCCAACGTCACCAGCGATGTTGTTCACGTCGCCAGGCTCAAGCCCTATGTCTCCCCATTAAGCGACGCTCCATAACCTGCACCGGGACGGAGCTAACCCCACCGGGAGGGTGATGTTACGGTGAAGGGAAAGAAGAAGGTGACGCGAACGAGAGGAAGACGAAGTCTCTGGCCGTTGCCTGAACGCCATATTTCTTCGCTTGTAAATATACATCCTTCTACACTCGTGGGCCTGCTTTCTTCCTGCAACAATATGATTTAAGGAGGCTATGGACCCACATAATCAGTAGTGTGGGTCTGTCAAGTCAGGGTAAAGGTGTGCGTATATTTGTGGGCTGGGAAAGGAGTGCGTTTGGAGTCGGCGTCAGGTGACTTCTTGTCTCTTGGTGAGCTTGGGATGAGATGGGGGTTTTGTCCGTCTCGCCAGGCGGTAGTATTGGGCACCCTGAAGCTACTTTCAGGTATATTTGAATACGGGAGAGCCAAACTAGGCTTATTGGAAGTGAGAGCCCCAATTTTTAAGTATTATGGTAGGTGGCGTGCTGGATAGAAAAAAAAATCGCATTCAAATAAATGGTGACGTATGAGTACATGTATGCAATGGGATACATTAATATGATACGATCCCATAGAGTAAGGATAGTTAGAATATAATAATAATGAGAAAAGTATAGAGAAAAAATGGAGATGGGCAGACCATGTAATGCGTAGGATGGATAACCGGTGGACCATTAGAGTTACAGAATAGATACCAAGAGAAGGAAAGCGCAGTCGAGGATGGCGGAAAACTAGGCGAGGTGATGAAGTTAAGAAATATGCAGGCACAAGTTGGAATCCACTAGCGCAAGACAGGATAAATTGGAGATCGCATGGAGAGGCCTTCGGTCCTGCAGTCGAAATAAATATAGGTTAGCGCTGCTGCTGATGTTGATGATGATGGATACCGGTGGCGCACCGACGGGGGGGGGGGAGGTGTAACTCCCCTTTGAGGCAGCTTTAACCCCCCCTCCGCCCTCTCAACGCGTCCATCCCCACCAGTCTAACGTGTACCTTCAGTGTCATAACAATTCAGTAGGTGGCTTGAGGTCGAATTTTCCTGAGGAACAAAAACACTCTATCACTGTCTTGTATTTTTAGTCATTCACTCATAAATTACTTTGAGTAAAATGCTCAAGAAATAAAGATCGTCATCATCCCTGGTGTCCTTATGATATTAGAATTATGAGTCATTTTATTTGCGTTGGATTCCTCTGGCTAAAGCAAGACAATTGCATATTATGCACAGTGCTTGCCTCCCCCCCCCCACCCCCCACCCCCCCACACACACCACAAAAATTCACCCCCCCCCCCCGGGCAGAAATCCTGGGTGCACTACTGATGGATACGATACGCTTCTGCCATATCCATGAAAACGTGGCCATTGAGGTGAATCCGGCTGTTAAAATGATTCGCGCCGTTAATGAGATTAGCAGTGGCAATTATGTTTCATATGTTATGATGATTAATAATGCGACAATACAAGTAACAGGATGGGTGAAGTTCTGATATGCAAAAGTGAAGAGGGTTTCTATTCAGCCGAGTAACGAACAAATTCCACAAGACGTTGTTTTATTGCCAATCGCAGCCATCTTCTTCTCTCGCTTCCTTCTGCAAAGGCTGCTCCATTTAGCGGCACCGCCATGAAGTCCGCGCATAGAGTTTCCTGATATATTCAGACAAATCCAGCGACCCAAGGTGACGAGAAATCGGGATTGCAGATCTGTACATAGCGAGTGTCACATACCGGGTGGTCGAAGTTGGTCTGACTGTCGGTGTCGAACTGGGCTCCCTCCGCACAAAATCTCCATGCTCGACCCAATAAACTGCCCAGTGACACGTGCCGGCTTGAAAGAGATTTGATTCGGACATACAGAGAGGCGTACAGTACGATAGACATACTGCAAACTGGGTCAAGTTCCTGAAGAATGCCGATTGCATTAAAACACCGGTGTGTTTTCTATTTATATGTGACAGCGCGACAGACGAAGCGCAGACAAAAGAAAATCACAGTCCGGACGATCGCTGAACGACGAGCGGGCGTTTACATGTTTTCTAGCATTTGTAAAGCGCAAGGCCCAAGGCGAGACCGCAGAACCCCTTGCTAAATCTTGCCGTTTTTTGCGCTGGCCTATTTTCTCTGCTTGGAAGGTAACTAGCATCTGAAACCTTTGGATCTATGACTGTTCCAGTCAATTTACTTTTATTGCGATAGCAATTATATGGACACTCAAAAGCAGATTTCTGCCGTCGGCGTCGCCGTCGCCGTTGCCGTCGCCGTCGCCGTCGCCGTGAGGTTCCGTATGACGTCATTGGAGATGAAATCGTCGCCGCGCGCCGCCGAACGCTGTATGTGCGAGTGAAAATGCGCGAGGGACGCGCGCTTTCACGGGGAGTGAACGCACGGCGGAGAACAAACGCGCGTTCTGCGCTATGCTCCCTTAAGGGCTGCAGAAGTAGGCGTCTCTTTCCTCCTCTACAATCACCATATATGTAGAGTAAACGTACCTTCTTCCGACGCGCGAAAGGCTGTGGGGTAGGGGGGGAGGGGCAGGGAAGGGAGGCGACGTTTAGCTGCGGCACCAAGTGCCTGTTTATATCAGAGGCTCCGGCAACAGTCACCAACGCCGCACGCATTTTGAGCGAACGCGGGCAAAACGCCGGCGGCGTCGACAACAGTTCTGCGTGTTGCCGGTGCTGCTGCATGTCCAAGTTTATACAGCTGATAAAGCTGCTATAATTACTCCGTATAGCTCTCTTCAAATTTGCTATCGCAATTGATGCTTCGCCTTTCAGGTGAAACTGCGACAACTTTTTCTAAAGAACGCATAACAAATTCCTTTAGTAGGCTGTATTAGTTAGTTGTTAATACCTGTATATCCACAACCTGTACGACAAGTCAACTTTGCGACGAACAAATGAACTTAATAAAAAAAAATCACACGCCATTTTACTACTGTGAAGGTGGATTACCAGCGAAGCAGTTTAGCACACGACATAGAGGTGACACAGAATTTTGATCAATGGTACGAGTAAATTTTATTTCTCTTGAGCGCTAACGGTGGTCATCCCTAAAAAAGACACGCGCACGCACATTTATTTTGATCGGTGGTCTTCATCGGCGGCATACATTCACGTGGAAGACTACCACCGCCTCGGGGAGCCGGAAGAAACAGAAACGCGCGACGGGACAGCCACGCCGGGAGAGCGGAAGGAAACAGGCCACGCATGCGCTTGGAACGACGACAAAGAAATAGCGATGCGAGCGTGCACACGGCTGACGTGGGTTGCACAGCGGCAAATCTTTATGAAAACCTTATTATTTACCTAAGAGACTACTGATCTTGAAAATGGTGCCGATTGATAACTAATTTACTGAAAATGCATATCCAAGTGATGAGACGCATAAGCTTTTGCATAGAATGAAGCGATTTTGCCTCGAATGAGAGCTGAAGTTTTGCTCACGCAGATTTGTTGACGGACACGAGAAACGCACGGAACTCTAGCCATAGGCAGCTTCGCTGTAAAATTGCACACTTAATTTGAGCATACGTTGTCAGCGCAGAACTCACTGCAGCATGTTCTCAGCGCTTGCCTGTATGCCACGAATGCTGAGGTTGGTAGCTGTTGAGATATATCTACCTCCAAATAGGCGGAAGTTTTCATGCTATTCCTCGGTTCCTTGAGCCTGGATGTACTTGCTTCTGGTGAGAATTATTGCCCATATGCGTTTATTGACCTTTCAGAAGAAAGCAATTTTACACTTGTTGCTACTGCATTTCCGGAAGGAAACAGTAGACGAAGCACACCTCACAAATAATTTGATATATATATATATATATATATATATATATATATATATATTCCACGCCAAATCAACCAGCGATTTTGCGATCGTGACAGGATAAAGTTGAAAAATTTTCTTCAGTTTTTGTTGAAGTTGGATATTCGTTATCTGTGTTTATTTTTCTTCCCAAAAAATTATACAAATTTGGCGAAACTTTGTTGTTCGTGCCTAGCTGAGCCAGAAGGCATCAATCAATTTTTTTCAAGGCACATTGTAGCATTCAGTCGTTCAATTGGTGCGCATGGCAAGACAATAAAGTGATGTGACTGCTAAAATAACCAATATTTCCCAATATTTCAAATATTTCAATACTTTTTGCACCAGCAAAAGCCGGTAAAAGTGCAAAGTTTCATTTTTTTCCGAACGCGGGAAAATCCAGAAGCCACAAATTAATTATTGCGTGGTAGCCGGGTTGACCTAGCATATGCAAAAAATATCTGGGGCTTTAAAGGTTCAGCTGCTTGCCTGAAAAAGGACTGTAAAGTTATAATTTTTGCACAAAGCTTCGTGTTCAAGGTCAAAAAAGTAGCTGCGGTGGTCGGCTTAAAAATATAGGTGATATATAACTAGGCAGTCAACATGTCCGCTATGCATGCAAGATCGTGCTATAAATGTTCACTATATTTTATTGTGACCCTCCATCTATTCCAGCTAGCATCGTCACATTAAATGGTATGTAATTCCACATTTGGAGCGTGCGTCAGGCCCGGATTCAAGAGCGCACAGCTTAGATAAGGCTGTACCGTATCTCCAGACGCAACGAAAGACTCCCAACGAGGCTGAGTGATCGATTCACGGAAGTCCATGCCTCCTCACCTGCTTCGGGGCTGTTCGCCATGCTAGGAGAAAGAGATGTCTCGCGGCCAACAATGTAATCTCTGCAGCGCACGCGTCTTCAACACGAAGTGCTTGATCTTGTCGACAAAAACACTTCAGTGCAGGCTCGAAAGATGGCTCCTGCTTTTCACTGCGAGCCAAGGGGCACTGAAGCACTGAAAGATTGCAAGAGATTAAGCGCGATTTTTTTCTGTACCCTTGAGATTCCATTTCTTTCCGTGGTCAGCCATCTAATCTAGCGCGTACGCTCGATTAACGAAGCAAGAGCTGGTTATATGCAGAAGCAAGAAAGATGGCTTTGCTGTGACGTATTCACCGTGCGGCCGGTTTTCGTAAAAAGGAACAAAACGCGTTGCTGTCTGTCACAAGCATGCGAGAAGCGGAAAGACGTATCCTACAAGTAGATCACACCTGAATATTGTGACAAGCCCGCACATAATAAACAGACAAAGTACTCTTCATGTCGCCATTACTAACTTCTTCTTTATTCTCCCCTGACCCCCGGCCCCTTTACTACAAATTCTGTCTTTCTTCTTCTTCAACTGCTTGAGCACGCTTCACTCTCCCCGCCATTGTTTTCATCCCTCCTGGGATGGTATTTAAAAACGTTTGCTATAGAGGCTGATTCCACGGTGCCATTGGGGCCTAAATACCAGACAGTCTTTAAGATTCCCTGTTGGCTTGCTGTTTTGACAACAGAGAATGGTCCTCTGTGATTTGAGCATGAGTTCGACAGCCCTTTTCTTACTAGCACCAAGTCTCCAACCTCTATTCTTGGTATGGTTGTGTTTTGTCTTTTGTCAAAGTTCCTTTTCATTCTTTCACGGTACTTAACTTCGCTCTCTTCATTTCTTCTCTCTTCTGTCAGTTGCAGCTCTGCTTGAATTCCTAGAGACGTGTCGGCTGGTAGATAGGTTGGGTTCCCGGTAGCAGCAAAGAGCGATGTGCATCCCAGAGCTGTTGTATAGGAGTCCTGCTTTTTGCTCATTTTTCGAATGTTTATTGAGTGTGTGTCCTTGAACTTCCTACATTTTTGGATCCGTGAGGTCAAGAGGAATACGCCGATACACGACTTTTATGGGTGGGTGGACTTTTGTGACTTTTACTGCCGTTTTTCTATGAACCCCGACGTGACTGTGTGTTGACCCTAACCGCGTTAGGGTTAGGCATCGCTCGCCCGCCTCTTCTTTTCCACGGACTTCGTGATGATGGACTGTGAAGTGGAGGGGGAGATTTTAACTCCTGAGGACTTTACTAAAGACTCCGGGTGGCAGCTCGTTGCCGCCAGACGTTCAACGAGAAGGAGAAACGCGGCCGCCAACCAGACTGGCGCCGATGTGGTCGAAGTTCAGCCTAACGCCGGTTCCAACGCTCGGTGCCGCCCCGACCACGCGGGCATTAAAAGCAAGATTATTCGAGGGGGCAGGATGCCTCCGCTGCCCAAGGAGGAGGCAAAGATCATCGTGCGGCCTAGGGGAGGTCTATGTATCAGCAAGGTGGGACCTACTGCGGTTGCCGACGCCATATGGCAGGCTGCCGGACTCGATTCGGCGACACGGGACACCGACACGATGTGTCCCAACTTTCAACAAAATATAATGGTGATCAGCACACCCAACAGAAACAACGCTGCACGCTATGTCGGTATCTCGGGCATCTCCGTCGCCGATCGACGCTTTGAGGTGAGCGCTTACGAGGCCGCCCCCCACTCCACGTGCAAGGGCGTCATCCGCGGCATCTCCCTCAGCGACGGGCCTGTGATGATCGACAAAAAGCTCGTCAATCCAAGAAACCCCACGGTGCTCGGCGCCAAAAGAATCAAGAACACCGGCACCGTGGTGGTTCTGTTCGACGGTTACAAGGTGCCCAATTTTGGCTCGTACGGCGGCATTATCGTCAAGTGCACTTTAATTCGCAAGCAAATGGACGTGTGTTACAGCTGCGGCAGACTCGGGCACCGCTCCGACGTCTGCCCTTCGCCCAACGAAGCCATCTGCAGGGGATGCGGAGAAGCAAACCCCGACGCTCAGCATAGGTGCGATCCCAAATGCAAGCTCTGCGGAGGCGACCACCTTACGGCCGCCCAGGAGTGTAAACGAAAATTCCAGATGCCGTATCTCGTCAGGCTCAGACGGAGGGAACGCTCTCGCGCCCTCAACGACGCGAATCAAGCCCGGCAAGCATCTCCTCAACGCCGATCTGGCCGCAGCCGCTCCCGGTCCAGGGAGAGATCCAGGTCTCGTGGACGCATCAGGAGCCGCACCGTCTCCAGGTCCAGGTCGGGATCCCGGGTCCGATACAAATCTAGGTCCAGATCCGGTTCCAGGGGCCGCCAAGGTTCCAGAGCCCAGCCATCATCCGGACCTCAGTCCGCCTCCACAGGCTGCGGGAGGCAACCGACCCTCGTTTGGGCCGATCTGGTGCGTCCCAAGCCCGGCGCCAATACCGGGACCGCTCCGGCACCTCGTAACGACTCGCCCCCAGAGCAAGCTAGGGACTCGGAAGTCATTCGCTTACGCAAAGAGAACGACGACCTCAAGAACACGATCAATAGGCTCGTTAAAGAAATGGCGGAGATCAAGAAACTTGTTTCGAATGCGTCGGGTAACGATGCGGCAGTCAGGGCCTCCGAGACTCCAATCCCAGCTCCGGTAGACGGTACTGCAACGTCCTCAAAACGCAGGGCAGTCGTAAATCAAACATGCGAATCGGGAGTGTTGTCCGCAGAAGTCAGCAAGATTAAGCAAACTCTCACTGCGCTGGCAGACAGCCTCAAACAGGTCGCCCCTAGCGTTACTTTCCTCACCGACAGCGTTCGCGAAATTCAGGTTGCGCTCGGGGACCCCAAAAGGGGCCTCGGAGCTCTCGCAGATCGCATCGACGCCATTGAAGCGCGAATGGCTTCATCCGCCACCGTCGTTCAACCGCTGTTGAGGGAAGCTAGACTTAAGTATCCCACCAGCGCTCCGACAGAAGGTCCCATTCTTTGCGCAGCCCTAACTGCCCCGTTAGGTGGTTGTCCGTCCGGTCAGCCCAATAATGGATAGATCAAAAGAGAGTTTTCGCATTTGGCAATGGAACTGCAGGGGGTATTCTAACAAGAAAGCCCCGCTGCAGCAGTTTTTCAGGTCTTTGGTGATCAAACCTCAGGTCATTGCTCTTCAGGAAACATTAGTCTCCGCTGCCTCGCTCCAGGGCTACAGGGCCGTGTCGGGCCGGCCTGGGGGGCGAGGCATTTGTACCTTGATCGATAAAAGGCTTACTCATCTCACCCACGACCTCAAGCTGGGGAGCGATAGAATCGAATATGTCATGGTTGAGATCCTGCTCGACGCGCCGCAGCGGAATCAGCGCAGAAACAGTGTCTTCGTTCTCAATATCTATAGCAACCCCAGGGACTCGCGCCAACAGTTCAAGACCATCCTCAAGAAAGCGTCCGACCTGGCCGGCCCACGACCCTTGGTCGTCGTCGGCGACTTCAACGCCCCGTACGGCCTCTGGGGTTACATCTACGACACTACCAAGGGGCGCAACCTGTGGCAAGACGCCAACGAGATGGACCTCACTCTGGTCACGGACAAAGCTTTTCCCACGCGTATCGGCAACTCCGTCACCCGGGACACGACACCCGACCTCGCCTTCGTCAAGAACGTCGAGGACGTGGGCTGGGAGAACACCGCCATGGAGTATGGCAGTGACCACTACATTCTCGAGACCCACTTCAAGGTGGCTCGGAGTAGGGTCAGGGAATTCACATTCGTCGATTGGGACCATTTTCGCAACATTCGGGAAGAACCCGGGAGAGCCAGGGAAACCACCAGCCTCGAATAATGGTGCGAATGCATCCGCAACGACGCTTCCGCGGCCACCAAGAAATGGAAACTGATCTCGACGTCGAGCGAATGGACAGCAGACTCGCCCATCTCATCGAGGCCAAAAACGCCCTGCTCCGTCGATGGAAGGGTCAAAGGCTCAATCGCAGACTCCGAAAGAAAATCTCGGAGCTCAACAAGGTCATCGATGACCACTGCAAAGCGCTATGCCAGCAGCAGTGGGACGAGCTCTGCGAATCCATTGACGGACAGATGCGCAATGGCAAGTCCTGGGGTATGCTGAAGCACCTTCTCGACGAAAGCGGCTCCAAGTCAAATCAGAAGCATACATTGGCCCGGGCCCTTCACGAAGCCACCAGGTCTCACACGGTTGATGTACTCGTCTCCAAGCTCATTCAGAAGTACCTGCCCATCCGGCGCGACGGGGATCCGGCGACCCAACTCCCTGACTACCGAGGCCCTCCTCGCCCCGAGCTGGACGAAGACTTCTCCGTTGCCGAGGTCAGACAGGCCATCTTCGCGCTCAACCGCAAGTCTGCGCCGGGTCCGGACGGAGTCACCAACAGAATGTTGAGAAACCTCGACGACCCGTCGATTCACCGAGAAGATCAACGAGTCCTGGAAGAGCGGCGTGGTTCCTGCAGATTGGAAGTCGGCCTGCACGGTGCTGATTCCCAAGCCCGGCAAGGCCCCGAACATCGAGAACCTGAGGCCGATTTCTCTAACCTCCTGCGTCGGCAAGGTCATGGAGCGCGTCGTCCTCAACAGACTCAACGGGTACCTCGAAGACAACGACGTTTACACGTACAACATGATCGGGTTCCGCGCCGGACTCTCGACGCAGGATGCAATGAAACTAATCAAGCATCAGATCGTGGACGGCCGTTCCAGAGACGTCAAGGCTCTGCTCGGTCTGGACCTCGAGAAGGCTTTCGACAACGTGCTCCACGCCTTTATCGTCAAGACCATTTCAGAACTAGGTCTCGGTTCCAGATTCCACAGCTACGTAAGCTCTTTTTTAACGGACAGGAAGGCCAATCTTCGCATTGGAGACTTCCGCTCCGAAGATGTGCCCCTCGGAGCACGGGGCACTCCTCAGGGCGCCGTAATCTCCCCCACACTATTTAACATCTGTATGATTGGTCTGTCTGAGAGGTTGGCATGCGTTGAGGACGTCAAGCACACCATCTACGCCGACGACATTACCATCTGGTGCGCCGGGGGATGCGAGGGCACAGTAGAAGAAGCCATGCAGGACGCGATCGACGTGATCGAGGAGTATCTCCGCCCCACCGGACTTCGGTGCTCCCCCGCCAAGTCGGAGCTTCTGCTTTACAGAAAAGAGAAGGGCAGAAGACCGAACGATTGGAAGCCAGTCTCCGAAAGCAACATCTGTCTTCACACTTGTGATGGAGGGGTGATACCCAGGGTCGACGTCATTCGGGTCCTGGGCATGTTTGTCGAATTCAACGGCGGGAACGGAACGGCTCTCGGCAAGATCATCGCAAAGACGGACAACGCCTTCCGCCTCGTTCGCAGAATCGCAAACAGACACAGAGGCATGAAGGAAGCCAATCTCCTCACCCTTATCAACGCCTTCATATTATGCCACTTCACGTACACGATTTCTATGCACAACTGGCTCAGAGCGGAGCGAGACAAGCTCAATGCTCTCATCCGCAAAGTAGTCAAAAGGGCTCTCGGGCTACCCATTAGGACCCATACCGAAGATCTCCTCAAGCTGGGGGTACACAACACCGCCGAGGAGATTGCCGAAGCCCAAGAACGCGCGCAACTCGCTCGCCTGACCACCACAGCGGCAGGTAAACGCATCCTCGAAGAGCTGGGTTACCCTCCTGTGGTATCTTCGAGGGTCAGTACCCCGATCCCTAGGTGCATTCGAGACAAGTTAGAAGTGGCCCCCGTGCCTCGAAACGTCCATCCCGTCCAGAACGAGGGCAGACGCAAGGCGAGAGCCGTAGCAATTCTGAAACAGATCTATCAACAAGGCATCAGAGCACGCTTCGTCGACGCCGCGGAGTACAGCGATGGAAAGACCTTTGCCGTCGTCGTGGTCGACTCCAGCGGCAAGCTTTCCAATAGCGCTTCAATTCGCACTTCAGACCCCGAAGTCGCCGAGCAAGCCGCCATCGCCCTCGCCCTGCTAGACGGTCGTGGGTCTGAGATCTACAGCGATTCCAAAACGGCAGTTAGGGCTTTTCAGAAGGGTCGCATCGCCGAGCAGGCTGCTCGTCTTCTTAGCGTCTCCAATCCGGATGCTCTCGCGCATCATTCGATTCACTGGTTTCCCGGTCACGTAGGGTCGGTCGAGGGTGCTCCCCCGAACCTCAATGAGTCTGCTCACGAGGCTGCGCGCGACCTCACCGACCGCGCTTCCTCTGTAAGGAGAGCCGACACCCCTCCCCCCTACGGCCACAGGGATGCTCCCGCTACTCACAACGAGGTGACAAAATTTTTCTACATGTCCAGAAGGGTCTTTCCACCCCCTCACCCCAAATTGAATAGGGCGCAAGCTGTTTCGCTTAGACTTTTACAGACCGGCACATATCCGTGTCTGGCCGTTCTGCACGAAGTTTACCCTGACGTATATCGCGACGACGCCTGCCCATCCAGTGGGCAGACCTCCACTCTAGCACACATGCTCTGGGAGTGCGGGTCGAGATACCCCAAGTTCAGCAAGGATGAGTGGGACTCGCTTCTGCGTAGCCCCGCTCTAGACAAGCAAATCCTGGCTGTCCGGTGTGCCCGCGACCGGGCTGGTGGGCTAGACCTGCCGGTCCCGACGGGGGACTAGCCGGGTGCGCGACGAGTTCGCGTCCTCGCCGGACCTGTAATAAAAGTTATTTCACTCACTGTTGTATAGGATCGGTTATGATGAGCTACCGCCGCTTCAAGGCAGCACTTCCATCCACCTGGGAAGTCTGGATACATATTTATGTACTGTTTGATGTCCCGAATAGCTCGCTCAGCTAACCCATTAGCTGCTGGGTGATACGGTGCTGTGAACCTGAGCGTAACTCCACGTTGCTCGGCCCATTCCTTAAGGTGGTGGCTCCGAAAGGCAGGTCCGTTGTCTGACACTACTACTTTAACGTTGTCAAACATCTTTCGGCTTAGAAAGGAAATCACGCTGTTGGCGTCCTCCTTCCCCGGTTTTGCTGCCACCATCCTGGTGCACTCATCCTCACAAAACCGGAATGCTTGCGTTTTCTTCACGCCTTCAGATTTTTTTCTGAGTTCAGCGAAGTCCATGTGAATAACTTCAAATGGTATGCTTGAGTGCGTCGGTAATGTCATCTGTTGGGTTGGTTGCTTGAACTTTGATTTATTCACCTGGCATTTGTGGCATGATTGCACGTATCTTTTTGTGTCTTCCTTCATGCGGGGCCATGTGAACCTTTTCGTCAGTTTCATGTAGGTCCGCCAAAAACCATCGTGACCACCTGAATGGGGACTATTGTGGTAAAGGTCAAGAATTTTCGGAACCAGTGTAGGAGGCACTGCTATTTTGCCTGTCTGGGTCAGTTGCAAAAGTTCAGTTCCTTCCCAAATTTTGGCGGTACCTATTGCTTCGTGTTGCACATCAAGAACTGTTACCCCCAATCTAGACATTGCGTCCGCATCTTTCATAGAAGCTCCGGGACGGTGATTCACTTCAAAGTCGAACTGTTGAAGCTCGCTGACCCACCATGGGACTTTTCCTTTTGGCTCCGCCATTTTCAAGAGGTGGGTAAGTGCCTCATGATCTGTGTACAACTTGAATCTGGTACCTTCCAGGTAGGAACGGAAGTACCGAATTGCCTTTAAAACGGCTAGAGCTTCCTTCTCTGTCGTCGTGTAGTTCACCTCCGCTTTCTTAAATGTGTAGCTATGGTAGTCAATTACGCTTAGTTGGCGATTGTTCGGCTGACTTGTGTCTCGCCGGTATAGTATCGCACCTGTTCCGTAATGCGAGGCATCTGTATTGAGCTCAAATGGTAGATCAAAGTCCGGCAGTCTGAGGACTGGATCAGACGAGATAACTCGTACTAGCTCTTGGTAGGCCACCTCACAGTAACCCGTCCAACAGAATGGTACGTCTTTTTGTGTTAGTCTAGTCAGACATCTAGTTTTGAGGGCATACTCTTGGATAAATGCTCTAAAATGTGCTGCCAACCCCAAAAACACGCGTAATGAGTGAACATCAAAAGGTTTCACAAGTTTTGCAATGCGTGCCACCGATTCGTCTTTTGCGTTTTTTGTAGTGCCATCCAGAACTCTGCCCAAGAAAGTCACCTTGTTCTTGAAAAATTCACTCTTCTTAAAATTGACCTTTAGGTTGACTTCTGACAAAGCGGTGAGGACATGTGCCAGGTGTTGTTCATGGAGACGCTCGCTTTTGGAATACACAATAATATCATCTACGTAGACATTGCAGAAGCGGCCAATGAACGTATCCAGAACCATATTCATCATTTTCTGAAACCAGCTGGGGGAGTTCTTCCATCCTAAGGGGAGGCGGTTGTATTCGTAGATGTCAAACGGAGTTATGAACGCCGTATACTGCTTTGTATCCTCTTGGAGTGGTACTTGCCAAAAACCTTTACAAAGGTCTATATTAGAAAACCAAGTACATCCACCTGTGTCATCAATAATTCCATCTATTCTTGGCATAGGGAATGGAATTAGATGTGTCTGTTTGTTAATTGCTCTGTAGTCAGTTCAGAGTCGCAGGGTTCCATCTTCCTTGGGTGCTATGGTTATCGGCGATGCATATGGTGATACGGACGGACGGATAATACCTGCGTCCAACATCTTCGCAAGCTCTTCTTTCCGCCATGCCTTCTTTTCTCTGGTGAGGTTGTAAGGTTTCCTCCGTACTACAGTTTCGTCATGTAATTTAAACGGGACCTCAAACTTCCTAGCACCTGGAGGATAGCCTCCACAGCAGTATAATTCAGGATATATTAGAGGTATGTCATCTCCTTTCTTCACAACGCGAATTTCATTTTCTTTTCTAACAGGTTGCGGCTCCTGCTCATCTTGGCTCACAGACACAGTGTCATCCCAGTGTATGTTCAGCTTGAGCAACTTCATGTCCGGACGGGAGAGTAGAAAGTCATACTCAATGCCTTCTATAACCAGTGCCAGTATTTCTGCAGTTTGTGATTGGTACTTAAGCTTTAGGCGCATCCATTCGCAGTGTTCCTTCTCACGCCCGTCGTAGCCTCGTACAACCACTGTTTTTCTTGTGAATATCTTCTCAGTTTTAGCTCTGCTTCCTTTTATAATTGAAACCGAAGCTCCACTGTCTACAAGAGCTCGCATTGTCTTACCGTCTACTTCGAGTTGTATATGCAATAAACTTGATGACACAAGTTGAGCTGTCTCACTTGCTGTAGAGACATCTTTAGAATTCCCCTCGGCTTCTTCTTGATCTTCATTGTTTAACTGTGTGGGTTTCTGTACGGGAGTTATAGGTCTTGCGGTGCTCGCGCCAAAGTTAGACCTGACACCGTCCAACACCAACGAACACTTCTCATACAAGCGATTGACGCTTGGCGTCCCTGAAAAGTCTTGTCTAGCCTTTAGACAATAGACAATAGTACGTTTCAGGACGTACTATTTGTGATGTATGGTTCGCCCGTTTGGTTAAAGTAGAAGCCAGAGTCTCAATAATGGAGCTTTGCTGCGAAATTTGCTGTTGTTGAATTGATATGGCTCGAAGAACTGTCGCTAGCTCGTCAGATGAAGTATGCCGGAGCATGAAAGTTCTTTCTATCGGTGTCAACACCAGCTTGTTGAACAGATGCAGCGGAATATTTACTTTCACTTAATGTTGCTCCAAAAGCGTGCTCAAGCAGTTGAAAAAAAAATTAAATTATAAGGGGTTTTACGTGCCAAAACCAGTTCTGATTATGAGGCACGCCGTAGTGGGGGACTCCGGAAATTTGGACCACCTGGGGTTCTTTAACGTGCACCTAAATCTAAGTACACGGGTGTTTTCGCATTTCGCCCCCATCGAAATGCGGCCGCCGAGGCCGGGATTCGATCCCGCGACCTCAAGCAGTTGAAGAAGAAGAAAGACAGAATTTGTTGTAAAGGGGCCGGGGGTCAGGGGAGAATAAAGAAGTTAATCTAATCTAATCTAATCTAGCGCGTACGCTCGATTAACGAAGCAAGAGCTGGTTATATGCAGAAGCAAGAAAGATGGCTTTGCTGTGACGTATTCACCGTGCGGCCGGTTTTCGTAAAAAGGAACAAAACGCGTTGCTGTCTGTCACAAGCATGCGAGAAGCGGAAAGACGTATCGTACAAGTAGATCACACATGAATATTACAAAGGATAGCTTTGTGCCCAAAGCTGGCGAACACCAAACACCCTATTTGGGACCAGAAACGTTTCTTGTAAAAAGACCAATGAATACGAAAGGAAAGCTTTTAACACAAATATCTACACTGACGCCAAAAAGCGTGTAAGGTCACTGGCAGGTCAGCTGTCAGGGATGTTCCTGGAGTCCAAATGGGGGGTATTTAATTAAACACGAACACATGTGTCTCATACTTTCCATTCAGGAAGTCTTAGAAAAAATAAATAAATAAATTATTATTTATTTAATAATATATTCAGTATTAGCGCTTTATGTATAATGTTTGTCTAATTTTCTCACATAGTGAACAGGAGCTCCTTTAATTATTAAATTGTTTCAACAGAGCCTATCTATCCATAACGCTCTCTCAAGCCTACTGCACTTACTGAAATAACTTTTTTTGTGAAACCGTTTCAGCGTGAAACCGTAAGCTATGTACTACCTCATATGAAAAACCTAAACACGAATTTCAGTAGCGCAATAGAATTGACACAACGCCAAGGTAACACTCACATATTAGTAGAAAACTGTATTTGGTGTTTTGTAATAAAGTGCCAGAGAGTGGAGCCCTCAGTCCATGGGGCTCCATTTGCTACTGCTATCCGGCTGACCTGGTCGATCAGGTATCGCTGGTCGTCGAAGGCTGTGCTGTAAAGAGTGGCTTCCCACTGGGATGGGTAGGCGTTGGGTATTCTAGGTTGGCCAGGTAGTTTGGAGCATTCCCACGTAGAATGGTATAGGTTTGGGTGCCCACCACAGAAAGGACATTTGTCGGGGTACTGGCTAGGGTAAAAAGTGTGGCGGAGAGCAAGGCTGGGGAATGTATTAGTTTGGAGCTGGCTCCAAGCGGCTGCATCTGCACGGTTTAGTGTCACGTGTGGTGGAGGGAATGTTCTACGGGATAGTCTTTGGTGTTGTAGTATATGCGTGTATGTAAGCGGTATCGTTTCCACCTTGTCTGGGTTGGACTGGCATTCCACCGGTGCCTGGAGGGTTAGGCCTCGGGCGGTCGCATGAACGCGCTCATTGCCAGGTAGAGACGCATGCCCGGGTGTCCAGACTAGGCGAACTAGTGGAATATTTTGCTTCTTGTGTAGCATTTTATGAGCGATCGGTGAAATCCGTCCTTGTGCGTAGTTTTGACATGCTTTGCTGGGAACCTGTAAGAATATATGTGATTTTATCTGGGGGTTGAGCGCTGATGGCGAAGGCCATGGCACATTCTTCTGCTTCCGTGCAGTTGTTAGCGCGTATTGTGGCTGATAATACTGCTGCGCCCCTCCAGTCGGCCACCGCTAACACTTTGGCTGTAATGTCGGAGTAGCACGCGTTGTCTGTATAAGGTGTCGAGGTCGTTGCTGTATGCTCGTTGCAGTGCCATTGCACGTGCAGCTCGATTGCCTTTGTGTTCGGAATGCATATTCCGAGGTATGCGGGACACTGTTATATTTTCTTTGATGTTTGGTGCGATTGACAGGGGCTCGCGTAGGGCAAACTCTGATGTTGCCTATCGTAATTGTCTGAGTACACGCCTTCCTGCCGATGTACGTTTCAGTCGTTCGATCTGACTGACTTTCTTACCTTCGATTAATTCGGCCATAGTGTTGTGCAAACCAAGTTGTAATAGTTTGGCTGTTGAGGTGTAGATAGGAAGGCCTGTCACCGTTTTCACCGCTGTGCGTATGAAGGTGTCGATCTGGTTTGTTTGCTTTGGGTTGAGTCGGTGGTAAGTTGCGTGATATGTAATGCGGCTTATGATTACAGCGTGTATGATGCACATGACGTCGGATTCTTTCCCACCGTCGCGGCGATTGGTGACCCGTCGGATCATGTGCACTACCTGATTAATCTGTTTCTTCAGTAGCGTGAAGGTATATGTCGCTTTCGCATTGGCTTGAACGTGGAGTCCTAGTAAGCGTAATTTGTTAATCTTATTTACAGGTTTACCCTCGATAGTCACCGTGATGTCAAGTGGTAGGGGATGTTTCCTTAGGAGTTTTTTTACTATAAGCAGTTCTGATCTTTGAGCGGTGCTCGTAAGTCCCCCTGCTCGTACATATTTCTGGGTGACATCCGCTGCTGCTTGTAGTGCGTCCTGTATTTCACCATCTGAGCCACTAGCTGGTGGCCCAGATGGTGATATCATCAGCTTAAAGCGCATGCCTAATTCCCGGTATAGCATCTAGTAGTGCAAGTAGTCTGCTCATAGCTTTGTTAAATAGCACGGGGGAAAGAACTGACCCTTGTGGCGTGCCTTTTCCCCCAAGGGGGATGGAGTCCTAGCGTATATTTCCTATTCCTATACTTGCAGGGCTGTTGTTCTGGTGCTGTTTTATTCACACCTCTGCATGGTGTTTTTCTGCTCTCCAGCTATTCAGGTGAATACAACTGGCACTGAGGTGAATGTTCGAAGCATACTTACGCCAAAAAACATCAACTCCGATCAAGAGGCGACACGCCACTTGCGTCAGTAAACCAGTCAAGCACCGGAGACGTACACCAGTAAAAGACCTCAGCTACATTCCTTCACCGAACAGGTCCGCAGTACTGCAAAATCCTGACACGCATGACACAACATACGAGCCGCAACAACTGACTTGCATCCCAGATGTGACATTTGATGAGTAAGTAAACATTAAGACTTAGAGATTGACTCCAACCAAATAAAGAAATTTACTAGCCCAACGTTTCGGAACCAATTCGGCTCCTTCTTCAGGTGGTAATCTTCGGAGGTGGTGGTGTGCCGCTTTTAATAGGTCCATCGTAAGAAAGGAGAGGACGGGGGAGAGAGCGTAAGGTGGGGAGACACTTGACGGGGCACCTGTTCTTGACAGACGAAAGAGGCGGGGGGGGGGGGGGGGGGGGGGGGGGCTTCCGCGTCGCCGGTCGGCTGGGTTGTCCGCAGCTGGGCGCCCTATACTCGCGGGAATGTGTTGACGAGGGGGGGGGGGGGGAGAGGTACGAGATGTTTTGGTGTTGCGGACCTAGAGCGGGGGGTCCTTTCTTCCGTTCGTCGCGTCTGCGAGGCCATGAATATACAAAGAAGGAAGGATGCCCTTCACGCGGTTTATATTGCCCGCCGTGTTCTGAATGTGCCAAGACTCCAGTAGTAGCCTTTTTTGCCAGTTTGTCTCTGTTTGAAGGATTTGGGTTTCTTGGAAAGAAATCTTGTGGTCGGCGTCTTCGAAATGTTCGGCGACGGCGCTGCGTATTCGGTTGAATGTTCTGACGTCGTTTTCATGTTGTCTGATTCTTTCTTTTAGATTTTTGGTTTCCCCGATGTACGACACCGGACAGTCGGCACAGCTGATTTTATAGACGACGCCTTGAGCTTTTCCTTTTGGTGGACGGTCTTTTGCTTTAGGAATGAGGATATTCAAAGTGTTCATCCGTTTATGCGCGGCTTTGAGGCCTTCTTATTTCAATATTCGGCTGAGAGCTTCGCTGGTACCTTTGACGTATGAGATGGACACTCGTTTCTGTGGTCGAGGGGAAGTCAACGGTTGGAGGTCTCGTAGTTTGTTTTTTTTCTTTTTTGTTGTCGGGTTCTTTTTCGAATGAATTCCGTTGTATAGCCGTTCCTTTTGAGTTCGTTCAGAACCGTTCTCCTTTCTTTGTTTTCATCTGATTCCAATGTGCAATGAGTTTCGACTCTTTTCATTAAAGAATTTACGACCGATGCCTTGTGGTTTGCCGGATGGTTGGATGCGAAGTGTAGGTAGTGCAGCTTGAGTGATATTGTCAAGAAACATTAGGAAGAACTCGCAAGCAATATTTTTTTTTGTAATTTGTTTGGAGAGTAGCTAGCATTTGTAGTAAAGGGTTGGTGCCAGAGACCACATTTTTTCAAGTTTGACTGGTTGCTCGGTTGATCTCGTTTTGATCTCGCAACTTGTAATAGTGGTTTTTGATCTGTGGGCAAAGCCAGTGCCAAGCAGACACCATTTACTATTTTGTTTGCTCATATGTTTTGTTTATATGAAGTACAATCTAGTGCATGTACGGTACGTTATATTGCACTCTAGGTCCATACCACAGTTGTACTCGTGCCTACGGGTGACTTAATTTCATTTTCAACTTGCCGGCATGTACTCGTTTTGAGTGCCCGGATAACAGCTTTGGCTTTTGGCTCAAGGTCACTTGAAGATCGCCGACAACGGGAGCTAAAAGCATTTCATGCTTAAAAGAGTAGGCAACCTTAAACTTTGACTTAGGTGTTTCTTTTTGGCACTCGCATCCCGGCGTTGGTGTTCTGTGCTTTGGTAAGCAGTAATAAGTGATTTCTGATCAATTATAATTATTCCAGACATTTCAGTAACTCAACTTGAACTAAGCTTATGCTTTGATATCATGTCTATAATGAAACTGATGGATTTTGCACTGTACTGCTTTTTTATTTTTTCCTGATTTATTTTTAATCTCGTCTCAGCTAATTAGTTATAATTATCCCAGACACTTCAGCAAGTCAGCTTGCAACAAAACTTATGCTTTGATATCATATCTATAATGAAAGTCATGAATTCTGAACTGAACCATTTTTTTTTCTATTTTTCTGATTTACTTGGATTGCGTCCCCGGTCGTCTCAGCTAATTAATTCTAATTCTAATAACTTATAGCTAAAGTTATGCTCTGATATCATATCTATAATGAAATTCGTGAATTTTGTACTGTACTATTTTTTAATTTATTTTCACCTCCTGGTCATTTCAGGAGGTGAACCGGAAGTACAGTCCAAAGAACAAATGGCACTCGACGCCCCTGCCACTAAAAACTCCCGATACAGCTTTCTATTGCTCTATACGTGCAACATAAAAGTGATTTTTTTGTCCTTTTTTTTCCGAGCGTGAAAGAAGCCCGCGAATACACGCAAAATTGCCGCACAACTAGCCGCTCGAGGCACTATGCGTGTATCCGCAGGTTTCTTTCACGCTCGGAAAAACACTTTTATGTACCACGTATTGGGGAACAGAACGCTGTGTCGGGAGTTTTTCCTGTTGCTCTATAATTTTCTGATTGACACTTTTCATCTAAATATAATACCTGAGAAGCTAATTATGTATTATTAATTATAATGATTATCTCATTATTTATCTAATGCAAAAAAATTTAGTATCTGTAAGCGACGGCAAACAACTTTACCTTGGTTCTGTCCAGCTACGTGGCATTTGCATATATTTAAGTGTCATTGCAAGAAAGTTGGGAACCCTGTATATACTGGGTGTTCAAAATTATAGGCTTTACGAAAATTTTTAAAAATCGCTTGTAGCAGGTAGCATAATTCTTATCGCTTAGCTTGGTTATTCGAAGAAACGGACATTAGTAACACAAGAAATTGAATTGAAATTCTAATAATTAACAAAAAATGACTAATGAACTTCTTGGTTAATTATTTTACGACACATATTGCAATATATGAATTGTAGCCGGTGAGTTTGCAAGACGCATCCACCTAAAATGAATTTCCAGGATAACACCAGTTTCGAGATATTATTGGCCAAAGTGTGGGACGAAATACATGGGCGTTTTAGCTACTTTTGTGCTTCAATGTATATAACAGCATTTTGGTAACAAAGTAGGTGGAACAACAGTGCCTTTTTACGGCGAGTTTGATGGCGCATATCTCTGGAAATTCATTCCAAGTGGATATACGCCTGACAATCTCACCGGCTCCCATTCGTAAATCGCAATATGTGTCGTAAAGTAATAAAATAAGAAGTTAATTAGTGATTTCTTGTTAATTAGTTGAATCTATGTTTTGAGTGCTCGTGCTACTAATGTCCGCCTCATCGATTAACCCAGCTCAATGATAAGAGTAATGCTACGTGTCACAGGCGATTTCTAAAAATTCCGTAAGAGTTAAAAATGACCACTCTGTATGTATATATATATATATATATATATATATATATATATATAGACACAAAATTGGAGCACAGGACAAACGTCGCAACAAGCAGTGACCAATGACCGACGATTGGGTACCTCCTGGATTCCCATCGGCTTCTATTGTAAGTGGCCAGTGCCCTGTCTATGTCAGAAAACGGCATTGCCTCCATGTTAAATATGGGCAAAATGGTGGGAAAAGTAGTATGTAACCATAATAAATAAATATGTTTTTTAAAGAGTGCGTTTCGTTTAGTTGTTAGCCCTTAGCGCACAATAGAATGAAACAAGTTTGGGTGATCTAGGCGACATGGTGTCCATATTTTACATGAAAGCCTAGGTCTATTCTGTAACACGTAGAGACGAGGTGCTGCCCAGTGTGCTGGGAAACTGCTTGTCCACCACGCACAATCTACGCTGTTATACTTCGCCGGTGGCAAATTGTAGCGCAGAAGCACCGGCACAAATGTTTAATCAATGGTACGGCATGCTGTCTACCGTTTGTCATGATGTCAAACTAACAAGCACGAACAGCAACAATTGTGTACGTTGCTGGTCCGTAGTTAATTTCGCGCCGGTTGCTTCGCGTGTTAAAATAAATATTTCTTTTTAATACAAACGATGAAAACTGTGCGCGCACACAGGGCGCGACATTTGCGACGTTTGAATTTTGCACTATTTCCCGCGCGCTCTGTACGTGACCGGCCGGCGCACTGCGTTACCGCGATAAAGAAAATAGTTCCTCAAGAAAGCTAAGCAAAAAAACTTTCATACTTTTGCAAACGGCAGAAATTGTTAAGAAATACCATTGTATTACAAGATTTGTTAAAAAATATTGCAATTTATGTCTATGAAAGCGTGGATTTGTATGCGTGTTTTTGTGCGAATGCGCGCTTGCGCTGTTGACTCTTTGGCGCATTCCGGAACTTTGTGCGTGCGGCGTATGTGTGCGGGTTGCGTGATGTGTTTACTGCGTTTTCTGTGCCCTTTGCCTCGCTGTGACATCTTTGGTATATTCCAACTTGTTGCTCGCTCTTTATGGGCTACACGTTGCCTCATAGATCACCATGATCGCCTCCGACTCAGCCACATCGAAGGTGAGTGAGTGTTTCGAATTCCACTTGCTCGTTCATTGCGACGCTATCAGCAAAAGTGCGTACGGAGCCCGTGCGTGTCTTCCACGAGCCTCTGTGCTCGTTTTCATTACTAGTACTATCTATCCTTCCGTTGCGAGAATTGGTTGTGCAGCGCTAGATTTGTGATATTGAGCATGAAGTTTTGTCCTGATTTAACTTCACAGCGCGCTTGCGGCGACGTAAAGCAGCTATGTGGAGCCAGCTAAAACAGGGCATGTTGTGCGCGCCACGATTTTTGGTACGGTGTTCCAGCACCAATTGAAATTAGCCTTATTAATGAGCGCTCGTGCTTTGCCGTTTTGGTGGAAACAATGCGACGTGAAATAATCCGAACTGTACTGTAATCAAGTACATTTCGTTCGCGCAACGCTGTCCATTGACGTACATCTACTACATGGCGTGTCGGGATCGGCGAAAATATGCACGAGGCGTTTTGCCGTTCGAATGTATTCTGCTGCGCTGTTCGCTTCAGGATCGAGTGCCCAGAGTCCGCTGACACGCCGTGCGGTAGACA
Source organism: Dermacentor silvarum (assembly GCF_013339745.2). NCBI lineage: Eukaryota > Metazoa > Arthropoda > Arachnida > Ixodida > Ixodidae > Dermacentor > Dermacentor silvarum. The sequence goes on from NC_051160.1 coordinate 169,890,763, forward strand.
CACGCTGTGGCGCGATAATAATAAAGAATTGCAAGGGCGTATATGTGATTCTATGTGATAGGTGAGATAAAAAAGGGCTGATGCCAGCTAATGCTGTGAAATCATCAGGTTATGTGTGGTTTGTTTTCCGCCGGTACGCGTGCGGTGAACTTTTTTTTTAACCATTATCTCCCTTCGACGCCATCGAGTACTTCGCGCTAACGCCTTCGCGTAGGTGCTCTATATTCACGGAAAAGGCAGATTCTGTGGGATTCTATGCTCTGCTTTAGTGGGATGAAACATTCAAAATAATGTCATCGTGTTAGGTTTCAGCCTTTGGCCCTTCAGTAACTGATTGATTTAACTAAGTTCGAAATCAGTAAAGGAACGAGATGCTTGGGCATATTTGCCGTGTCGTCCCACTGTGCTTCCAGTGGCATGTAGGCGTTATCGACAAATGTCAAAAATTAGCAAGGCTTTTTATGAGATAGAAGTAGACAGCTATGTCAATAAGTTATTTTTGCTTTGAATTCACACACTAAAAAGGAGAGAGAGTAAAAGGGGAGTGTATCCTTGTGAACTAAATAACGCTGTGACAAGCTTGGAACAATGGTTTGTTGGTGGAGCAGTTCTGTGGAATACTTAGAGAGCAAGCAAACTGCAGTAGCAGCAGTTAGACGGAGAGTAAAAAAATGCAACACTGGTTTTATATGAACGAGCTACCTTTAAGATGTGGCCGCAACAGTTCAGTAGATAAGCAAAAATAATTTTAAAATTTAGGAGAGAAATTAAAAATAAATTATTTGCCTACCTCACACTGCCAGTGGCAAGAGCAGCCATGCTTTAATGTTTTCAATCAGTCATTTATATCCATCCATTTATGTCGGCCTAATCGTCCATGTAGATGTTTTGATTGCTGCTTTTGAGTTATCGTGGCGTCACATTTTAATACTGACATCTGTTTTCAGAATCAAAATGAGCCTGGAGACGCCACAGCCGGAATGCGAAAGGTGAATTCTTTGGCCATTCATCGTCTAGCGTCACCATGATCAAATCCACTGTTGCCAGGAGAATGTATTGCCGGGAGGTATTCTCCTTAAGATTTAGTAAAAATGGTAGCATTAAGTGTCCTTTGCGATTTTGCATAGCCTTTCATTTGCGAGTCGATTCATTGATGAGGGGTGGGCAGTTGGCACACCCTGCCTTTGTGTCTTATGTACACATTCAGCTGAGTAGCTCTGGGACACAGCAAGCGAATCTGATGTGTAGTGGTAATCGCATTAACGTCGACAGTTATCTTCCTGTTTGAGCTGCTACTGCTGCTTGCCAACGCAAGCAGCAGTTGCCCAAGATGGTGTGAAAGAGGTTCATTGAAGAGTGGCACATACTCTCAGTCACATACCCAGAGATCCAAGCAGGTCCATCAGATGGTTAACCCACTTCCCTCAACATAGCAGCCCTACCCATTAGGCCATTGACCACCAAGTGACACAAATTGGCTGGAAAATAGTTAGAGACAGACACCCGAAAGTATGTGAAGTATCCTAAAAATGGCTACTTGCATTAAAGTTTTCGATGCTTTGGTTTACTTACTATTTTATTTTGTACTGGGTGACTCCTTGTTTTTCTGAAGCACATGGCATCCTAACAGCATAACAAGCTATGACATTAGTTTTAGTTGTTTTTATTAGTGACATTAGTTCACAATTTAGGTCAGGAGCAGGCAGTATTTCTGTGATTTATTTGGAGTGTGGCTGTTGTGTAAATGTGCTTAAAATCCTTAAACTACCTCACTAATATTTACCTAAACGTGCCGTTTCACATAGGTTGGAGAAGTGCTCATTCAGATGATTCTGACACAGCTTGCCATCGTGGACCAGGCAAGTTTGCAAGGGCCTCGATTCACCATGTGTTTACAGAGAAGAACCTCATGGGCCACTCATTTCTCGGAAACAACACCACCAATAGGCAAAAAGGCTCTTGGCCTTATCAGGGTCAACGCTGTTATAGGCAAGTAACGTACATCCTTTTTCCCATTGCATTTTTGCATTCACATTTTGTACTTGGAATTACCAGCTTGCTATTAGCACAACAAATGACTTTCAAGTAGCCTGTGTCTGCAACTACGTGCTACAATAGCCTACTATTTGGAATGAATGTTCATTTGATCTCAAGTCTCTAATGCCTCCATACTAAAGTGCTAAATTTTCAAAGCAGCCTTAACTACCAGAAGTGATTGGTGGCTCCAACTGACAAAGTTAGGTGTATTTGCACATTAGTTGCACTACTTGACTGTCATTGCAATGAATAGTTGCAATGAAGCAACTACCAATCTGTAGTACCAATCTGTGAAGCATGCTACCAATCTGTTGGTATAGCGGGTGTGCTTAAGTAGCTGAAAGTGCGGTTATAATATAGGAATTGTGGAGAAGCTATGCTCAAGTGCAGTTACTGCTCAACTCGAGGGACAGCACTTCAACAAATTTCAGCAATCAAAATGGCCCTCTAGATTCTGTAACGCAAAACATAGTGGTTTCACCTATTTCAACAGACCACATTGAATTAAAGTTGCTCCTGTCTTGAAGGAGGTCCATGTGGTGGCAGACAGCAGCCTTTCAGCAGAGGGAGCTCAAGTTATGGGGCATAATTGTTTGGTTGTTTCGATCAAAGCAACAATTGGAACAGTTGCCAACTTCGTTGTCAACATTGCTATGTTTAGCAATTTCCATTCATTCTAGGCACTCAACCTATTAAGATCCAATTTATCACATTGTATTCTAGGATGTGGAAAAAACAGATATTTATTTGACTTTTCCTCACATTCCCATAAAATGATCAGTACTCAATAGGCCCTTGGCAGCTACTATATAAAACTTCTTACCGAACATGAGACATGTCCACAGCTCCCACTCTGAAATTGTTGGAAATGTCTCCTGCTTTCTTACTTCAAGAATGCACTTGCCTGTTTTCCGCCTTATTATAAACCAGTGCTCCAGTACTATGGGTTTAGATTTATCAAAGATTGAATGAGCTTTGTAGGTGTTCATGTTTAACCCTTTGAGGATCACATATTTTCTGGAAATACGTTCCCCAATTTAAGCCTTATATTTTTATTCTGGATTGTTCTTCAGAGTGACCTTTCGAGAAAAAAATGGTTAAATAATTTTTTAGGTCACAAAGTGACAAAGGTTTCTTGTGTCCGCTGTTTTGCACCATGTTTATCGTAGCATGCAGGGCTAACTAGCATAATCACATTTTTAAATGTAATGACACTCACAAAACATTAAACTAGGTGAATACTCCCAAACTACTGCAGTGATGGGCACCATAGAGTAAAGAGAAAGATCAGTTTTGGAAGAAGCCAAGGGGCAACAGCACAATCAGGATTTTTGTAGAAGTCGCAGAAGGTTACAGAATCTGTAATGTGATGCTTGGGGACACTTCATTCTTAAAAGGTATGCTTATTTATATGTTCTTTTGCTGCCTCATATTTATGGTCGTGACCAAACGATTTGTTTCCGCCACTCTACATGCATGGCATTGACCCTCAAAGGATTAGCAGTGCCAGTCCACTTGCATATTCCTCTTGTAAGACTGAGCATTTCTTCGTATTTCTTCGCATTTATTTGTGTTAGTGTAACCAGGTTGGCGTGCAACTGCAGTAAATCCTTGTTATAAGCAGTATTTTCTTTTAACTAGAGAGGCATAAGAATGGTCATCATAATGCGAGAAGTGCACTCCAGTAGCATATGAGCTCTCAATACAAATTCAGATATACCATACTCAATTCTGGCCGCATAACCGTATTTGGAGCAACTCCTGCAAGGAAAAGTGCAATAAAGTACTTCACATTTTGATTATGATTGTTGAGAGACTTAATTTTAGTTGCCAGTAGTCTACCTTTATGTTTTTTCACCAACAGTATGAAGTCTTTTTTCCACCATTTTGTTCCTAAGCAAGCAACGTTCACATTTTTCACACCAAGGATATTCATGAAGTTATTCTGCCACAGTGGGCTTTTCCTGTTTGCCTTCTGCATATTGTACTAAGTGGAGTCCTCTGGCGCCACTCCACTTTGAAAGCTAGTCATTTTCTAGAATTGAACTCGTGAAAACTTTGAATAAACAAAACAAATTTCATTATAACAGGGCTTACTGTATGTCGCACTTTTGCATGTGGAACATTGATCTCAAACCTCATGCTGTTTTTCCTTTTTTTACAGGCTTTACCTGTCACAAGTTTCCTGGGACAAACATCGGCCTACATTAAGAACACTCTGGCCTCACTTCTCGCAAGGGACCTGAAGTGTCCAGAAGAGCTCAAGTCTGTGGACAGTTCAAGTGTTGCGCACTTGCAGCCCTCAACATTTTTTTTTATTAATATGATGGTTCTAGTCACCTGAAAAGCCCAGGTTGGATGGTTCAGACACAAGTACTGTGTAGTGATTAATAATTAATTGCACAAGTGTTGCGCTTTATATTTTAGTTCATTTTTACATAAATTTTTACAATAGATAGTTTTTCTTGACTATTTTATTTCATAGGTATCTCGGGTCATTTCATGCCAAGACTGTTCCATGACGGCACACCATTTCAAGTTTGTTTGATAAAGTAAAAGTAGGCACAGTGAGAAAATTTACAGAAAATTAGGTTTCATAAATACACCGGAAAGTGGAATCTGTGCTATTGTCAGAGTGGTTCTGTTTAAGAAAAACTACATATTAACATATGTTTGTAGTAATGGTTTATTTTGCTATTTCAAAACAGTAAGAATTAAGAGATAAAAGTTTGCTTAAATTCAGAGTGCAACAACAGTTCTCGGGCAAGGCAGCGATGTGCTTTCTTTCATGTATGCATGAAATCTGATTTCTTGCAAATTCTTTCATTCTAACTTGTTTTGCGGCACTCAAAAATTAAAAAAAAATTTTCCTCATGCCAGTTCTATTTAAGTCTTCCAGCAGGTAACTAATGGCCACTGTCTATCAGATAAAAATCTTAAGTAGTCAAAGTTTTCAACACTACTCACCAAACAGCATATTTCAGTGGGCTCTCAAGTGATTTCAATAGTGATGTTCAACACTGCACCAATAATATTTAAATCGCTTGGCATGTAATGACCTGCCCTGGAACCTAGTAGTCATGCCAGAAAACGCAACTGGATCGTGCAACGAGAAATTCAGCGCAATAAACTGCTGCCATGGCACAACTTATTGTAATTACCATGTCGTTTCAGAGGTAGATAACGTTTAGTAAAATGGGCACACCATTTAACCAATAAATAAGAGTCTCAGTGGGCTCATTCAAATTGTGCCATGATTATTAAGTTACTGGCTACCAAATAGAGAAAGCAAGTACATTTTAAATGTTATTTACTGTAATGCTTGTATATGATTTATTTTCTATTTATTTCAATTTTGAGAAATGTTTTACTTAAGGGCCACACAAACATTACATCTCTCAGTATTCAATTTCGTTATGGTATCAAGCTGGTGGCAGTTTGTAGATTGCGTTAGGAATTTTTTGATCTCAAGGCACACATGGCTGTACAGTTAACAAATGTTTGGCTTCAATAAACAATTCATCTAAAAAAATGCTTTTTGTCCACATCAATTTTGAGCTATTGATTTCGTGAAGGAGTATTGATTTTGTGTGTTAAGCCAATTCAAAAACTGGCATAATGGTTCTGCTAGCAGCTCTATAATATGTTTTATTACAGGCTATATCTAAAAGTGTCGTTTTGATCCCTGGGTGACCCAGGTCTGCAATACAGAAGTGCCTGCATTTAAGTTTGCCCCTGTCCTCTAGTATGCAAGGACCACATCAATATGGCATCAATGGTAATGCTATGAGACTCAACGTAGCTCAGCGGTATTTAAAGAAAAGTCTAGTGCAGTTTTCAACACTACTCACCAAACAGCATATTTCTGTGGGCTCTCAAGTGATTTCAATAGTGACGTTCAACACTGCACCAATAATATTTAAATGGTGTTTGCACTATTGACTAACATTGCACGTTAGGCTTGTTGGTATAACGTAATGGAGGCAAAAGGCGTGCATCAGAAACAGGACACAAGAGGAAGAACACAGACAACACACGTTTGGCATTTGGCACCTAACGTGTGTGTTGTCTGTGTTCTTCCTCTTGTGTCCTATTTCTGATACGTGGCACCTTTTGCCTCCATCAAGCAATATTGACATTTAACGCTCATCCAATAATACTTCAATGGGGTTTCAATATTGATGTTCAACAATGCTTCAATAATATCTCAATGGGGTTTCAATATTGATGTTGAATACTGCTTCAATAACATTTCAATAGGGTTTCAATATTGACATTCAATACAGTTCGAACATTATGTCAATGTGGTTTCAATATTGGCATTCAACATATTTCAACAATGTCTCAACAGGTTTTCAATATTGACATTCAACACATCTTCAACAGTTCTTCAATGGGCTTTCAATATTGAAATTCAAAATGGTTGCAACAATCCATCAATGACTTCTCAAATTGAAACGACCCAATGATGTTTCAACATAATGTCGCGGGCCAATTTTCAACACCTGTCAACAATTTCCTCAATAATGTTTCAACAAAGCCTCAATGTGCTTTCAATGCTATTTGTTGACATTGACCAATGACTTTTCAACAACTTTTCAACAATTTTTTGTAAGGGATTAGCGCTCTTTACATGTTTATAGTAAAGCTATATTTACGTGTTTATTACAAAACAGCGTGAAAGGTTATAGATACATTTGATAAATGGTGACAACAGCGAGACCTAAAGCGGTCCGCGTTGGTCCTTGGGCTGCAGTAGCTAATTGCAGCGAAAGGTGTGAAAAAAGTTTCCCTGATTTCAATGAAACGGTTAGAAAGTGACTATTACAGAGAAGGCGTGGCAGACTGTGAGAGCTGCATATATCCATGCAGATTGCAGACAATTACAATTCTGTCCTAGAAATTATTTGACGCACAGGTGCAGAATTATGTGCACTTCACAATAAGGGTAATTATTACTGCTAAAACAGGAAAGTGCATCGTTTCAACACAAACCTTTGACTTTATGAGAGGGTCAATTTGCATGAGAGTGCCTGTATAACAATTGACAGTACGGGGTATCTCTTTCAGGTGCGACATGGATGAGGGATGCACGGAACACAAAGACTACTTTCTTGCCTCCCGCAGGAACCTGCTGACACTCCTGAATGTGGACCACACTTGCTTCTCTACTTCATGCGCAGTTCTGGGAGATGCATCACAGGTAAGACTGAATGCCCGAGTGGAAAGGTGCACAAGTAGGCGAGCCAGCCAACAGCAGGAATTAAACCAAAAGGCAACGTCCACTTGTCTGCTGCAATACTCTCCTCCGGTTCAAGTGCTGCTGAAACACTCAGAACGATGAGGTAGATGGGTGTTCAAGTCATCAGTTATGAAAAATTCTTCACTTGCCTGAAGGCGTATCTTCTTCCGGCTGTAACTGTAGTGTTTGTTTCATATTTCATGAATATCCTGCCTGCCTCATAATGAACGACGGCCCATTATATCGGGAGCATCTATAAGTTCTACATTGGTCGTTTGTGTAATTGTTCACACTTGTGGCAAAATATTAGGCAGAAAAATACTTGTAAGCTATTATCGTTCATCATTAGCATACAAAATACCTAATTTGCTTTTTTGTATGCGACAATTAAATCCATACTCATACATAACTTTCAAAATATATGGTAGCCAATTTGAGGTAAGCGCAGTGTACGAGCACCCAGATTAACACTTTAACTTTAAAGCTTTAACTTCACTAAAACCAAAGAGTAACAGAATGAAGCAAGTACTTCGAAAGTTTCAGTCATTTTTATTGCGTATGAAAAAGTGAGCAATGCGCATAAATGCATAAAATATTCGAGGTATGAGAGGGAATTCTTTCCCGAGAACAAACCGGCATTATTCTAAGCAGGCTGGAAGTTCATCTTGCATCTTCGCTAGAACACAATGTATGCAGCTACAGAAATTGTAGCATTTAATTTCAGAAAAAAATTGTCGCAGTTTCACCCGGAAGGGGAAGCATCAATTGCGATAGCAAATTAGTAGAGAGATATACGGAGTAAGGATAGCAGTTTTATCAGCTGTATGAACTTGGATATGCAGCAGCACCAGCAACGCGCAGCACTGTTGTCGACGCCGTCGGCGTTTGGCCCGCGTTCGCACCGAGCGCGCGCGGCGTTGGTGACTGTTGCCGGTGCTTCTGGGAGCGGCTCGGAGGTTTTAGGCGAGATCAGAATGGGACACTCGTCGAGCAGCGTCGGAAATCTTACCCACCTTCTCGCCTCACCACGTTTTTATATAGATACCTCCCCTCCCGTCCCCCCACGGCCTTTCGCGCGATATAAGTCGCGTTTGCTTTCTATATATGGTGATTGTAAAGGAGGAAAGAGACGCTTAATTCTGCAGCCATTCAGGTAGCACTGCGCAGAAAGCGTGTTTGCTCTCCCACGTGTGTTCGCTCGCCGCGAAAGCGCGCGTCCGTAGCGCCCTTTCACTCGCACATACAGCATCCGGAGCGCGGCGACGATTTCATCGCCGTTGACGTCATACGGAACCTCACGGACTAACGTCGGGCTAGTAAATTTCCTTATTTGGTTGGAGTCAATCTCTAAGTCTTAATCGGAACCTCACGGCCACGGCGGCGACGACGGCGACGGCAGAAATCCGCTTTGGAGTGTCCATATAATTGTTATCGCAATAAAATAATGGAACAGCAACGAAAAGTGCTGAACTGTGCTATAATGTAGGTTGCATTTTTTTAATTCACTTATGTGTTGCACAAAAAGTCACTTAGTACTGCATTGTGAAACATTAATTTCTGAATTTTGTGGCTCATATGCGGTGCTGAAGATGTCATTGTGATTACGAGAATTTCAATGTAGTTTGATTTACGTGCGTCTCTTTTATGCCGATAATGTCTGCAAAGATTTGCCACAGCGACTCCCCAACATTTTTAAAGTAATCTATTCCTATTTCATCCAACAATAAAAGGTTTTCTTGCGGAATGTCTTCAATACCTGTCACGCAATGTGAGAATCTGAATGACGTTGCAACTTATACCTCATTCTTGCATATTGTGCTAAATAAAATACAAAACACGAATACCCATTACAAGTGTGACTTTCAGTTTTAGGGGCGAAGCTCCTTATAGCGGCACCCGTTCGTCCCCGTCGTAGTAGGTAGCCACGTCTAGTTTTATGAATTGCTCAATAGATGGCGTTGTGTGTCCGTATATGTATGTATACCCATATATACATATATATGTATACGTACAGTATAACCGGAAGCCGACTTCCGCTTCCGGTTCCACTTTCGGTTCCGCTTCCGGTTCCGGAAGCCAGCTTCCGGCTTCCGGAGAACGCTTCCGGCGTTTTATGTAAAAAAAATTCCGAAAGTTGTGTCCGTAGCGCGGAATCGAACCAGGGACCCCTCGCTTCCGAACGCTTGGCGCTAACCACTACGCCACGAAGCTTTTTTTTTCTTTATTGCCGGTCTTTGGCACACACAGAAATATATAAATTCACAGAGAATAACAAAACAGAATCACAATCACAATATTCGTTAAATACGACCGCTCAACTTGTGCGGACGCGTACACGCTAAAATTGTCTCATCGTCAGTAATAATTCCACCCGAGGCAACCATTCTGGGATACATTCTAGCAACTTTTGTTCTTCCACAAAGTCCCTTATGCTTTCTTTAAAATACTGGCGAGCCGCTCTTGCGTCGAGATCAGCGTGCCTTACTGCCATTCTGCATTTCCAAATGCTGTGCAGGGCCATGAGCATTACCATATCGAATGGGGTGCCGTCATCACTTTCTATTGGCAAGTAGCGAATGCCATACGCATCGAGGGGGAATTCTTTTTTGATTGTGCGCTGGAGCACATCCCAAAGAAAAACAGCATCCCAACAATCCAGGAATACATGCTCAATTGTCTCCTCCTTTCTGCATATTATACAATGGGTGCCCCAGGGAACAAAAAAACCCCTTTCAGCCATCCATGGTTTGACAGTGAGCGTGCCTGTGTGTAACTTAAAAAAGAAAGTCTCAACACCTGACGGTATTAGCATTGCCTTAACACGCTTTAGAACATTGTACCCATGGCCTGCACCATAAAGGGATCGATATAGAGGCACGGGTAGAACCACATCACAAAGGTCCTTGTACAATTTTTTCCGATTCACTTCACTCAAGTATTCTAGTGAAAACCGCGCTGACAAAAACCTACAAGAAACCACAACTTCACGAAGAAAACCATAAACACCACCGGGCAAACTGCCGGTTGAGACAACCATGTTTGGCAAGTGTCTCCCCAGGCGAAGTTGACATACAGTGTATAGGAACGGGTTTTTTACGTCCCTGAAGAAAGAAAATCGATTGACTACCTGTCTCAAAAACAAATGTGACAAACCAAGTCCTCCATTTTGAACTCGAAGAAATAAATTGGTTCGCCTTGATCTTTCCCAAGACGATGCCCACACGAACACAGCGAACACACGGTGAATTTTCTGAATGTTTACCCTTGAGCAGTGCAACACTTGGAGGATATACCAAAGTTTGCTCACTAAAAAAATGTTACAAATTGTAGCTCTGGAAAACATAGACCAATTCCAGCCATTCCACTTGTTTACTTTGTCCCGCAGGTTATCGACTTCACTCCTCCAGTACGATTCACTGTCTTTGTAGAACTGGAGGGGAGCTCCCAAGTATTTAACCGGAGTCGTTACGAAACTCATGTTGGCAAAGGTGTCCGGGGCCTCCGGCCAGTCTCCGTGCCAGAATCCCAGGCACTTGCCCCAGTTTACTGCGCTGCCACTCACAGCACAGAAACGTTTAACACATTTGACAGCCTGTGTTATACTGTGGGAATCTGTACAAAACACGGCAATATCGTCCGCATAAGCCAACAGCCGTACTTCAACTTCATGCAATTTAAACCCGCGGACACAGTCATTCTCTATGACACTCAAACAAAACGACTCTATATATAAACAAAACAACAGTGGCGAGAGAGGGCAACCCTGACGCACCGAATGCTTGACTTGGATGCGCTCCCCCGCCGCCTTGTTGACAATTAGCCGCGTTGAGCAGTCCCGGTACGCCATGGCAACCCCCTCTCTAATTATTTTACCCAAATTCACATGATCGAGAATACACAAAAGAACTTCATGAGGCACCCTGTCGAACGCTTTCTCTAGATCAATTTGGAGCATTGCCACTCGTGCACCCATTGCGTCGCAACATTCGAGAATACTCCGTGCTACGTGTATATTAGAGAAGATAGTCCGGCCTTTAATGCCACACGTTTGATGAGGCCCTACGAGCTCCGTAATGACTGTCTGCAACCTCTTCGCTAAAATTTTCATCATTATCTTATAATCACCATTAGTGAGGCATATTGGGCGGTAAGAAGTTACTCTGCGCAATGCAACGGGGTCTTCTGATTTCGGTATAAGAACAGTGTGTGAAGGTGAAAAGGACGGGGATAATACTTTGAGCTCGAATGCCTCGTTGTATGCATCGGCTAATACGGGCGAGATCGCTCCTTTCAAAAATGCCACGAAGCGCACATAGACACACGCACCACGATGGCAATAAATACCCAACATTAACGAAAGGCCGCGTTTCTAGCGCGTTTCTAACGCGTTTGTGCTAGCGCGTTAGGCCCGTGTAAGAAGCTGGTGTAAGACGCTGTGGCCTCTCCGCCTTACCTTCAACGCGTTTCGAACGCGCTTCCCAAGGCGGTGGCAAGTCAAGTTCAAGTCGAGGAGCGTTCATGAATACGGGGGGTATACTCTCTCAGCAGTCATGTGATGGCGTCGGCAAACGCGGTGCACGTTCCGGCATGTGTAAATGGCTGCGTAAGACGCTGTGGCCGCTCCCCCTTACTAGAGAGTACTGCACGTTTCTAACGCGTTTGTGCTAGCGTCCCCTTAAGCGGGAGATCCGATGATTCCCTCCGGAGCTTCGCCCACTGATCATCATTTACCCCGTGGATATGCTGTGATTTTTTTAGCCGTGCTCGGGTTAGCATGTTCTGCACGTCTGTGCTTGTTATGTCGTTCTGTGCATCTAGGCAGAGCCTATATGTGGGTAGCGTTTCTCCTTCATGTCTCTTAAAAAAGTGCGCAATATTTTGTAATTGCAACTATATTCTACCTGATGATGGTTATCATACATGTGCATAGAACTGTACACCTAGCACCTGGAGTGGTTGAAAACTCAAGATGGAGACCACATTTCTGGTAGGGTTGGGATGAGCTCCAGAAAGGACTTGTGGTAGCAGCTGGTGATAGCAGCTTGGAGCTCTGCCGGGGCGGCTGCTGTGACTCGTCAGGCCACAGGTTCCTGACCTGACAAACTCGTTCTTGTGTCCTGGCACGGGAAAGATCATACACACCGAGCAAATTCAAGTCAAAGAAGTTAGTAGAAACAAAGAACCACTGAGCATTATTTGACATAAATGTTTCAATATTGCTTTTTACAAGAATGATGCTATGATTGTTACATGTTGATCAAGCATTCTAGAAATTACGACGAGTCAATCGCAGACAGGCCTCGGGATCTTTTTCAGCTTAGCAAGGCACGGCTGAATGTGCGCACGCTTTATTTAGGAAGTTCATCCTTCCTGGCAACAAAACGCTGCATGATTTCCCACACCCTCGACAGTTTATTCACGTACTCCTGAATTCACCTGCACACAGTGGCCCACGTGTGCTGGAAGTAGACAGTGCTACAGCGACATGACTGTTCGTCAGATGCCTGTGCTAGTGTGAAGTGCGGTAGTCAAGGTGAGCTGTTAGGTTGAGGAGTGCTTTAATAATAGGGGGTAAGATGCTTCATTTGTACAACTTCACTTCGTGCAATTATGTATCATGTGCACATAAAATTTTATGTCTTCCGGAGTGCCCAAACTCAGGTAAGTTCGCAAACGGAGAAAGAGAGCCTCATCAGAGATTTTCAATTTCACTGCGACCAAGGCATCTCCATAGTTTCCAGACAACAGACCGCCATACAGCGATAAAGAAATACATGAGGCTGCATTGCTCGGGCACCAAACACCAATTTGACGTCGGGCACGTTGCAAAAGTTGTTTACTTCGCGTTTACTAACGTGCTTACCGCGGCTAGTAAAACACCTAATGTTGGCTAATAGGTTCATTGCAAGGCAACTCCTGACTGCATCGATTAGTGGTTATTAAAGAAGAATGAATCACACATGATCATACTTCAAGAAATTGCATTAAAGGGGCTAAGGGGCTATTTACCACTCGGAGCATGTCTTTGGATTATGGCGGGAATGACAAGATTGAGTACCCCATTGACAAAAAGGAGAGAAAAGGTAGAAAAATTACACCATCTTCCCGTAGGGGGACCCTGAGTAGTATGCGAAACAGCCATGGGGTCGACTCAAGTTCCCATTAGTTTTCCGATCGGCCTGTCGCCGCTGCCGTTTCGTGGCAGCGGCTCGAGCCCTCTTCTCCGCGGCGCTATCCACGGCGCTGACACTGGCGTTGACGCTGGCGCTGTCCGTGGCACTCATCGCGGCGTTGCGGGAGGAGAATGAGAAGACGAAGTGAATGATGATGAGTGGGCGAAGCACCGGGGGATAGGGAGCCTACATGCAACGCCTACATGCAACGCCGTTTTATGGTGGTGAATGCCTTTGTAACGGTACTTGCCGCCGCCAGCTAAATTGGCGGGTTAAATCTGGGGCACAAAATGGTGAAAGACCAGCCGACCGACCACATTTCCCGCAACCCTTGGTGACGTGAAATGAATTAACTTCTTTTAATAAACTTTGGCCTCAGCACCCAGAGACAAATGGCGCGTTTGAGCGCAGTACACGGCACGTCTACGGTTTAGTTAAACAGACTAGTAAGGACAGTCTTTATTACAGCTCACTTCGAAAAGCACCCTTTATGTACAACTGGAAGGCAACGACAATGCTTAATGCAGTTCACATTCGTGTTGTGAGATAATCCTACCACGAGCACGCCATCGTGCCTTATAACTTGCTGCTTTATATGTGTCGCACGACGTGCAATAGAAGAGTAAGTTTGATGTGTTAAAACAAAAGGAAAATGCAACAAGTGTAATAAAGATGTGTGCAGGTTTCTTGTGCGCATTGGCGCAAAAATAAATTAAAGAAATTCAATAATTCGCGTGCCAACATGAGTACATCAGAGCGTGACAAAAAAAGGCAGAAAGACTGGGGACAAAAATGGCTACACTCTAAATTTGGCGGTAAATAGCATTCAGAATATTGGTGTTGTCGCCACCCTAAAACGGCTTTGCATGTAGACTCCCTACCGGGGGATCATTCGGGCAAAACGCCGGAAGCGTTCTCCGGAAGCCGGAAGCTGGCTTCCAGAACCGGAAGCGGAGCCGGAAGTGGAAACGAAAGCGGAACCGGAAGCAGAAGCTGGCTTCCGGCTTGGCGTACATATACTATACATATGCATACAAGGAGAGGAGGGGGAGGAGGATGCACACGCGCAGTGTGGGTGTGGACGCCGCACGGCGGATGGATGGATGTATGGAGGAAGGGAGGGAATGACATAGCCCCGACTATAAGATGCTTCGCATCTAAAAACTGCTGGCTCTCCCGTAATCGAGAGTAGATGTAATCATGAAATGGCTACCGGCAAAGTAGATCGGTGCCGTGACGCAGGCCGGAAACCTTACTGAGCCAAAATGACCCTGTTTTGAACTTAATCTCGTTGCAAGTCTCGTCTTGGCCAAACAACCATCCGCGGGGCGCCGGACGCTGCCGGTCTGGCTTCGGAGCGTGGCGCCATCTCTCGAAGGACGCTGCGCAAAACGCGCTCAACAGAACTCATGGAGCACTGGCGTTGAAGTGAGCACAAGGAACCCTGTGTCAGCGCCAAAAGATGACAATCACGTGTATGGTGCACTGTATCTGCCTTTTCAACGTCGCTCTTGAAAAATGGCAAATTAAACTTCAGCGTACTAGAAATTAGAGCTTGAGGGATTCATCGTGAAACTGCAGTGCACACACAAGAAACGAGGACACAAAGCAAAGGTAACAAACAGGCGCTGTGATATTGCAGAGCTTGAGTGATATAAGCAATAAACATTAGGCAGACACTGAAAGCAATATTTGTTTTGTAACTTGCTTGGGCAGTAACTAGCGTAAGTAATGCGGCCCTGTAAAAGGGCTGGGGGCCAGAGACCGGATCTTCTTACGTATTGTTACGTGTAGCTGATGCCCAAGGCTATTCGCAATGTATATACAAGGAAGCCAGCAGAGGCCAAGATGGCGACGCTATATCAAGCGGGCACACGTCGTCTTTCTCCTCTTCAGTGTAGCTACACTGTGGCGGCTGTTCCGTATCATTACCCCGGGCAGTAGAAGCACCGTCCCGGTGCTTAAGCTACACATCCGTGGTGAAAGGTGTGTGATATGCCTTAAGTCTCGCCACGTGAACGATGTCACTTGCAGCTGACGATGACGCTGAGAGATCGGCGGGGATGATTTCATACGTGACATCGGTCACTTGTCGCACCACACGCTATGGAGCAGTGTAACGCGACAGCAGCTTTTCGGAAAGGCCCAAACGGCATATCGGTGACTAGAGAAGCACCAGAGAAACCAGAGAAAAGTGCACGTCGCGCTGGTGGCGATCATAGAGGCGTTTCTGATGCTCCTGTGAGGCCTCAAGACGGGTGCGGGCGAGCTGCCGCGCGTGGTTGCCGCATGCGATCGCGTCGCAGGTGTATTCAGCGGCTGAACTTGCGGGAGAGGGCAGCAAGGTGTCCAAGGATAACGCGAGTTCTCAGGCGTATAGGAGATAGAATGGTGAATAGCTGGTGGTGTCGTGATGCGATGAATTATACGCGAACGCGACATATGGTAAGTGAAGATCCCAGTTGTGGTGGTCGGCCGCAACGTACTTCGAAAGCATGTCGGTGATGGTCCGGTTGAGGCACTCCGTGAGGCCGTTGATCTGTGGGTGGTAGGAATGTGCTGAGTTTGTGCATTGACGACCAGGAGCGGAGGGTGTCCTCGACGACTGCCGAGAGGAAGCTACGGCCACGGTCAGTAAGTAATTGGCGCGCAGCACCGTGCACTAATATGATGTTGTAAAGTAGAAAGTCAGTGACGACAGCAGCGCAACTTGGAGGGCTCCTGTGATCGCGTACCGCGTAGCGTAATCGGTTGCGACGGCGACCCATTTATTTCCGGAGCCCCAGAGGGGAAACGGCCCAAGGAAGTCTAGACCAAGGCAGGAAAACGGTTCGGGAGGGACGTCGATTGGCTGGAGACATCCAGGTCGAAACGCGGAGGACTTCTTCCGGCGCTAACAGGGCTTACAAGCAGCAACGTAACGCCGCACGGAGCGTGCTAGACCCGGCCAAAAGAAGCGACGGCGTACGCGGTCGTATGCGCGCGCGACGCCTAGTGCCCAGCCAAGGGAACGTCGTGAAGTTGGCGGAGGGCAGTCGAACGCCGGTGTGATTGAATGGCGAGTGGAAGGTCAGGGCCGTGGGGATCAAAATTGCGGTGGTATAATGTCCCCTCCTTGAGGCGAAACATCCGGAGAGAGGCGTCACCAGGCGTTGACTCCAGCCGGTCGATGAGGGCTCGTAACGACGGATCGCAGCTCACTGCCGATTTGAAGCAACTGGGACACAGAGAAAACGGAAGCAATGATGTCCGCATCTAGCGGTTCTTCCACTGGCAGCGGGGCAAACAATTTGTATCCTGGTGCAAGTGTCTCTTCTTGTATACGACGGAGAAGGTATATTGTTGCAGGCTTTATAAAGCCCAGCGAGCGAGTCCTCTCTTGGGGTCCTTGAGCGAGGATAGCAAACAGACCACATGGTGATCAGTGATAACACTGTATGGGCGTCCGTACAAGTATGGACGAAACTTCGCAACTGCCCAACCAAGAGCGAGGCATTCGCGCTTTGTGATTGAATAATTGCGCTGGGCGGGTGTTAGAAATAGGTAGGTATAGTCTATAACGCCATCATGTCTACGCTGGCGTTCTACTAGCACTGCTCCTATGCCGTGACCACTGGCATCAGTTCAAACTTCCGTTGAGGCAGACGGGTTAAAGTGGGTCAGGACTGGAGGCGTGGTAAGGAGAGTAGCGAGATGATAAAATGATGTGGCATGATCAGGACCCCAAGAAAACGGGACGTCTTTCTTCAAGAGGTCGGTAAGGGGACGTGCAATGGTCGCAAAATCCTTTGCAAAGCACCGGAAATAGGAGCACAGCCCTACGAAACTACGAACGTCTTTTGTAGACTGCGGGACAGGAAAGTGCGTAATGGCGTGAATTTTGTCTCGATCAGGTCGCACGCCTCTGGCAACTACGAGGTGTTCTAAGACGGTGATTTGGCGAGGATAGAAGTGATATTTTGAAGAATTCGACTGTAGACCGGCCTGGTACAACACGTCAAGAATGATTGAAAGAGGATCTAGATGCGCATCGAATGTGGACGACAAAACGATGACGTCGTCCAGATAGCACGAACAGGTGGTCCGCTTGAACCCCTGTCATTCTTTCGAAGGTGGCCGTCGCATTACCGAGACCGAAAGGCATCACCTTGAACTAATAAGACCGTCAGGGGTAACAAATGCAGCCTTCTCTTGGTCCATGTCGTCGACGGATATCTGCCAGTAGCCGGACAATAAGTCGATAGAAGAAAAATAGGTGGCACCGTATAGGCAGTCTAGAGGAACATGGATGAAAATAAATGGGCGGCTAAAGTGCACAAGTATCTCTACATGAAAAGCGTGGACACAGAATGGAGGAAGAGGTCAAGGAAGTTGGCAACCAAGTACAGGATAATCGAAACTGTAAATAGACAACCAGGGGTCATAAGAAAGAAAGTGAGAGAAATAGAGACCGTGAATTGGATGCAAAGAATGGAAACGAAAAGGACAATGGAGATTTACAAGAATGAGAAGAAAGAAATTAGAAGAGAAAATCTGTACGATAACACAAAGGGCAGTGCCTTGCTATTTGAGGCTCGAGCCGGTTGCTTAAGGACGAAAACATATCGGAACAAATATTCGGAACTAGATGAGACATGTGTATGCTGCAGTAAAGATCCAGAGACCACTCTGCACATCCTAATGGAATGCGACGGGATCCACCCAGCGAGAACCGTAGGTAACGTGCAACTCCCAGAAGCGCTTGGGTTTAAAGTGGAAGGAAACATAAACAGATCAGCCATAGAGATCAGCAAGAGACGATTAGAGTACTGGTATAAAAAAAGCAGGGAAAAGATGGATACGACCTGATCTCTTAAAATCATAGGCAGCGGTACAAGCTAAAGTTTTGAAAAAGAAAGATAATGAGAGGTATACAAAAATGCTAGATAAAGAACATGTGTAGTATACCTGATTAAATCAAACAGGCTAGGTGACTATTTGTCGCCACCCCGTTTCAAAGGGGATGCCAATAAATCATCAAATCATCATCATCAGAGCGTCATCAATACGTGACAAAGGGTAAACATCCTTTTTTGTGATTTTGTTCAGGTGACGGTAATCTACACAAAAGCGCAAAGTTCCACCCTTCTTTTTGAAGAGTGCGACGGGAGAAGCCCAGGGACTACACGAAGGCTCGATAATGTTTTTTTTTTCAAGCATCTTTTGTATTTCCGGTTGGATAACTGCTCGTTCCGACGCAGAGACACGATATGCACGTCGGTGTATAGCGTTCGCATCGCCAGTATTTATGCGATGGGTCACCACGGACGTTTGGCCTAAGGGTCGATTTTCAAAGTAAAAAATGTCGCGATAGCCTTCATTAGAATCTTAGGAATGACACTCGAAGGGGCGGGCACAAATAGCATCACCATTCACAAACTAGCAAAGAAGACGGATAGCGTCATCGGTCTAATCAAGCGGGTAGCTAACAGAAGGAGAGGCCTGAGTGAAGAGAATCTGATAAGGCTAGTCCGCGCTTTCTTGTTATGCCATTTCACGTACGTAGCGGCCATGCACGTCTGGAAGAGGGCCGAGCGAGAGAAACTAAATGCCATGATAAGGAGGGGGATCAAGAGCGCGCTCGAACTACCAAACTACACACGCACCGACCGACTTCGGCAGTTGGGCATTCATAATACACTAGAAGAAATTGCAGAAGCACAAGAAAGGGCACAGATTCTCAGACTCTCCGGCACCACGGCGGGCAGACGACTCCTAACAGAGATGGGCGTCCCCCGGGCTAAAGTCAACGACTCCTACCAGGGCCTTCCGAAAGAGCAGAAAGACCGCATCATCATATCCCCCGCCCCACGCAATATGCATCCCCAGCGCAACGTGGAAAGAAGGAAGGCCAGGGCCGTAGCGCTCCTACGCCGGGCGACAGAACTCCCTGGCGGCAGCTGCTTCGTTGACGCGGCCCAATATGGCAACAGCAAAAATTTCGCAGTAGTGTCCATCAACCACAAGGGTTCGACCGTTAACGCAGCTTCGGTACGAAGCACGTCGTCATGTGCGGCCGAGCAAGTGGCCATTGCCTTGGCCCTCCTGGACGAGAAACATGGCAACATCTTCAGCCACTCCAGGGCAGCCATCCGCGCCTTCAGTGTTGGCGCCGTGTGTAAAGAAGCCTGTCGCATCCTCGACGGTAAAAGCATTGCCACCCACACTCTCACGTGGTTTCCCGCTCACATGGGATTCATCATGGGAGGCCCCACAAACCTCAACGAGCTGGCCCACTCCAAGGCACGAGGTCTCGCTTTCCGCGACCATGGAGAACTTTCCGGCCGGCCAGGAGTGGTGGAGAACAGAGATCAACCGACAACATACAATTAAATTACGCAGTACTTTTATCTCGGCAGGAGAGACTTTCCCCTTCCTCACAAGAAGTTAAATAAAGCGCAGGCATTGACCCTCAGATTATTGCAAACAGGCTCGTATCCCAGCCCGGCTTTATTACACAGGCTTTATCCCGACACTTATGCCAGTAGTTCTTGCAGGCACTGCAATGACTTCGCTAGCTTAGACCATATGCTCTGGCGTTGCCCCTCGTTAGGAGGCACGGAAGAAATAAATGAGGACAAGTGGCTCTCCGCTATCAAGAGCCCCGATGCCGGGGCGCAACTATGGGCTGTCCAGAGGGCCCACGATGCGGCGGTCGGGCATGGCCTGACTGTCCCAACGTGGGAGCGGCCCGCTGCGCGCTGAGTCGCGGACCTCAGGACGTTCCTTAAAGTTTTACATCCATCCATCCATAGCCTTCAAGAACGCGGCAGAGGGCTGCAGCAAGAACGCAGCAGAGCGCTAATTACAGCCAATGAGATCCCCTGTGGCAGGACTTGCGCGGTGAGCGCGAAATTGACAAGGGGAATGTAGGTGCGGTTGTAATTGTCAGCACAGTGTGCTGAACAGTAACGCCATGGGTAAGCCTAACGGCCGGAATTTGTGCGACCATGTAATTGCCGTTAGGTACAGCTGGTGTGGAAAACAAGTCCACGTGTGTCACATATTTAGGCAGTAGGTGAATGGAACCTGTGCAGCTTAAACGGTTTGGAGGCGGGTGCTCAGGGTCGGCAAGAAGAGGCAAGTCAAGGCGAAGTGAGCCGGCCGAACAGTCAATGAGGGCGGAATGACTGGCGAGAAAATCCAGACCGAGAATGAGTTCGTGAGGGCAATGCTCAATGATGGTGAAGAGAACGACGGTGTGTCGGTGAGTCGGCGGTGAGTCGGGCAGAGCACATGCCAACAATAGTGAAAGTCCCTCCGTCGTCGACTCGTACAGCACGGTTCGGGGCAGGCGTCAGAAATTTCTTGAGCCGACGGCGCAGAGCAGCACTCATAATGGACACATGCGCCCCGGTGTCAATCAACTCGCACGCAGGAACATTGTCAGCAAGAACGTCCAAGCGATTCTGGTTCGTAGGCATGGTCAAGCGAGGATTTCGTGCCAATGTCGTCAATGCAGCTCTACCTCCAGAAGCTGCACTGTCTAGTTTTCCGGTCGGGAGGAACGGTCTCTTCAGGAAGATAGACTATCTCAGGTATACAAAGATTATCATGGCTTGAAAAAGGGTAGATAGCGTCCAGTGTGTAACGAGGCGGACGAGCAAAAAGACGAAAGAAGGGACTGTAGCCCGTAGTTCCGTGCTGTGAGGTATTGAATGCACACGTAATGAAAGGTAGCACGCTTTCCCAGTTCTTATGATCTGACGCGACATACATGGACAGCATGTTAGTAATAGTTCTGTTCGTGCCTTCCGTAAGGTAATTTGTTTGTGGATGATACGAGGTGGAATGTCGAATGTCGAAAACTTGCAGCACGTAGATGAAGCATCTCTTGGGCCACGTCTGCAGTAAACTGCGCCCACGACCGCTGAGGAAGACTCTGGGAGGTCCATGTCGGAGAATGACAAAACAGCAGAAAAATGCACACTTCGATTTCAGTAGCCGATACTAGGTATCGCAGCGGTCTGTCTCAGTGTAATGTCTCAATTGATCGATACACATGACAATCCAGCGATTACCATCAGATGACTGCGGCAAAGGACCGAGAAGGTCGATGCCGACATGCTCAAATGGAGTGCTTGGAGGGGGCACTGGATGCATTCGAACAGAAGGCGCGCTCGTCGGACGCTTGAGATGTTGACACTCGCTGCAGCTGGACACGTACGGTCGGTCGTCTGGTGCATTTTAGGCCAGTAGAACGTTTCTTGAAGGCGGTAGAGTGTTCGTGCAGATTCCAAATGACCAGATGCTGGATGCATAGCGCGAAAGATGAAGACACAGAGGATCACTGGGGCCACCATGAGATATCGTGGGCCTGTAGCAGAATAGTTGTTTTATGGCGATATCAATTATATGGACACTCCGAAGCGATTTCTGCCGTCGCCGTCGCCGTGAGGTTCCGCATGACGTCAACGGCGATGAAATCGTCGCCGCGCGCCGTATACTTTATGTGCGAGTGAAAGGGCGCGAGTGACGCGCGTTTTCACGGCGAGCGAACGCCAGGCGAAGAGCAAATGCGCGCTCTGCACCGTGCTCCCTGAAGGGCTGCAGAATTGAGTGTCTCTTTCCTCCTTTACAATCATATAGAGCGAACGCGGCTTCATCCGTCGCGCGAAAGGCCATGGGGGGACGGGAGGTAGGGAGGGGAGCGTTACTGGTGGTGCTGCATGTCCAAGTTTAAACAGCTGATAAAACTACTATCCTTACTTCGTATAGCTCTCTACTAATTTGCTATCGCAATTGATGATCCGCCTTTCGGGTGAAACTGTTTGACACACGCGTCTTCCAGAGACGCCGGCCACGCGCTCTCAGCGTGGCTGTAAAACGACAAAGCAAGCAGTAGACGCACCCTAACGCTCCGCTCAAACGGCTTCGTAGCGGAGCGTGGGCAGCGTTCTTCGTTCCGCTGCCGATGTGAGCGTTTTGCGCAGGCGTTTCACAAGCGCCTTGTCGTGGTCATCGAGTCTCTATTCATGTCGGTCTAGCTACGCCGCAACACACCTGCTTACTTACTAAGCTCATGTTTACTACAATTCGTATTGCTACCAAAGTCGCTCACCTTACTTCGTATGACATTGCTATGTGTTGCTATCGCATTCATTGCTTCGCCCTTAGGGCGAAACTGTGAGAATTTTTGTATAGAACCCCATCACGAACGCAGAACCGAGTGGATAGCGCCGATTTCCTTTCAGTAGTGAGCAGTGGCTCTAAAGTTGATTTTTAAATGCGAAGCATTTCTTGCCGGCGGCTCTGTCTGTTGCCCCGCGTCCCACACCCCCACAGCGTATGCCCGTCCCCTCTCTCTCCTCTCCTACGCTCCCCCCTTTCTCTCCTGTAGGAATACTCTACAGAGCGGAACCCGCGTGCCACCCCCACAGCGCATGCGCGTCCCCTCCCCCCCTTTCTCCCCTCTAGGAATCCCGAGCGGCGCGCTTGACAGGTGGTGCGACAGCTGCATACTCCGCTGGGGGCGCCACGGTAGCTCCACGGTATGAAAATGACGGAGCGCGCGCCTCATTCTCTCTCCTGTGCAGTGCCGCGATGAGCGCTCGCGCCGCTGCCGCGAAACCATCTCCCGCTCAAGCTAACCATCTCCCCGCTGCTTCGCATCCACACATGGTTCCCTTTAGCGGGAGATGGAGTAATTTCTTTGCTCGACCTTGAAGGTATAAATATCAGAAAATCCTGGCTCCAGTGATGCGATATAGCGGCAGAAATTGTCCGCGTCGCAACCGTCCTTGGAAGCGGCATGTGCGAGAGGCAGTCAGAATCGGCGTGCCGTCAGCTGCTTTTATAAGAAACTGTAAAATCATATTTCTCTAAACGAAGTGTTCAACGCGCAAGCCTGGCCTGATGGATCACAGAGATTACCCAGCCAGGAGATAATGTTGGGCTGTTACCACGGTGAAGGGGCGCCCCTGCAGGTTTGACCAGAACCGCTGTACTGCGAAAATCACTTGGACATTCTTGCTTTGTGACGGTTTAATTGCGCTCAGGCTTACTTAAAGACCAACTCGCATAGGCGACGACGTGTTCTTTGGTGTCGACACGTTGCATAATGACAGCGCCGATGCCAATACCGCTAGCGTCCGTATGAACTTCTGTGAAAGCCGCGTGGTCGAAGTGTCGGTGAATTGCATGGGACGTCAGAAGAAACTTCAGCTCACGCAAAGTGGCGTCACATTCAGGGGTCCATTCAAAGAGAAAGTCCTTCTGGAGGAGGCATGTCAGCAGATACGAGATGTTGGAGAATCTATGAATAAACCGGTGGAAGTATGAACAAAGGCCCTGGAAAATGCGTAGCTCTTTTACAGATCGAGGTCGTTTGAAGGCTTCCACAGCAGCAATTTTCGCTGGATCGGGTCGTATGCCGTCCTTATTCACTAGATGGCGCAAAACCAGTGTTTGGCGCTCTCCAATATGATATTTCTTTGAGTTGAGCACCAAACCCGCTTTCTCCAAGCACTCCAGTTATGCGGATCGAGGCATGCGTTGTGCTCACTGAAGTTGCGCCCGAATATCACTAAATCGTCTTGATACCACATGCACACTTCCCACTTCAAACCACACAGGATATTGTCCATGAAGCGCTCGAAAGTTGCAGGCGCATTACAGAGCCCGAACGGCATCACATTAAATTCAAAAAGTTCGTCTGGTGTTACAAATGCTGTTTTCTCCTCGTCTGCTTTGTACATATCAATATGCTTGTATACCACCCTCGAGTCAACAGACGAAAAGTAAGACGCTGATGAAAGGCAATCGATAGCATCATCAATACGCGGAAGAGGATATAATCCTTTTTTGTGATGGTGTTGACGCGGTGGTAGTCAACCCAAAATCACCATGTATACCATCTTTCCTTTTTAACCAGAATCACTGGCGCAGCCCACGGACTACAGGATTCTTGGATTACCTTCTTAGTTAGCATTTCGCGGACTTGGTCTTTGATCCCCTTGCGTTCCGATGGTGTGACTCGGTACAGCTTCAATCGCAAAGGTTGGGCCAGTGCCGTATCTATGCGATGGTGTATACCAGAATGAGGAAACAATGGTGGCCTCTCTTGGTGCGAGAAATCAAACAGTCCGGCACGTTTTAGCATAATATTCGCCACTTCATGACGCTAGTTAGTGCTGAGTTGCTTGTTCACCACAGTTAGAATGGAGGAGTCCGCAGCCGGGCAGGCATCGATGAAATGGCGTCCATCCGCAGAATCAGGAGCCTCTGTAAGAATGGCGAGTGACAGCACTTGATCTTCATGGTAGGCGGCAAGTTTCAGGCCGTGTCGTAGTATTGCAGGTTCACTGGAACTGTTTACGGTTCATACGCTAGGGCGTCCGTGAACAACTGACAGCGTGCAATACAGTCACTGCATATTCCTCTTAATGTAGCTCAGATAAACGGGCTCCACGGTAGCTTCTAACGTTCCGTCGGTGGTAGGGAAACAGGCGACTCAAACAAACGTTGCAGACAATGGAGGCACAACTTTATCCCTGGATGCACAAAGCACACTTTCGTGATACGGCGGGCCTTCAAAACGCAGCAGGAAAGCTCGTACCCACATTAATTTCTCCCGTTCCGCAGTCGACAGTGGCACCGCACAGTTTCAAGAAGTCAAGGCCCAGGATTATATCATGCGTAGAATGAGGCAGAACTGTGAACTCTGCGATAAGTATCTCACCACCCAACTTCTACATTGCACACCCCGACAGGATGCAATAGCTCTACACTCACTCCGCGAAGCGTATCGGCACGGTCCCAGCGAAACATCACTTTTCGTTCTAGGAGGCTTTTATAAGCAAGGCTAATCACTGAAACGGTTGCTGCCATGTCCACTAAGGTCATTTATGAAACTCCATCAATTAGTACAGACACCGTATTCTTAAACATACAAATGGGTGGAGGTATCTCTGTCGACATCGAAAATTGTCGAGCAACCTCACCTCCAACGGCCGTGCTGACTAGTTTTCAGGTGGCGGCGACGGGTAACGACGCCGCGGAGACGGCGACCGGATTACCCGAGGAACGCGTGGTGGTGTGAAGCTGCTTCCTGGATATGTCGGTGAGGGCGTGTATGTTTCAGCGACTGGAGCGCGGTACCGCCTAGACATCGTTGATCGGTCCAACCTCGGTGGTTGGCGGTGATTGCACTATTTGGTAATGCGACCCAAGTCGCCGCAGTGGTTGCACACAGGTAAACGACAATGAATGAACTGCTCTTCGAAGCGCCAGCCGTGTGGGGTCGTGTAGCAGGCTAAAGTAGCTGAGCCTGTGGCACAGCACGATAGGTCGGTCTGTGTGCAAACCTGCCGGGGTGAGGTTGTTCTCCTAGTCGTCCTCAAGGGCATAAATTCCTGGCCCTCACGTGGCCAGGAATTTGTGAGGATCATGGAGCTCCTCCGTGTTTGATGTCTGTGACACATACCAACGGTAGCCATGGCGTTCCTCTAGGATAGGTGTGTGTGACACATACCGATGGTTGCCACGAGCCGCAGGGTGCTGCCAGCACCGTGTATTATGGGTAATAGGCATCAGGTTTTTGCATGACGTTGCACGGAAGTACCTGGTGTCGCAGCAGTTCTTCACGCACGATATACCGTATAGTAGACGAGCGGTCAGTGAACGGGCTCTCATCGGCGCTGTCAATGGTTGGCACAATCGCCAGGCATCCAAACTTTGGCGCAATGCGACGTGTCTTGAATGTCTCAAACGTACGGCAGTGACATGCGACATCTGAGACAGACTGAACATGTTCTCTTCTTATAAGAAAATTCTGCAATTCTTTTGAGGATATGTCCGACTTGGTCTTCCTCAGACATCTGTGAATTCACTATTTTGCACAGCTTGAGAATCTCTTCTATGTATGAAGCGCATGTTTCTCCAGGAGTTTGAGCTCTTTGAGCGAGTGTTCGCGCTGCGCGTCTCTGTTTGGCGTAGAAGTCGCCAAAACACTTCTTAATTTCCTCAACAAAGTGCTCCTACATTGTTAGGCAGTCTTCTTGGTTTTCGTACCACATCAGCGCTGTCTCACGCAGGAACCATACGACGTATTCAAGCTGAATAACAGAGTCCCAAAACTTGTATCAGCTAACCCTTGCGTTAGTCGTTAGCTAACCTTGCGTTAGCTAACCCAGCTAACCCAAACGATTTAGTCTCAAGGGCTAATATCGTACTGGAGAAGTTATATAAGTGGTCAGTAGAAAATGGCCTATGTATTAATTCCTCAAAAACTAAAGGAGTGCTATTTCGGGCTAAAAATATGCAGACCACTTTGCAAGAAGACCTGAGGATTAATTCCTCTACGATTGAAATCGCTGAATCTATAAAATCTCTAGGTGTACACTTTGACCAACACATCACCTGGAATAATCATACAGATTTCGTTGCAGGCAAACTGTCCCAAATTGCTGGTCTTATCTACTCACTGAACTTTCTCCCCCGTTCCGTCAAACAGTTGATATATAATTCCTTATTTATGAGCCACTTAAACTACTGTTGCCTTGTATGGGGTACGACTTCTGCAACTAACATTAAGAAGTTGTACGTACTACAAAAGAAAGCAGTTCGTGCTGTATGTAACAAGCCGTACGACTTCCCATCTGCCTCCTTATTTCAAGAGCTTAGAACGTTGAAAATAACAAATCTTATGGAGTACCGTCTGGCAATAGCCTATAAAAAGGAACACAAAAGCAATATAAGCCTTATACAGTCAATAGCCCAACTCAACAAGCGTAAAGCAACCTACACAACCAGATTTCCAGAATACTGGTACACACCTCACTCACGTACCAATTACGGCAAGCAAATGCTATGTTCTAGACTGCCTAGGCTACTCAATGATCTGTTGAGTAATGAAATTGATGTACTATCGTGTTCACCAGTTGATCTTTATAACTTTTTTTCACGCGTCTAAATGATTCAGTTGTGTCCTTCTTTGTGTTTAAACTATGTCTGATTCAGTTATGATTCAAATATGTCTTTCTTTATTGACTAGATGATCAATGTTGTTGTATTTATATAATCGCAATTTTTTTTTTTACATAGTCATTACGAAATATGTTGCTCCACCCTGCTGCTCCGATGTTTCTGGGTTCTTGGGACCAGTCAAGCTGCCATGAGCAGCTTTTTTCCCACTTTCCCACCACAACACTGTATTGTACATGTTTTGTGGAAAATAAACATTCATTCATAGTGCGTCAGCCACTCGTCAACATCTTCGCCTGCTTTCCCGCGAACGAGGGCGGTTCCATGTAGTGCTGCACAGGTCCAACTGACGTTGACCGATGAGTAGGTACAACTAGAGCTGGCGTTTGTCCGCCTCCGTCCTGAACCATAGGGACGTTCGTTGGCAAGAGACCGGCAAGACGGCGGCTCCGGCGAAGTTCTAGGTGTTGCGACTCCGTGGTAGAGCACTGCACGGGCTTGGGCTTACCCGAAAGCCCGGGCCCGGCCCGGCCCGTGGGCCGGGCCGGGCCGGGTAGAGCAGTTTTTTCACGGGCTCGGGCCGGGCTCGGGCACGGCGTGTGCTTTTTGACCCGGGCCCGGGCCGGGCTCGGGTTTTTTGACGCGGGCCCGGGCCGGGCTCGGGCTTTCTGCGAGTTATTCTCGGGCTTCTCAACTCTGAAAAACATGTATTTTTCGGTCTCGGGCCGAGTTCGGGCCGGTTTCGAGCCGGGCTCGGGCCGGGCTCGGGCTTAAGGTAAAGGGATGGCGGGCCGGGCCGGGCGGGTAACGTAGATTATTTCCGGGCCCGGGCCGGGCCCGGGTCTCGCCATAAATGTTTTGATCGGGCTCGGGCGGGCCGCCCAATGTAAAAACGGGCCCGGGCCGGGCCCGGGCCGCAAAAATCGGCCCGTGCAGTGCTCTACTCCGTGGTACGTTGTGTCGTACCCAGCACCCTCCACCACTTTGTTACGCCCACGAAAGGCGTTTATTGACCAGCCAGGTAAAGTGAGTCGCGACGGCATGGATCAGCTGAGAGTCTATCGAGATTCAGCTAGCCAGCCGCATGTCGTCTTCCTCCTTTACCCTGAGCCTTGTATGCCCACATCCTGTTGAGGCGTACACCCACTACGCACATAATAGTGTCACAATATCTAAAAAGAGCAAGACAAAATATCAATTTCATTAACAAGCTAATTTAATCGCCTAGGTAGCCTGGAGCGTTAACTTGCGTTCTGTAGCTTGTGTGCGAATTTTATACGTGCCAATAGCATGGCACTTCAGATATTCTAGGGAGCTTTTGTTGCTTCAAATGAGCCATACAGCTGGTGCTGCCTACTCTCCTTTAGCGTCCACGATTATTGGCAAGTAAAGAAGGCATTTACCGGTAGTAAATTCATAAAATAAAAAGGTCGAAGGAATATTATGTGGCTTGCTAGGGATAGCGCGAAGAGCCTTCTTTTGCAAAATGCGCAATCTGTTCATATGAGTTTTCGAAATCATACCCCAGACAAGACGGCAATTATTTAACTGGTAACAGAAAAAAAAAAGAAAAGAAGAAAGCGGTGGCAGACTTGAGGGATTCATCTGCCTCTGAACTCAATTACTGCGACCGAAGCCTTCTCCCGCAGTGAAGACTATAATCTTGTTTTGCTTGCCCGCTTTGTCTTTCAGTGATGGCGCTCACAAACTGCTGGAGAAGGGCCAAGATACCGGCTGTTAGAAGATCGATGTGGATATACCAGGTCATGGTATAATAAACAATGCGCCTAAATATTTTGCCGTATTAGAAGTTAACTTTTTTATTTATCTATATTGAAAGACGGAAGACGACCAGGACAGGCAGCACTGGCATACCCGTTTATTCCGCAGGCACGGCTCAGACTCAAACACGAAGAAGAAGAAAAACAGGGATGATGATGGCTATATACAAATGAGAACGATGAAGTACGTTAAATGTGCTTTTACTAATTTCCCCCCCTCGTAGAAGCAGCCAACCTAGCCGCAATCTAAAGATCGGCTGAACGGGAAATAAAGTGCTTGATGCGGGAGACGTGAACAATTTCTGCACTACGACGACGGTGGTCCGCGACGGAGTGAAGCGGAGTAACTAAATAGTTCACTGCGGAAGTTTGTTGTAGGACTGTGTAGGGCCCAATGTACCGGCGAAGGACTTTCTTGCAGTCCAGGTGTTCGAACCGGCGTCCATATGAGGACTTGGTCTCCAGGATGTAAGGCGATGTCGCGGCGTTTACTGTCGCAGCGACGTTGTCTTTCTTCTTGGGTAGCAGCGGTGTTGCGACGAGAAATTTCACAGCAATGCGCGACTCGAGCGGCAAACTCTTCTGGGAGGGAGGTGTTAGGCGAAGCAGGAGAAAAAAAAAGTTGCAGTGGCTTAGCTCGGCTATGCCAGGATATACGTAGCGTTAGCAAAGGTTCAGCTGATTATTCTTAGCTTTCCTGGTTGTCTCCTACGCTCAACCGCTAATTGCCAGGCAACTACTTCGGGATCCGATGAGTCAAGCTTCTCCGTTCTTCTGCGCTGTTGAGCAGCAGTTGCGCTCTCCTTCTCCATGGCTATACCACACTGGCAAACGCTAGTCAGAAGCGCAGCGGCTCCAGCGCAGTGTCAGACGGCGAATGCACAGCGAGCGCGCGCCGGCGCCAGTGCGTCTACCACGGCTACGACGTCACTCCTCTGGAATGCGCAGACCGGCGGCGGTGAGTCGCGCGTGGCGGCGGCGGAGTGCGCGAGAGGTGCCGGCTCCGGTGGCTCCGGTGCGCAAGCCGTGTGACATCACTGATCCTTGCGCATGCGCAGCACGGCTCTTGATGTGCCGCGCGAAACGGGCTTGGCTAGGCCAGTGTAGCTAACGCTACAAAAGAATTCGGTGTCGAAGACGGAGAAGGCAGATCGTCCATACACGAGGAAGAATGGTCTGTAACCGGTAGTTCGTTGTGTCGCAGTATTATAAGCGAATGTAATAAAAGGAAGGATGTTGCCCCAGTTTGTGTGGTCAGGACGTAAGTACATAGAAATCATGTCAGAAAGCGTTCGGTGGAAGCGTTCAGTAAGGCCGTTGGTTTGCGGGTGATATGTAGACGTGGTTTTATGCTTCGTATTAGTCTCCCGCAAGACTTCCTCGAGGACGTGGGACATGAAGGCTTTGCCACGACCGGACAAAAGAACGCGAGGAGCACCATGGCGCAAGACTATGCATTGCAAGAAAAAGTCAGCAACCTCAGAAGCAGCACCAGATCGAAGAGGCGCAGTCTCGGCGTATCTTGTTAATTAAGTGGTCTACCGCAGTGACGATCCAACGGTGAGCGGAGGGCGTCAACGGCAAGGGACCATAATAAGTCAATTCCAACGAACTCGAAAGGTTCGGTTGGACATGGCAGAGGCTGAAGAAAACCGGCAGCGTTTACGGTGCTGACACAACGCACACGAAGCAACGTATTTGGCTACCATTGTAGACAATCCAGGCCAGAAGCAGCGGGTCTTCATGCGGTCGTAGGTCTTGTGGGAGCCTAAGTGGCCGGCGGCAACGTCATCATGAAATGCTTTTTTTTTAAACTCGAAGACGAAGGCATCGAGGTATTACTGGGACCCACTTGTTAACCGTGGGATGAAAAATATAACGATGAAGCACTCCATCTTGAAGGCGAAATTGTCGAAGCTGCCGTCGCAAGCGGCTGTTGGGTGGTTAAGTTAGGCCGCGAAGGCGATCAATGAGAGTTCGACAGTGGGAGTCTGCGTGCTGAAGGGAAGTTAAATCTGAGCGTGAAAAAAGCTGAGCTTGATCCATTGACATTAGCGTGAGCTGGTAGGAGGCAGGCGTTGCGTCAGAGCGACGTGGTAGAGACGGGGAGTGCGCACGATCGATAGAAGGCGAAAGCCGGCATCGAGACAGCGCGTCTGCATCATGATGACATTTGCCAGACCGGTACGTTATCATGAAATCACATTCTTGTAAGCACAGTATCCCGCGTCCCAGGCGTCTTGACATGTTCTTCATAGATGACAGCCAACACAGAGCATGATGGTCGGTGCCGATGGTGAAGTAGCGACCGTAGAGATAGGGGCGAAACTTCTGAATGGACCAAACAATAGCCAGGCATTCCTGCTCTGTGATCGTGTAGTTCCGTTCAGATGGAGAGAGGGTCCGCTAGCATACGCCACAACCTGCTCTTTAGACGCGGAACCCGGTTGCAGGAGCACTGCTCCGATGCCTTGCGCACTTGCCTCAGTGTGGAGTATAGTAGGTGCCCTCTCATCAAAATGGCGAAGCACCGGTCCGGAAGTGAGATGTTTCTTAAGGGCTTGAAATGCCGACTCACAGTCTTCGGACCATGTGAAAGAGGCGCCGGTGACCAGGAGCTTATGTAGAGGAGCTGCGATTGTAGCAAAATTGCGTATAAAATGGCGAAAGTAACACGCCAGGCCGAGAAAGCTGCGCAATGTTTTTTGATTTGATGGGCAAGGGAATTGAAGCACAGCAGCAATCTTCTCAGGGTCAGGTTGGACGCCGTCTTTTGAAACGACGTGACCCAGCACTTTGATGCTTCTGCTGGCGAATGTGCACTTTTTAGTATTAATCTGGAGACCAGCATCTGAAAGGCATTATTTTTCTTCCGTCGGAAGTGTTCCCTCCTCATAAAGATGGCGCTAAGCCCCATGGACCGCCGATGAACCACCATGTTTTAAACGTACGGGCTTCTATGGAAGCTTCGCTACAAGGTATATATATCTACCTTGGTGCGTATTCGATATCGCAGCTTCTCAAAAAAAAAAAAAGTAACAAACGTACACTCTAAAAACTAGGGAGAGTATCGCAGGAGTGCAGGGGCCGATTTACTCTTCAAGGCATTGTTTTACTCTCGCAAAATGTCAGGGAGAGTGAAATGCATTGTTCACTCTATCCGCATCGACAGAGTGAAATGTTATTTCTACTCCGCCCATCTGAGAGAGAGTAGAATGCCCGTTCCACTCTCGCGGCAACAGAAAGCAAAACGTAGCATATACTGCTGCTTAAACTGCACGAGGCTGGTCGGGAACATGGCGATGTATCGCTCACGCAGGCAGAGCAAAGAGCGCATCGTTTTTCTTGTAAGAGATGAGGCATCCAGCTCGCAAACTGGTGCGGAGATCAGCGCACTACTTTTTGTTTCGGAGTCGCCCCACCGCGCGCCCGCAAAACATCGCGGAAGAGCACAGCGCCGGAGAAAGACAGTTGCGGGCAGTTCAGCGGGCAGGCCCGGGCAGGCGGCGGGCGCCAAGGCCATCCAAAGAAACTCTTGTGGCAGCCACGTTTCACCGCCGCGAAAAGAGGGAAGTTGTTCATCGTTCGTTGGATTGAACAACAAATCCTACGTGGCACAGTCTGCGTAAGTGACATGCTATCGCCAGGCAGTGATGGCGAAGTTAAGCCTGCTAAGCCGCCGCGATTGCCAATGGACTAGGTATGCGTGCTGCGTCATTCGATGTCAATAGAAAAAGCCAGTCGTCGCCATGACTGCATGTGATTTTATCACTTTCCGCAATCCGTAAGAGCTTTCAAAATCGCAAACGCTGAGTGAAGCACGGTGTGTTCAATAGTAAGTGAGGCGCGGCGTCGCATGAAAAGGTTTTTTCACCAGCCCATGATTCCATGCCAATGCGCAGCGTGCTTAGCGTGTGTTTTATGTGTTTGAATTTATTCGGTTTCCAGTCTACGGTGTGCGGAACGCTGTTTAACTGAGGAGTTACATAACAAAAGGTGTCAGCTTGTTGGCGGCATGTTTTCGTTATATTAAGGCGCGCGCTTGACAGTGTGTTTCGCCCATGGGTAATCTGCGACCAGTGAAGTAACGTGCAGCGATAGCGCAGTCAGAAACTTGCCGCAGGCATACCGCTGCGTGAGGTCAGTTTGGTGCGTAATGTTAAACTGCCTGAATACGCATCGGGAATTCTTGTTTTGGGCTGATTAAGACATCTTTTTTACCAATGTAATAAATTGGTGTGATCTTATGTCTGATATTGTGTCTCGTGTTGCGGTTTCCGAGCACGGTGCGAATGTGAACACGCGCATTGTGTATGGACTCGGTGACTGGTCAAGCGGCGAGTTATGCACTGGAATCGAATAAAATGGCTACTGTTGTAGGATTACAGTGGCAGGGAGGTTCTACATTGTTGCTATTGTCTCGGTCTCCACGTTTAGTGTTTTCGATATGCCTGGGCATTTGCTAGTATGAGTTGGCACTTAATAATTATGTCGTATGAATGGCTAAATCAACCTTCCTCTGCAGGTTTCAAGCGTAAGCTGTGCATGTTGCTATTGCAGGGCAGATTGAAATGTATTTACCATCTTTATATTTTTCGTGGAGAAATAAAGTATCAAAGGAAAATGTTGCCTTGCATTTTACCAGTCGTTCGTCACGCACAAACTATGAGTTGGTCTAATAAACTAATAACGTTGGTCTAACTGAATCTCTTACATGCCTTCAAGAATCTAAAATGCTAGCTTTCAAACTGCAGCAAGAGTCGAGTCCGTCAAAAATGAACCCCACTGCTTACCTCATAAACGGAAATAAGTTCATGCTTTTAGAAAGCTTGGATGCAGGCCGCAGTGAACTGTTTCTTGTCATTTTTGAAATGTGGATAAGCTTGGCATAACAGGCCTTGCTACCCCTTCTTATAATCACACCCAGTAATATCCATTGAACTAGATGACCATATTGTCATGCCTACTGCAAATATGATCCTCAAATTATGGCTTGAGCAGTTTCATAACCAGAGGGGAGGGGCACAGTGGGCACGTGCCTAGGATGTGTCACGAGCGGTGTTGGTGACACATCTGAATTCGTCATACAGCTGTGCACTCTGATTTTCGGTAGGTTACGAAAAAACTACATGCTTCACCGTTCAGTTAAATGACTGAAGATTTGAGCACTTCATATTGTAATCAACTTCAAGTTCAGCATAAGCAGAGCGTACAGAATTCGGTCTCATAAGTTTGACGGGTTTCTTTCAAGGTGGTTTACCTCCTTTTCATGTCATGTCCCCTCATTCTTCTAGCACCACATTTCCGTTATTGTTGGCCACTTGTGTATGCCGAGTGTAGTCTTTATACTTTTCTTAACTCCACTAGCTATGTTCCCTTTACTTTGGCGGCTGATTTCTTTTGCTTTAGATAAGCCAAAGAGCACAAGTTTTCTTGAGGAATTCTATTTTTTGATAACGTCAGAGACGAGGTGCAGACAATACCACCACTGCTCTCTCCCCTAGAGGAGGAGATGCGTTTACGAAGTGTGCCAACAATGACCAATTTTTTATTTTTCAGAAGTTTTGTAACACCGGTGCTGGACTGAGGCCTAACGGCCAGTTTTCTCTTTTTCTTTCCTTAACTCTAAATACCATGACCTTTTTCCTTGACTGTTTTTACATGGTTTCACAATATTTCCTCGTTTTCATTTCCGCTCACAATATTTTTCAGGCACCCGTTTTATAAAACTCAAGAAGGCAGCTGCAAAGAGAAAATGGTGTCAAGGAACCAGCTCAGCACCACTGCACATGGTGCAGAGGAGCGCACTCCAAAGCATCAAAATGCGTTTCCATGCAATTCGGACGAGAAAACTAAAATGTGGGTATACTGGGTGTACCATGTAACAAAATGGCATGAAAACTTTCAAAAGACAGTATGTCACACAAAGATGAAAGTTTCGAATGTTTTTTATATGCGCATGTGACTGTCAGATTCCTTTCGCATCTGCATTAGGCAGACCAGAAAGTATTTTAACAAGTGCCGTAATGAACACCAATGATTATTAGGGCAGCAATGTACTCGCATTTGACAGTGCACTAATGTAGCAGGAGATGGTGCATACGCTTTAGCCTGCATCACGACCAAGTAGCACACAGAATTATGGAAGCATTCAGCAGAATAAAAATCGCGAAGCAAGATGTACAAGCCAGCCTCCATTGTCATCATTGATACCAAAATGGCACTGCTAGAATGAAGATAAATGTGTGAAGTGGTGTTCTTTGCTGGTGTGGCCTTTCCCTTTCTTTGCTTCCTTGCATTGCTCCTTTGTGTTTGGCTACGAACATGTGCCATGTATTAGTAATAAAACGGAAAAGATTGTTTTACAAGCAAACATCCCCACTTCCCTAATTAGATCATTAGAATACGCATCTGTACGAAATGAACAAACTATCACGTGATGTCTTATGAGAAAGAAAATTATACAAGAGACAACAAGAATACCACAACAGTTGTGAAATGCGTCAGTGCGCTGTGGCAATAGCTGTCTACGAAATACAGTGCGTGAGAAAGCGCAATTGCACGATCCCGACAGCACCAGGAAATTACTTTCATGAGGACGAAAACAGTGAAGTCGAGTTTTCTGCGAAAAGACTATCAGCTTTGGATCCTACCGAATGGGAGCTATGATACGCCACTGTACTGCCTTGACACCGAGCGGATGTAGTGTTGGACAACCACGGCAAGATGCGCGTTTAGAAAAAAGGGGGTGCAGCCCATGCATGAATAACTGGGAATTATTACAACCACAACTATACGGTGCGGCTTTACACGAAAATATACAACACATTTCTAAATGTACTGTATATTCTCAGTCACGAGCATCCATACGCTACATAGGATGTTATCGAACGAGCTGCTGTCTTATGGTATGAAAAAACTTTTCCTGCGCTTTACCAGCCTCATGCTTAGCAGCTCATCTGATAGCCTACGGTATATAGGTACACGAGTTTAGTGCTTGATGTATCAGTGACGAGTGTGACGTAGGGTTGGTAATATCGATGAACGATTAATCGATTAATCGACTAAAAGTACGCCGCAAAACGATTCATCGTCATCGATGTGTACCTTTAATTTAATCGGTTTAATCGATTAAAGCAGTTCGATTAATCGTTTTCCAGACAGTGACTAAAGTGGCGTGAAAATTTTGAAATCGTACTGTAGATTGCGAAGTACGAGCAACGACCGCGCGGCTGCGAAGACCGAGAGCGACTGTCGACTGTTTTCCCAAGTCATGTCGAGCTGGCCAAGCGCTTCCCCGCTTTACGCGCACGTCACACAGGCTGCCTGGGGCCCGGAGAGAGGCCGCCCCCGTGGAGGAAGAAATAAACTATAGTCGGATACAACTTTAGAAGACAGCGGCATTTGTCCCTCAAAGGCGGATGGACACGAGCCGGCACCAATAGGCGCGCACTTCAGGTGACGTCATGAGCCGGACGGCCGGTGTCCCCGCCGACGGAGAACATGCCTAACATGGCCGCCCTCGCTTCGAACTGGGCCGAGTCGCGTCAGCTCTGTGCGTCTCCCTTCGTCAGAGTGAATTCGAATTGTTTGTGGTGGTCTGTCATGCCGGAAATATTATTGTGAGCTTACGATGCACAATTTGTGCCGCGTGCGTTTGTTCTGAGCCTTGAGTCGGCGAAGAAAGATTGCAGCGAACATCGGTGGCGCTGCGCTGCGCTTCGTGTGGAAACAAGATCCCGCGGCGGCATACCGCTGCAAACAAACATCGTACGTGTTTGTTCCGTGGTGTTTTCTTTTGCTCCTAAGTGAAGTTACGACGAGGAGAGTTCGCCAAAGTATGGCACCTACTGTGAGCGGCGGGTGTGTTTGTGTACTGTGCCCCTGCGTTTCTCGTCGGACGTGGTAAAGTGATGGAGCAAAACCATTATCAGGATAAATGAGAAAAGCGTGCGCGGATGAAACCAACCTGCGCGTTTCTCAACAGAAAAGATATGTGAAAGCAACCTCCAACGCAAAGATTCGTTGCTGCCAGCTCAGCGTGCAAACGCCCGATCGTTGGCAGCAGTGTGATAAGATAGCCGAGCGTCTAGCGGCGTCGTTCGAGTGTTGTGTAGCACCGTCGATTGATTGCTTTCTACCAATGCTAACAATCAGTGACTAACACGCGCTGCTTGAGCGAATGTCATTGGATCGTTAACGGTCAGGCGTTTGGAAGCAGTGTTTGTTTCCTTAATGTCAGCCTGAATGCTAATTTAAAATTATGACTGATACACTGGTGCCGTTGCAAGGGAGCTTGGCATGAATTCGCGTCGCTGTGTGGCTTAGAACTCTTCGCTCACTGCACGCGCAAGCTGTAGTAGAAAGCCTGCTGTGACACAATCGCGCATAAGTTGTGCTGTCAGCGCTTGACTTGCTTTCCCACAACACAGCTTTGCGATTTGTCGTGATATGTCGCTACTAAAAAATTCCCATGACACTGAATGCAACAGAGCCAATATGTACATTAAAAAGAAGTACGACAAAGTAGGCACAGCTGCTTGTGAACTGACTCCCAATAGTTCTACTCGTGTCTGCGTTAAATGTGTGTGTGTGTTTTCTTGTGTGTTTGTGTATATTTGTTATTTTGCCCTTTTTTGTATTTTAGATCTTAGTTTTCGCGCTCACGTTTGTGTTCATGTGTGTGAAAATGTGAGTTCTTCCGTGCGTGTATGTATTTGTTCCTATTTCTATCCTTTTATTTTTGCATTTGTTCTTGTAAGCATGCTGTAGCCACGACTTTCGACAATTCCATTAACTCGTCTCATTCAACGCACCAAGTCCTGTGAATAGCAGGGCTGGCCTCTTCGATGTCATTAAAGCCATTCTCTCTTGTCTACCTTGCCTCCTCAGTCTGCCACCTTGCTTTGTTTTCTCCTACTATTTGACCTTGCTTCTTGTGCTGTTGCTGCAACGTGATTAATCAACTTGCACCAAAGAAAGTTCTATCAGCTGTGACAACAGAAACATTGACAGATACAAAATGTTAAAAGCATCACGTGGCTTGCACAGTTACTTCGTCTCTTTCCCCTGTTAATGTGTTTATGCATCAGTGCATACGGTAGCTTACCAGAAGTGCACATGAAAAGGTGCCATATTGTGAAACAGCACCTTGCTATGTTGTTGCATTCAGTCTTTATAAACAGATGGTTTTGCTGCCTGTTACATGTAGTGGTACACATATATAAGATTGTGCAGTGGGGTATCATTTCCTGTCATGACGCTTTCATCATTACAAATGCAGTTTTCTAGTGAATGGAGTCCAGCGAAGCAGTGCTGTGAGAGCTTTTGCAACTTTCACCATTTATTCCCCAATATCACTGTCTGAATCTGTCCGTCACTTTGCCTACGGCTTGTAATGAACAAAGTGACTCACTAAAACACATTCAACTTTTTTCCGGTATGTAAATATGACACAAAAATGCTAGCAAAGTTAATCACGTTAATAATTGTGCTTGCATTCGCATTACTTGCTCGAGTCAGATTAATAAATTGAAAATTGGCTATGACAACACTTTAATTTTCAGTGCAGACTGCTAATGGAGCCATAAAGCGTGCTCAGACTAATTTCATTATGGGGCGCGGCAAACTCAACGGTGCCTGCCTGAATGAGCAGTTTGGGCCTCTCTAAGCTAATGTTTTATATTTGTTCTCTTAATCGCATTACTTGTGTGAGCCAGATAACAAAATAAACAATGCAACCACATGAATGTGCTTTAGCATTCAAGCTGCTGACAGTGGCAGTTTGGTGTTGTCTGCTGCTATTTCACCACCACTCGCTATGGCATGACTGCGATTTCCAGTGCAGACTGCTAACATAACCATAAAGCGTGCTCTGACTTCTGCTATTTCCCTATGGGGCACGTCAAACTCGACGGTAGCTGCCTGAATGAGCATTTTGGGCCTCTCTAAGCTAATGATGTTTTATATTTGTTCTCTTAATCGCATTACTTGTGTGAGCCAGATAACAAAATAAACAATGCAACCACATGAATGTGCTTTGGCATTCAAGCTGCTGACAGTGGCAGTTTGGTGTTGTCTGCTGCTATTTCACCACGACTTGCTATGACATGACTGCGATTTCCAGTGCAGACTGCTAACATAACCATAAAGCGTGCTCTGACTTCTGCTATTTCCCTATGGGGCACGTCAAACTCGACGGTGGCTGCCTGAATGAGCATTTTGGGCCTCTCTAAGCTAATGATGTTTTACATTTGTTCTCTTAATCGCATTACTTGTGTGAGCCAGATAACAAAATAAACAATGCAACCACATGAATGTGCTTTGTCATTCAAGCTGCTGACAGTGGCAGTTTGGTGTTGTCTGCTGCTATTTCACCACCACTCGCTATGGCATGACTGAGATTTCCAGTGCAGACTGCTAACATAACCATAAAGCGTGCTCTGACTACTGCTATTTCACTATGGGGCACGTCAAACTCGACGGTGGCTGCCTGTATAAGCATTTGGGCCTCTCTAAGCTAATGATGTTTTATATTTGTTCTCTTAATCGCATTACTTGTGTGAGCCAGATAATAAAATAAACAATGCAACCACATGAATGGCTGCCCGAATGAGCATTTTGAGCCCGCCAACGATAATCAGGGTTAACAATAGTGTTTCATTCAGATATGCCAGCATTTAAATGTGTTTCTATGCCACTTCTTAAATCCAGCACAATGTGTGCAGGACGTTGCTTATCAGAATTGAGCTTCTATTATAAGGAATATGCCATAAATGGAACTGCTTATTTATTTGAGAGGTCACGGAATGGATGGTTGGCTGTTGCGAACCCACCGGCAAAATTTTGGTAGCCCTAATAAGGGCTGTTCTTTTGTTAATAAGAAGCGTTTATGCTTCGTCGAGTGGCTCAATGCCAGACAGCTCGCAGTCGGAGTCGCTTTCTTCAGTGTCATCTTCACCCAGCTGGATGATGATGGGTTGAATGTGCTCACTCCCAGACGTGTCAAGTCTGAACTTTGCCTCCAAGTCCATCACATGCTGAATGCTCTTCCTCCAGTCTTCCGCCGTTACCTGCTTGATTTTCTCCTTCAAGATGACGTCGACCGTGGACAGCTTGAAGTCTCTGTTGTCCGCAGCGATGCCATTTTTGACCTTGGCCCACACAAGCTCAATGGGATTAAATTCGCAGTGGTACGGCGGGAGCCTGAGTACAATGCAACCGGCCTTTACAGCTGTGTTGTCTACGATGTAGCTCAGAAAGCGTGACTTTACAGATGCCACCAGCTCAAGCAGCTGCTTGTTTATCATCCTTTCACCGTAGGTGATGTTCTTGCTTGTGAGCCACTCCTGTATCTTTTCCTTCTTCCAGGCTGTCGTCGGCAATTTCTCTTCTCGCCGGCTATGGTAAGGTGCATTGTCTAAAACAATGACGCTACCAGCTGGCAACTTCTGCAGAACGTCATTGAACCAGCCCTCAAAGCGATTGCCGTCCATTTCCTCGTGGTAGTCGCCTGTCTTTTGGCCTCGGAATATATCCAAGCAGCCGTCGACGAAACCATCCTCGCTGCCGATGTGCGTCACGATCAGGCGCTGACCTTTCCCAGAAGGTTGTTTTAGACCCGTCGTCAGGCCATTTGCTCGAGCGAACAGGAGTCCGCGCTTCTGCACCACGGTGTCTGTCCACACGATCGACCGAGTGTGTCCAGCCGTCACCCATGTCTCGTCCAGGTAGAAGATCTTTCGGCCTTCCGCCCGGTAGCGCTCCACGTCACGGAGGTAGCGATTCCGCCGATCGGTGATGTCATCCCGGTCGATAAGCAGCGAGTTGCGGCTTCTCTTTTCGTGCTTGCAGCCGATCTCGGCAAGCAGGCGACGCACAGTACACCGCCTTAGTGATGGTAGTTCCATACGCTCCGAGAACTCGGTAGTTACCTTCTCGACCGTCGGTATCTCGTTGCGGCGAAAGAAATCGTGCACACATGATCTCAGCGCGCACAACGTGAAGCTGTCAAACTTCGCGCTGCGTCTCCTCTTCTCCGCATTGCGTGGGCGATTTCGCGAGGGCGTCGTCAGTTTGCCACCCGAAAAATGCGAAGCTTTAACTTCCTCCCTCACTCTGAACACAGTCCTTTCGCTTACACCAAGCATGTCGGCGACAAACTTGCTCGTGTCCTCCACGCTGCATTCAGGCTGCCTGTTGCGCCAAAACGTGTAGCAGTGGAAGATCATGTTGCGTGAATCGCTGTTCAGGATGTGGCCGCTCTTGTTCTTGCCGAGGCTCCTTGGTGGTGTGGTCATCGAGGCGACACAAGGATCGTTCGGCAACAAAGGATCGCGTTCCGATGTCACCTCGCTGGGCTCCATGGCGGAAAACTGGCACGGAATGCCGCGCGCGATCGTGCCCGAACTCACGAGATCGCAGGTTCGCAACCGCGAAAAAAAAGAAAGAAATATTAATTAAAAATAAGCCCAACGCATTAAAAAAATAAGGTTGTGCGAACACACAAAAAGTATATATGAATCTTATGCGACTGCTACGCCCGGTGCCGTCGATCTTGCTCCGTAGCAGACGACGCACAGCGTTGTAGAAGGCACGGAGTTATTTTTCTCTCGCGATCCGGCATGTGCGGTAGCATTTCCATCATGACAGTTTTACCAAACCACTCGTCAAGATACACAAATCTTATTTATACCGACAAATACGTGTTTTAGAAGCAGTCACAATTTTTTGAGTGGGACTATTTCTTTAGTCGCGGAGGAATTGGCTGCTGCGCTTCGGTCAACTGGGCGGGGCCTCCTCCTGTCTTCTAAAGTTGTACCCGACTATAGGCGAGAGCATTACGTGAGGCAGCTAGTCTTGGCAAGCGAACTCACCGTCAAGCGATTTCCTTCGCTTTTTACTTCGCAGTAGGGTCAACACGTGACCCCGAGTGACAACGTATTGGCCGATAATGTTTGGTTCGCAGCAGTTTCAAATCAGTGCGCACCCGTTCAGCTGCGCTGCTGCCCTGCACCCGGTAGCATTAAACCTACCGCGCGCTCTGATGTGGCGATCACGTGTTGCGCCATTACTTCTTGATGTCAGTCGTGCTGCGATGTTCTCTTCTAATTATTCCTTCCTCCATGCCCACCCTCTTCAGTAAGCGCCATTTTTAACATACAGGGTGTTCATTTTTATGTTTTACGGAATTTTTAGAAATCGCCTGTGGCAGGTAGCATAATTTTATCATTGAGCTGGGTTATTCCATGAGGCGCAAATTCGCACGAGAAATCGAAACACATATTCAACTAATTAACAAAAAATCACTGATTAACTTCTTAGTTAATTACTTTACGACACATATAACAATTTACGCATTGTAGCCGGTGATCTTGTCAGGCGTATCCACTTGCAATGAATTTCTAGAATGACACCAGTTTGGAGATATGCGCCATCATACTCGCCGTAAAAATGCACTGTTATTACACTTAATTTTTTACCAAAATGCATTGAAGCACAAAAGTAACTGTAACGTCCATGTATTTCGTCCCACACCTTGAGAAATAGTATCTCGAAACTGGTGTCATCCTGGAAATTCATTTCAAGTAGATGCGTCTTGCAAACTCACCGGCTACAATTCGTAAATTGCGATATGTGTCATAAAGTAATTAACCAAGAAGTTCGTTAGTAAATTTTTGTTAAATGGTTGAATATGTCTTTCGATTGCTCGTGCTAGTAATGTCCACCGCTCAACGATAAGAATTATGCTACCTGCCACAGGCGATTTTTAAAAATTCCGTAGTAGTTGTCACGAAGTAGTTACGATGAAGAAAACAGTCGCAAAACTGTGAATGACGAAACGGGCTTTTTATTGGGCGAGCCTGTGCCCACAAAATCAAGTTTCACTCGAAGCACAACGATAGCGGCCAACACAATCGGCGATCGTCGAAATCTGATCAGCGGCGAAGCGCGTCGGCTTTTATACATGAGTCATCGAAGGTTCCAGAGTAATCTCTGGTACCCGCGTGTCTTCCAGAAGGTACTAGACAATTGGCGTCGCTCATACAATCAGATTACATAAGCGTCGGTGACAACTGACAACGGATAGAAGCATCGATAACGTTCGAGAAAATTCCGATACATGCAGTCGCTTCCTCCGCCGAGCGATAACGTTTAAGGCGGCGGTCCGGCAGCACCAGCTTTTGAGTACACCACCAACAAATTATCCAAAAAGTAAAAATTCAACATTATTTTGCAGCGTCTAGGAAATAGATAAATATGCCCTAAAGCTACTGAGCAAGCCGCAATGCCGTAAATGCGGTAGTTTTTCTAAATATGGTCACAACTGAGACACATTTCGCAAAAACCATGTATATCATGCTTGATCTTGAACATTTATTTCTAAATCACATTATTCAATTTCTTTATAATATAAATAGTTGGAATCTACAAGAATTAGGCTTTTTTATGGTATATACGACAACTTTATATCCTAAGTAGAAGAGCCACCACGCTTGCTCCAAAAGTACTCGAAACAGGGGGCTGGTGCCGCCCGAGTGGGACCACCACCTTAACATTTGTTAGCCGGTGAAAAGTGGTCACCGGGGAAAGATAAACAAGTACACGTGTCAATATGAACACTCTGTATATTGCTTATTCCTTCACTAGTTACTAGTGGCAATTATAGTTGACCTCTAACAAATTAAACATTATTTATCAAAATTTATACGCTTGTATGTCTTATCCTGCATGGTTCCACCTTTCAAGCGTTAAAATAGGTACTTACGTGAATAGATAACTGTGTTTCAGCCTTTTTAAAGCGCCCGAAAAAAAGTCGATTAATTGATTAATCGACGAAAAACCCCGCATTGAAATCGATTAATCGATGATACGCTAAAGCGACGAACGATTAATCGTTAATCGATTAAACCATTTAATCGACCATCCCTAGTGTGACGAGTGGAAGCCAGTAACAAGAAGAGCGTTTATTCAGACGACGAATGTATATATATATATATAGCAAGCTGTATGATAACAACCTGTGGTCTTTATCTATGGTTAGTTTCACTGGCAGTGGCGCATGCGCACGCATGGCTTACAAGCATTGCTCGATAGACTTGAAATGCGTTTTCTCACTTGTAATGTGGTGCATCTTTCTCTTCAACCGTAGTGCCAATACTTCGCGAGTTTGCGCGTTTTTGTTATTTGTTTGATTTTACATTGTATACAT
Source organism: Dermacentor silvarum (assembly GCF_013339745.2). Lineage (NCBI taxonomy): Eukaryota > Metazoa > Arthropoda > Arachnida > Ixodida > Ixodidae > Dermacentor > Dermacentor silvarum. Next base: position 169,935,169 of record NC_051160.1, read on the forward strand.
TCATTTTTTTAAATGTTGCCAATTCAAAATAAAAAATATTTCTCCCTGCATTAGCGATGAAATGTTAAAGAAAATGTTTATGTATTATTGCAAGATGTGTTGTAGTAAAGTTCATGAAAATCCGTGTGATCGGATTTTATGTGCATCTGTATGTTTTTCGAAATTTTACTCAGTTTGCCTTGTGACTGTTTGATCAATAAAAATGTTTACCTTTTAAGAAAAATATGTTTCATTCGAGTGTGACTCGGCGACTAAACATCAAATCCAATTCACCAAGCATAATTGCAGGAGCTGCTTATGAAGGAATCAAATATCCCAGACATGTAAGTGTTGTGAATCGCCTGTGATGTGGCCATGGCACTGCATAGCGAGTGCTTTCACACAACTGGGAGGAGTACCAGCACTGTCTGAAGGAGTACAGACACTCTGTTAGGAGGAGTACAAGCACTCTGTTTGCGGGATAGAAGCACTCGGTTCGAGGGAGTACTAATACTCTTGTGGGTGGAGTACAGTCACTCTGGGGGAGTAGAAACACTCAGTTTGGGGGAGTACTAATACTCTTGTGGGGTGGAGTATTCGTACTCTGGAAGGAGTTCTAGCACTGTGTTTAGGAAGAGTACTAATACTCTGTCTGGGGGAGTTGCTGTACTCTCTTCGAAATGGAGGCGTTTTACTCCTGAAAAGGGAGTGAAATATGGGACACTCCTTACACACCTGCCGTTTTCATGATTTCTTTATTTATAGCACACCACTACTGCTTTTGCAGCACTGCTTCCAGCACCTTGCTCCTCTTAAAGTTCTCCCAGTCTGCGCACCAATGTTTTTTCGGTAGTCTCGTCCAGGTCATCGGTGCATGATTGTGGGTGCCACAGGACATCTTGAGGTATTGCATCATCATCGGGTTCATCTGGCTCCAAGTCACCACACTCAATGCCTAAGTTATGCAGTATACAACAGGCAATAATAAACTTGTTCAGCCACTCTACAGTGTGGAGCTCAAGGTAAATTAGTTGCCGGAACCTTTTCTTTAGGTTGCTGAAACTATTTTCTATCAGCACCCTCGTTGCTCAAAACTTCTTGTTAAAATCTATGTGTGCTTTTGACAACGCCCCATAGTCTCGGAAAGGCGTCAAAAGGTATGGCCTTAGGGGATAGGCCGCATCTTCACGCAGGTGATATGCATTGTTGTCGCATAGTTTCGGCAGTTTCTTGGAAAGCTATGATAGCTTGAAGTTTCGAGAATCATGAATTTTGCTCGAGCTTCCCATGCAGGTGTCAAGGAATCTTCGTTTGTAGTCACAGACTGCTTGAAGGGTTAATGAAAGGTAATGGTGCCGGTTGCAGTAGGTGGAAGAGACCTTGTTGTCTGGGCATTGTATTTTGATATAGGAGCCATCTAGACAGCCAACAACCCCAGGGATTCCAGACACCTGGTGGAAAGTGAAATAATGCTGTAGTCACTGATACATGCAGAGATGCACTCTAGTACAAAACTATTAAAACAATCTGTAGCATAAATAGTTTTAAATATAGGTGAATACCAACCTTCTGAAATTCACTGGACAGTTTTTCCATATTTGAAGGAAATGTCACAACAGATGGACCCATGGTGAGGAGAAAATCAGCCATCGTTAGAAGGATTCTGTACACAGAGCTCTCCGACAGATCAAAGCGGCTTGCCACCTCCCTCATGCTTGTTTTATTGGCTGCATACCTGGAAATATTTAGAAAAATAAGTGAATTTGAAGGGAAGAATAGAACGCCGGCGTGAATTACAATGCTTTTGCTATGCAACCTATTAAAGCAGAATGAATTTTCGCTCTTTTCACTCTTCTTCGCGAAGCTAAACATTCCAGTTGGTATAAACACCATGTATGCAGTTTCTGTAAACAGTAGCGGAGACATTGCAGGAATGGTATGCATGTTAACAATATTTCCGCCCTGTTTCAATGTACAAGCGATTACGCAATAACTGTGAAAAAAAACTATACGAAGAAAAAGTAAGTGGGGAAAGAAACGCCAAGCGGCATTCGTCTGTAGCGTAAGCGGCCGGGACGTTTCGTTACAGCGGGACCATTGTTTCACGGTACAACGCGGGTGGGATGCAGCCTAATCTACGTCCCGTCATGGTGACAGACTTGGACCGTAGATCACTGCACCCCGGCCGCCGCACAACACTAGTAAGCACATTCTCGACGATAAGCAGCGCGTTTATGCCTCTGCTCCCGGGTTCGCCGGACGGCAACCTACGCGATCAGACAATAAACGCTTTTTTTTCTATTAATAAACAGCGCGAAAAATGGGCACAAGCAAAGTACGCCAACATAAGTAAACTCACCATATGAAAGTCATCACGTGAGTTTCTGCAGATTTTGCGGGCATTCCGCGGTGGTTACTTGACGGGCACGCAGGCGACGCAGCAAATCTTGCAATCAGCTGCTCCGCTACAGCTCGCGACAGACGGAAGTGCCTGCGGAACTAGAAGAGAACATAACATTTCACAAAAGGGCTTTTTTTCACGCTAGTACCACCTTCGGCTGTACGGTACCTCGTCGTCTGAGTATCGCCGAACGACATCCTCGACGAACCCAATCACTTTAGGCCTCTTTGCAGGCAGGCGAAACATCACATCAAACGCCCGTTGACACACAGGAGCGTCGCATTCACTGTCGGTGTCGGTAGAATCATCACTGGACTTGGAACTTGTGTCCGAGTCGGAGCTGTCACTATCTAGTAGCATGAACAAAAGCGCACGGGGCGTCGCCGCATCCATGTGGTCCATGGATGCGGCGACGCGCCGACGGCAACACACAACTCACGCTCCCATTCTGCCATTGGAATAGACTTGCTCCACACAGAGCAGAAATACTTGATCTGGATCTACCATTGGAATTCAACATTAATCTGGAGGCCAGCATTTGAAAGGCATTGGAGGACTTCGTCTAATCTCTGCAGGTGTTGGCTGAAGCTGGAAGAAAAAACAAAGATGTCATCCAGGTAACAGAGGCAGGTCCTCCACTTTAGGCCACGAAAAACAGTGTCGATCATACGCTCAAACGTGGCTGGAGCGTTGCATAGGCCGAATGGCATTACATTAAATTCATAAAGTACGTCCGGCGTGACGAAACCAGTTTTCTCTTCGTCAACCTCGTTCATAGGAATCTGCCAATCTCCCGATCGCAGATCAATTCAGGAAAAATATTCCACTCCTTGTAGTGTATCTAAGGCGTCGTCAATTCGAGGCATGGGATACACATCTTTGCGTGTAATCTCATTGAGCGCTCGATAATCAACGCAAAAGCGAACGGAACCATCTTTTTTCTTCACGAGAACGACAGGAGACGCCCAGGAACTGGATGAAGGTTATATAATATTTCGGGCTAGCATGTCATCTACTTGTTCTTCAATGACCTTCCGTTCATACTGCGAAACTCGATATGGGCGACGGCGTATAATTGCAGGATCGTCGGTTTCGATGCAGTGTGCAGCCACGGAAGTCTGGCCCAGTGCGGTGGCACAGCTATCAAAGCAGGATTTGTACTGCGCCAAAAGGGCGAGTAACGCATCCGACTGGGCAGCAGTTAGGTCAGAACCAATTAGGGCTCGGAGAGAAGAATAATCCAAGCCTGAGGTTGGTACTGGTGACGAAGAAGGGGAAAGCGCTGCGACAGAGATCAGTGGAGGGTCGGTGAAGGTTGCCACGGTCATCCCTTTGGGCAACAGCACAGGATCTGGGGTTGTGTTTCAGGCGTACTGGAGAGCTCGGCCACATGAAAACCGGACGAGACAAGGGGCGACTAGAATTCCTCGTCAAGTGTAGCGTGAAGATGGGGTAACTAGTGCGTTTTCATCGGTTACCTGGCTGGATGTGACAGCTGCAATGTGTTCGTGACCAGGGTGCAGGACGTAGTCTGCAGCGACAGCCAAGTTCAACATAAGGAGGGTGACGACTCCAAAATAGGTGCATTCGTGGTATCAGTGATGTGGACGACGTTCTCCTTACATTATATAACTGCGGAGGCAGAACGCAGGAAGTCCCAACCGAGAATAAGTTCATGGATGCACGCGAGTAGCGCAATCATCTCAATGTGGTGACGAATACCGTCGATCAAAACACGAGCCGTACATTGTCCGTCGGGGTGAATGGGTACGTTATTAGCGCCGCGTAAAACGGGTCCAAGATAAGGCCTTCTGACTTTACGGAGCCGTGAGCACAAATCACTACGCAGAACGGAAACAGCGGCACCAGTATCGACGAGAGCTTGCACTGGAACACCTTCGAGAGTTACAGATAACATATTGGCTGGGCAACAAGGAGGTATTTCCGATGTTCGACAGGACGCAGTTTTCCCTCCAAAAACTGCAATCCTTAGTTTTCCGAGTGTTGGTCAGCAAGGCGCCAGATGGGGTGAAGCGGTGATGCAGAGCGGCGATAAGGCGAAGGAGAGCGTCGTCGGGCCGAACGGGAGCCCTGAGGCAGATGTGGAGACGCAGGAGGAGATGGAAAACGACGCTGCGTGAAAGCGGACGGACCTGGGTAGTAAGCGTCGTGTCGTCGGATCTCATCTCGCTCGAAATCGGCATAGCATCGGCTTACATCCAACTGGCGGCGACGGCAGTAACGCGATATGTGGCCCCGTATACCGCAGTAAAAGCAGACCGGACGAGGTGGACGCCACTGAGGATACGAAGGTGCAGCAGGTGCTCGGGCGCCCATAAAGGCCAAATGGCCGCAGGTGAGGTCAGGAGGCCCAGACGGGACAGTGGCAGGTGGTATTTCAGCGACTTCCGCATATGTGGGCATCGGGAATGCTGCTGGGGCAACAGACGTTGTCGGTGTCGTCATGGCTGCCAACTCCTACTTCACAAGGTTGCGCAATTCGAACGTTGGGGATGGGGCGGAAAGAACAGTGGATCGCCTCTGTTGCTGCTCCTGAAGTTCTTCGCGAATAACAGTGCGGATAAGAGCACGTAAATCAGAATGAGGAGGCATTGGAAGGTTGCTATCATGGTGAAGATGGAGAGTTTGAAGCTCGTCCAAGCACTGGCACGTCGATGTAATGTCTTGAACCGAGGAAGGATTTTCAACAGATAAGGCGTTGATCGCGATCCCAATGCCTTTAAGAATGTGGCGAATGCGTTCGGCTTCCGTCATGCCAATGTTGGCGCAGCGGCATAGAGCCGGGACATCTTCGATGTACGATGTATATGACTCTTGTGGAAGTTGAACACGCGCAGCGAGCTTCCGTTTGGCGACTTCTCAACGGCCAGATAAAGATGCGAAGATTTGGCGCAAGCCGGTAGTAAACGCTGACCAGTCGGCGAAGTCAATTTCGGGGTTAAAATACCACGTATTCGAAACATGGGTCAGATAGAACGCGACGTTAGTCAACTTCTGTCTGTCGGTACACCCATTGGCCGAACTCACGCGGTTGTAATTGTCGAGCCAGTCGTCGACGTCATCCCCGCGGAGACCCACAAAGACTGGTGGATCACGTTGAAGGCTGGTAATGGTGCATGATGTCAGTGCAGCCGATGTCGTGGGAGTGGGAGCGTTAGGGCTAGCGATAGTGCCAGCGGCCGACGCAGCGGTGGCCGTAGCTGTAGGTGTGGCCGGGCGCAGGCGGCGACCGGAAAGTAGCTCCAGGTAGGGCAGGAACGCAGGAGACGTCGGGATCTTGACACGCCTCCACCACTTTGAAAGACGGAAGACGACCAGGACAGGCAGCACTGGCAGACCCGTTTATTCCGCAGGCACGGCCCAGGCTCCAACACGAAGAAGAAAAACAGGGATGATGATGGCTACATACAAATGAGAACGATGAAGTACGTTAAATGTGTTTACAATATTTATTTATTTATCCTCAAGGTCTTAAAACATTACAGTGCAGAATGGATTGCAATATTAAAAATACAATACAACAGCAGCAAAAATATAAAAAAACACAGTTTTGTACTAAAGGCAAAGCATCGATTGCGATAGCAAATTAGTAGCCAGCTATACGAAGTAAGGGTAGTAGATTTATGGGCCATATCATGTTGTAAACGTAGGCATACTAACTAAATTAACAAGCATGGTGTCACGCGTGCGCAAGCAAACGTGAACACATCTCACTCGATGACCGCGGAAACTCGCGCTGTCAGAGCGCGGTAGCAACAGCCAGTGAACTGACCTTCGCGCTGCCTATCGCATCAACGCCAACTAAGCCGCACGGACTCATCGCACGACGGATTCTGTTCCCGTCGCAGATGGCTTTCAATATAGAGTGGCCCAGGAGGGCGCCCGCAGCCGCGCCTTACTAAAGTCCCTATACAGTAAAAGTACCGCCATCTACTCTTTCCTCCGCCGTCTCCTCTCCTAAAGCGGTTATTTTTTTATTGCGATAGCAATTATATGGAGAATTCAAGCAGATTTCTGCCGTCGGCGTCGCCATCATCATCGCCGTCGACGTGAGGTTCCGTATAAAGTACAAAGGCGATAAAATCGTCGCCGCGCGCCGTATATGCGAGCGAAAGTTCGCGTGGGTCGCGCGCTATCACGGAGAGCGAACGCACAGCGGAGAACAAACGCGACTTCCGTCGTGCGAAAGGCCGTAGGGGTATGGGAGGGAGGGACGGAGGGGGGCGACGCTCTGCTGCGGCACCAAATGGGTATCATGCAACCGGACGCAAGGGGAACTGGCGACTCAGTCTCGCACGCGAAAGGAGGAAAACGCAAAGGCAGCGCAGGAGCCAGGGGGGGGGGGGGGGGGGGGGGCAGCTTCTACTCTGCAAACAATCGCGTTTGTACTTCGCCCGGCAGCGGCGGTCGCTCGCACCGTATCTTGAACGCGATCTATATATATATATGTCTACACACGGCTCTGACCTTGGTATGCGCTGTTTATTCGCCGCTCAGTTTTCGTTGAAGCGATAGACCGCATGAACCTTAGCCCGCTGCGGCGGCTGTGCTTGCTGCCACCGTTCTGACAGTGGTTGCGTGCGGTCATCGAGTGTGATTTATTTATGATTGCTTGATTGCGCTGACACCACGCTTGTTCATTCAGTTAGTAAGCGAATCTGTCCAAGTTTATGCAGCCGATAAAACTATTATCCCTACTCCGAATAGCTCTGTATGACGTCATAGTTCAGCGGAAATCCGCAAGGTGGAGATAAGTAATTAAAGGCAAACTGAGACATCCACCCAAATGTAGCAATTGCTGCAATGGAAACCCAACCGGGTTCCTCGAAAGAAAGCCTCACAGTTGAAGAAAAATTCGTCCTGGTCCGGGACTCGAACCCGGGACCACCGCCTTTCCGGGGCAGCCGCTCTACCATCTGAGCTAACGAGGCGGCTAGCAGATGGCAGGGCGAAGTCGAATTTGTCGACAACTCGAAGCAAAGGCAAGTGTATGACGTAATAGTTAGCGGAAAACCGCTAGGTGGAGATAGGTAATTAAAGGCAAACTGAGACATCCACCCAAATGTAGAAATTGTTACAATGGAAACCCAACCGGGTTCCTCGAAAGAAAGCCTGGCACTCTCTACTAATTTGCTATCGCAATTGATGCTTCGCCTTTCGGGTGAAACTGCGACCTTTTTTCTTTACTTTTGCTTACGAAAGCAAGTCGATGGTGGCGCTCCTAGAAAGTCCCCGTTGAAGCTTTCAGGCCGGGCGCGCGCCGCTGCCACCGCCGCCGCCGGCGACTGCGGCTGCGCAGAGTGACTTTCAACATGGCTCTGAGGCGAAAAAAAATATAAAGTGAAAGCGCGCTATCATTGTCCAATCGAAGATACAGGAGAGAGCGAAGCGGCGTTGGTCAAAGGATGGCGGTACTTTTCCTATATAGGGAGTTTACGCCTTACGCAGCTACCGCAGGAGTGTGTGTGTCAAATGTGTCTTACCTGTTGTCACTGTCGTTCAGCTTGAGCTACAAAAAAAAAAAAATAGAAGATACCATACCAACAAGCCTCATCGCCGCAGTAGAACACACCCCCCTTTGAATTGCTCGCCCTCTCTCATACATACACGTTTGCCCCAAAGTGCTCGATGTGCCGTTAGGCAGCTTTCTGGCTGTTTTATTGCGATAGCAATTATATGGACACTGCAAAGCAGATTTCTGCCGTCGGCGTCGCGGTCGCCGTGAGGTTCCGTATGACGTCAACGGCGATGAAATCGTCGCCGCGCTCCGGACGCTGTATGTGCGAGTGAAAGGGAGCGAAGGACGCGCGCCTTCACGTGGAGCGAACGCACGTCGGAGAGCAAACGCGCGTTCTGCGCCATGATGATAAGTGATGATAAGTGGTTCTTGAGGGAAAGGGAGAGGTTGGCGCTATCTTCTCCAGCCCTTGAGGGAGCACGGCTCAGCGCCAATGCTCCCTGAAGGGCTGCAGAATTAAGCGTTTCTTTCCTCCTTTCCATATATAGAGAGCAAACGCAACTTTTTCCGTCGCGCGAAAGGCTGTGGGGGGACGGGAGGGAGGGAGGGGAAGTGACGTTTAGCTGCGGCACCAAATACGTATTTATATAAAAACGCCACGCGCGTTCGGTGCGAACGCGGGCAAAACGCCGATGGCGTCGGCAACAGTTCTGGGCGTTGCTGGTGCTGCTGCAGGTCCAAGTTTATACAGCTGATAAAACTACTATCCTTACTCCGTATAGCTCTCTACTAATTTGCTATCGCAATTGGTGCTTCGCCTTTCGGGTGAAACTGCGACAAATTTTTTGGTCACCACCGCCATTGGACATGTTAGCGGAGCAGCGCTAAGATGCCTGAATTGCAGCTTTTCCGGACCGAAGACAAAGTTCTCACTTTGTGGCGTGGTATGGACTGCTCTATCGTTGAAACTACTTCACCGCCTACCGCGATTGTTTGTCCCTCGTCCCCTTCGCTCCGATGTATTCCACTCAGTTTTCCGCTCTTCTCCGCAATGTGACGACGAAGGCCTATTCAAAACTTACGTCAGGTTGCGCGTGCGCCTATGTGGTCGTCACATGTGCATTGAGATTTGAAGGAGTTAGCGTAACTTCATGGTGGAAAATAGCGCTGAAAATAAGACAGGCATACAAGGAGGGATTGAACGACACAAGCGCTGGTTATCACTGATTTATCTTGGAAAATTTATTGCATAGAAAACACATACACTTGAACAACTTGTCATGCCCCAGTAAAAGATGATCATCAGAAAATGCCCTATGAGTAGTACGCCGAATAAAACATAGTCAGTCCAGCGCTATCACAAAACTTTTTTAAGGCTGGAGAATTCGCCGTCATATATGGTGGGAGAAGTTCAATTGAAACAGGCGTCACCGAAATAGATTATATGCCTTCTTTCCACCAGAAACATGAAATAGTCAATACGATGAGTGAGGGGACACTGCTGTTGAAGTATTGCAAGTGGGCAAAGCAAAGACGCAAGGATGTCTGCGCGCATGGGCATGCCCTGCCAATTTAGTGTTCCCGATTTTCCCCAAAAACAGGAAGTATGAAGGTTATCTTTTCAGATTATTAAAATGAGTTCTAAATTACTATTAGCTATGAAAGCAACAGACGTGTTGCACTTAAGTGTAGCATAATTAGCGGCACTTCTTGTGTATAAACTATAGAGTAATTTATTTAGGTGCAACAGATTTTGCGCCTCTTGTTTAAACTTGGTAGTGTATAATCTAAGTGTAGGAGTTCACGGCGGCTTTCTTAGTCGTATAAGCTATGTCTCAAGTTTTCTGTTATGGCTTGATATTTATTACAGCGCAAGCTTTTATGGGATCACTCTAATCCCCCCCGTCGGTGCGCCACTGTTGACACAGGTCAGCCTGTGCTTCTGAATGCGCAGATGCTGTAGCATGTAACGGGCTCTCTAAGGGACAGAGTAATCCGTTTCGCTCTCTGGTGAACTATTTCTGTGATAAACGTTTACGAGAGGTGCATCCTGATAAAAGGGGGTTCTTTTTTGCCTTATCAGAAGAACTTTTGCTGAGAAGGCCCGCAATACAGTCGCCAAGAATTTTCGGCCTCTAATGAACTACCGGACTCCTTGCAAACAGAAGGCAGTGGCTGTGTTGTTAAAGTTTAATCTAGATGCACTAGCGAAGAAGGTAAAAAACGCTGAGTTACCCGTTTTTCCATTTTCTTTTCGCGTCCAAGACGCACAAATCCTAAGTTCCCTTCAGGGCAATCGTGTCCGAGCACCACACTTGGAAGATCGTTGTTTCAACGCACTTGAACAAACATCTGTCGATGTAATGTGACAGACCCGTTCCTACTTCCTAATTCGGAGGAGGTCGTAAAGTTCCTAATGAATAATAACGCAGGAGCGTGTTCCGGTTTAAGCGTTGATGTGGAAGATTTGTTCTTTTCGCTTCCACATAACACGGTCCTGCAGTACGCTCACCAATGCATTGAAGAGGGAAATGATGAGCGTGTTTTTCAAAACGAATCGGGAATTAACACTGGATCCTTTCTAGAACTCCATTCTTTCTACCTCAACAATACGTTCGTTGTATCAGAAGGCCGAACATTCATGCAGAAGTCCGGTGTGTGTATAGGTGCAAAAGGAGCCCTAGTCCTTAGTAACATTTTTCTTAGCTACGTTGACAAAAGGTAGAGAAACACTTGGCTAGTGATTTTATACGCATTTTTAGGTACTTGGATGATTTTCTTGTGATTGACGATTCCCTCGAGCCAGAAATAGTGCCACTTGCTCTTGATGTACTTAATCAAAATGAATCCGAATTCAAATTCACCCATGAAGTTCCACAAGATAGCGTACTGCAGTCATCACCATCATCATCAGCCTATACTTATTTCATTTCATTTATTTCTGAAACTGCCTAAGAGCAGCTCTAGGCCTTAGTATTCGTTCACTTGTGTTACACTAAATAATACCCGCCTGGGTGGCTCAGTCAGCTAAGGCGTTGCGCTGCTGAGCACGAGATCGCGGGATCGAATCCCGGCCGCGGCGGCCGCATTTCGATGGAGGCGAAATGCAAAAACGCCCGTGTGCTTGCGTTTAAGTGCACGTTAAGGAACCCCAGGTGGTCAAAATTAATCCGGAGCCCTCCACTACGACGTGCCTCATAACCAAAACTGGTTTTGGCACGTAAAACTCCAGAAATAAATAAATAACAAAATAACAGAAAATGATAACAACAAGCACAACAGAAAACCTGAAAGTAGAGTGGTAAAATGCAACAAAAACTTGAATAACATAAATGACAGTAATCAGATAATGAGCAAATGCAGGAGCTGAAAATATCAACATCGTAACGCAAGGTATTTTGTTGTGCTAAAAGACGTGTTACAGCGTTAGAGGTGCAAGAAGAGTTAACGTAGAAAGTGCTGCGATTACGCAAGTTTGGGAGAGGCACGCAGAACGTTGCAGCCGACAGTAACCGCGGACAGGAAAAGTGGTTATGAATTGGTTTATACAAGACTAAGTAATCGCGTTATTTTCGCCTTATTTCTAGGGGTGTAATATTAAACATGCGCAGTACACGCTCATAGGTATAAAATACACGGCGTCCCATAAATCGATTGTACAGGATACGAATGAAACGTCGCTGAACACATTAGTCACATGGGTCACATTGGCCAAATACAGTTCCATACAACGCAACTAAACTCTAACTTGGTCTGGACAAAAGAAGAATACAAGAGAACAAGGTAGTTGACATTCGTAAACTTTTTTGTCATTCTTGATATCAGACCTATCTTTATGTAGGATGCATTAACAATGCCTGAAACACGCTGTTCGAAAGTTAGTCGCCAGTCAACCAATATTCCTAAGTCGCGCGTACAACTCGCTCTTTTCAAAGGAATGTTATCAAGTGAGTGTTGGTATGATAAAGTGGTCAATTTACGACTAAAGGAGACAGCAAGTCTCTTAGTTGGGTTAATGGGCAAAAAGTTATTACTCCGCAACAGAATTCACATCTTCCTAGATGTACAATCCTGCGCTGTTTCTATTTCACGGTAAAGCTTAATATCATCAGCGTACAAAAGGAGACGCGAATGACGCAAACATTCTTCAATATTATTAACAAAGATATTGAAAAATAACGGGCCTAAGATGGACCCTTGCTGAACAACGGAAGTTGATTCATAAAGCAAAGAGTATTTAGCACAAGCACAAACATAAGTTAACCGAGTGGACAGGTAGTCTTTAATCAATGTGCACAGGCTGGTACTAACGCCGTAACTCAGGAGTTTTTGGATTAGACTGTCATAAGAAACACCATCAAATGCTTTTGACAGGTCGAAGTATGCTGTGTCTAACTGCCTCCGATTAGCAACAGCGGGTCCGGTAGCATCCAGAAAAGAAACAAGGTTTGTTTCCACAGACCTGCCTTAAACAAAGCCATGTTAGAATACATTAATATTATGCTTTAAGAAAAACGACAGATGTGTAAACATCGCTATTTAAACACTTTTGCAAACGGAGACAAGAGGAACACGGGACGATAATATTTGATGTCGCTTACGCTGCCACTTTTATGAATGGGCACAACTATTGCGCTCTTCCAACAAGAAGGAGGCGCACTCGTACGCAAAGCAAGATCAAAAATGTGCGTAAGGAGAGGAACAAAAATGGAACCACCTTCGACAACCAAACTTGGTATTCGGTCGCAAGCAAGAGAATGCTTTGGTTTCAACTTACTTACGGCCGCCGCGATATCGTGTTCTGAAAAACATGACACGTTGAAATGGTCACCGAAGCTATACTGCCCGTCACCAGAGCTAGGAGCATGCGCTGTGTTCAAGAAAACCGAGGATTTTTTTTTTATGTCCACTGCAGGACGAAGGCCTCGATCTCTGTGGTGGTGCCTGGGCCCAGGGACTCAGATACCGGAAGCAAAGTCGTAGAGAGGAGAAACATTTATCCACGACAGACAATAACAATTACACTTACGAAGAACTACAAGATACTGTACTATTTCTATACTGTCCACGCAGTTCCACGACTCAAGCGAGTTGCCACAGCGCGTGTCTCACTGACGATACGATGAGTCTGAGTATCTTCGTAAGGTCACTCACAGTACTTGATGATTTCGGAGGCGAGGCGCTTGTAGACATGCAGCGCTGTTTGTACAAAGACTCGTACAGGCGGCCAGCGCATGAGCAGATGGGGAACCGCTCGCGCGACAGCACGGTAGGGACCACGCGGTCAGCAACGCGGCACCGTGGCCACGACCCCAGCAGGAGGTTGTGCCGCACCCTGTCACGTGGCTCGCCCGCACATCGCACTCGCGACCAATGCCAACTGGAACAGATGGGCTCGAACGCTCGTTCACCGCAGGAACAGCACCGACCCGTTCAGTCTGGTCTGCATCTCAGCTCTGGCCGGAACACAGGTTCACCGCAGGACACGCCAGTCTTGTCCCGGCTGGTCTGGTAGCACCGGCTCGGTCCGTGATGTACCTCAGGTCGAACCCGTACACGCCCTGGCTAGCCTGGCAGCGCTAGCTCAGCCGTTTGCGTTCCGAAGGCCCCGAGCTTCCAAGCACATTCGTCTGGAGCTCGCGCCTTCACTTCTTCGTGGCTTCTGTTGGCTTCTTGCAGGTTGCCATATTACTTTCTTACTACACTCTCCATGTGATCTCACTCACTCGCTCTCCATGTGATCTCCAATCACCATTGTCTTGCGCTAGCTGATTCCAACTTGTGTCTGCAAATTTCCAAACTTCATCACCCCACCTAGTTTACTGCCGCCCTCAACTGCGCTTCCCTTCTCTTGGTATCCATTCTGTAACACTAATGGTCCACCGGTTGTCCATCCTACGTATTACATAGCCTGCCCAGCTCCATTTTTCCCGCTTAATGTCAACTAGAATATCGGCTATCCCCGTTTGTTCCCTGATCCACACCGCTCTCTTCCGGTCTCTTAACGTTAGGCCCAACATTTTTCGCTCCATCGCTATTTGTGCAGTCCTTAACTTGTTCTCGAGGTGCTTTGTTAACCTCCAAGTTTCTGCCCTTTATGTTAGTACCGGTAGAATGCAATGATTGTACGCTTTTCTTTTCAAAGACAGTGGTAAGCTCCCAGTCAGGATTTGGCAATGCCTACCGTATGCATTTCAACCCAATTTAATTCTTCTGTAAATTTATTTCTCATGATGAGAGTCCCCTGTGAGTAAATGACCTAGATAAACGTACTCCTTTACAGACTCTAGAAGCTGACTGGCGATCCTGAATTCTTGTTCCCTTGTCCGGCTATTGAAATAATTTTTTCGAGGACCCCGTATGGGTTTCCTTTGTAGCAATTGCTATGATTGGGTGGATGTCTCATTTTCCATTTAATTATTTTTCGTCTTCTGCATAATAATCTTCAACCCCACTCTCACATTTCACGGTTAAGGTCCTCAATCATTTGTCTAATTCGTCTTCATTGTTGATGAATAGAACAATGTCATCTGCAAACCGAAGGTTGCTGAGATATTCACCGTTGATCCTCACTACTAAGCCTTGCCAGTCTAAGAGCTTGAATACTTCTAAGCATACAGTGAATGGAATTGCAGAGAGTGTGTCTCCTTGCCTGACCCCTTTTTTCTTGTGGAGAACCAAGGTTGCTGTGCAATCCTTGTAGACATTTGCCAAGATATTCACGTATGCCTCCTGTACTCCTTGATTACGCAATGCATCTTGACGGCTGGTATCTCTACTGAATCAAATGCTTTTTCATAATCTATGAAAGCCATATAGAGAGGTTGATTGTACTGCGCAGATTTCTCTTCTACTACCCGATTGATGACACGGATACACGGAGCAAGAAACCTTTAGGAGTGGAAACTCCGCCAGTTGCGGCGACCAGAATATGTCACAAGCCCGCGGAGCCACTATCATGGTGGCGGCACGTGGCGGCCGAGAAAGAAATTATCGCCGTCTTGGTTTCCAAAGCAACCGGTCACGTGTGTTTCTCCCGTTCAGCCGCGCGCGTTGCTCCCGTTCGGCCGCGCGCCTCAAGTTCTACTGAGGGCACTCACGCGTCCCACCTGCGTGCCCCCCCCCCCCCCTCCCATCTTAGGCTAGCAAATTCCGAACAAGCGTACGCTGTACGTTTCAGCGCTGTTAGTATTACGGCCCTCGAACAGACACCGACAAGAACAGTTGCTGTTTCACTTAAAGGCCCACAAAAACAACGTTACGGCGTGCACGCTGAAGCGAACGCTGAACTCCTGTGTCGTCTGCTTGGCGTCTGCTTTGAGCGGGAGACGAAGGGGCCGCCGAAGAGAACGCGCCAGAGCAGCCCGCCGGTACGGCCAGGCTTCTGCGTTTTATTACGCTAGCAATTATATGGACACTCAAAAGCAGATTTCTGCCGTCGGCGTCGCCGTCGTCGTCGCCGTTGCCGTGAGGTTCCGTATGACGTCAATGGAGATGAAATTGTCGCCGCGCGCCGAACGCTGCATTTGCGAGTGAAAGGGTGCGAGGGGCGCGCGCTTTCACGGGGAGTGAACGCACGGCGGAGAACAAACGCGCGTTCTGCGCCGTGCTCCCTTAAGGGGACAGGGTAAGGAATATCATGAAAAAGAAGTGATTTTTTGTTTTTTCTAAATGGGAAAGTGCATTCTTTTCTGCATCTTTTGCGGTATCACACTTAATTTTGCGAAATTTATATCAACCCAAAAAAGCGTTCTGAAAGCAAAGCGACCAGCGCCGCACCCTTTTTATACGCGCGCACTGTTTTCGTAGCTTTGTTTCAGCGTTATGCTGCAAAAAAAAAAAAACGTACAGTTTTCCTGATTTTATCTGAAAAGAAAAAGCTGCCTGGCAACAGTGTTCAAGTTGTTAGCCAAGAGAAGCCTGAGACACTGTTTCCCGCCTTTCACGCATTTTCCATGTGTTGAGCTTTGGTAGCGTTGGTTCTGGTGCATGTGCTGCGTCTTCCGCGACAACAAACTATTATTGCGTGTGTTTGAGTATTTTGTTTTCATGTGCCAAGATGGGCAGACCGAAGATATTTCAAAAGCATCGGTTTCACGGAAATCAGTACACTTCAGACGCTCAACAAAATTGTTCTCCGGAAAGCCGTGGAACGCCAGCAGCAGACCCGATCAGCTCCTCGAAGTCGAAGCTTTCTGCGTCTCCGCAAGAAGAAAGGTCAGGTGTGCGTGATATCGGTTATGCTCTTGTGGACATGAACATACTTTTCACAATTATAGCAAAAAGTTGTGCGTGTAAACTATCTGGCGGCGAAATGAAGCTTCAAGAAAATGCTGCTGAACGCGTAGGTGTTGTCAGCGTCTACATGTTGAACTGTTTGGTGTGTGGTGCCTCGCAAAGTTTCCACACTTCTGACAAGGCTGCTTCTGGCGTCTATGAGGCCAACTTGAGAATGGTGTATGCACTGAGATGCATAGGCAAGGGAGCGGCTGCTGGAAGTGTGCTGTGTGCCATGCTGAACCTCCCGAAACCGCCAACGAAGTTCTCTAAGTACAATGAAGAGCTGCTAGTTCATATTGAAGCTGCCGCTGAGGATTAGATGCAACGTGCTGTGGAAGAGGCTGTGCAGCTGAATGACAATGACAAAGACATCGATGTTGCCTTGGATGGAAGTTGGAAAAAACGGGGACACACTTCTAACAATGGCATCGTTTCTGCGACGAGCGTTGACTCCGGAAAAATGCTTGATGTTGCAGTCATGGCAAAACACTGTCGGGTGTGCAGCTCAAAGGATGGATGGAGTGATCCACAGCACGAAAACGTTTGCCAGCGGAACTACCAAGGAACCGGCGGTGGCATGGAAGTTTCGCGTGCACTGCAAATTTTCAAAAGAAGTGAGGAACGCCGTGGAGTGCGATACATCAAATATCTTGTAGATGGCGATAGCAAAGCATTTATGGCGGTGAAAGAAGCAAAGCCATATGGGGAGAACATTGAAGTTACGAAGCTTGAATGTATTGGACACGTGCAGGAGAGAATGGGCATGAGATTGAGACGATTAAAAAAAGAGAAGAGGACTGAAAATTTGTCTGATGGAAAAAGCCTCTCGGGCAGAGGACGACTGACGGACGCAGCCATAGATAAGCTTCAGACGTACGATGGGTTGGCCATAAGAAGAAACGTCGGAAACTTGGAGGAGATGCGGAAGGCCGTTTGGGCAACCTATTTTCATATGGCATCATCTGACAAGAAACCATGCCACGGACTTTGTCCAAAGGGGCCGGGCACCTGGTGTGCCTACAACAAAAGTGTGCAGGCAGGTAAACCATTTGTGCACGAAGACACTCTTCCGCCACCTATACTAGACACACTGAAGCTCATTTATCTCCGACGAAAGCTCCGGCTTTCACAGCCGGAGCTTCCGTCGTCTGCACGGACGAACCCAGAACCCAAATGAGTCTTTCAATAACGTGGTGTGGGAGCGTGCTCCAAAAATGTCTTTGTGGGCCTGAAGACATTGAAGATTGCCACATTGGATGCAGTCCTAACATTCAATGATGGCAACACAGAAAGAACTAAGGTTCTTGAGGCATGCGGACTAAATCCGGGGGATACCACTGTCCGCTGGCTAAAGGAAGTCGACCGGCGTCGCGTTTACTTCGCTGACAAAGCAACGCATCAAGCAACAAATCAGGCTCGGGAAGTTAAACGACAGCAAAAGAAGCGCGAAGCTAACCAAGATGATGACTATGCAGCTGGCTCCTCCTGAATAAATGGGTCAAATATTTTTTGCGGAGTGAAAAGTGTGGGATTGAAGTTATTGTTTACTTTTAACTCAGTTTTCTCAAAACAACAGCTTTCGTTATGTCGGTACCATTGTTTTCAATATGACAAAAGCTAGCATGCTGATTTTTTATGTGCATACTAAGTGGTTATGCGGCAATATACTGAGCCAAAATTAAGGCTGTCCAATGAATAGTTTTTGTGAAATAAGAAGAAAATTGACAAAAATTGGTCTAAAAGCATGTCTGGCAAGAAAAAAATTCTTAATAATTCACTTTTTTGTATAATAAACTTTTTTTTGGTTCAGTAGATAGAAAACAAAGTACTGAACAAAATGACATCAACCTCTGGACGATATCTCTATTAGTTACTGAAAAAGTTGTCGCAGTTTCACCTGAAAGGCGAAGCACTAATTGCGATAGCAAATTTGTAGAGAGCTATACGGAGTAATGATATCAGCTTTATCAGCTGTATAAACTTGGACATGCAGCAGCACCGGCAACACGCAGAACTGTTGTCGACGCCGTCGGCGTTTCGCCGGCGTTCGCTCAAAATGCGTGCGGCGTTGGTGACTGTTGCCGGAGCCTCTGATATAAATAGGCACTTGGTGCCGCAGCTAAACGTCGCCTCCCTTCCCCCCCCCCCCCCCATGGTCTTTCGCGCGTCGGAAGAAGACGCGTTTGCTCTACATATATGGTGATTGTAAAGGAGGAAAGAGACGCCTACTTCTGCAGCCCTTAAGCGAGCACGGCGCAGAATTGCGCCAACCTTTCCCTTTCCCTCAAGAACCACTTACCACTTACCACCACCAGAACGCGCGTTTGTTCTCCGCCGTGCGTTCACTCCCCGTGAAAGCGCGCGCCCCTCGCGCCCTTTCACTCGCGCATACAGCGTTCGGCACGCGGCGACGATTTCATCTCCATTGACGTCATACGGAACCTCACGGCGACGGCGACGCCGACGGCAGAAATCTGCTTTTGAGTGTCCATATAATTGCTATCGCAATAAAAAGTGCACCACAATATGCCCAAAAATACATGGATAGTATAGGGCTTACCCTGTCCCCTTAAGGGCTGCAGAAGTAGGCGTCTCTTTCCTCCTTTACAATCACCATATATGTAGAGCAAACGCGCCTTCTTCCGACGCGCGAAAGGCCGTGGGGGAGGGGGGGGGGAGGGAAGGGAGGCGACGTTTAGCTGCGGCACCAAGTGCCTATTTATATCAGAGGCTCCGGCAACAGTCACCAACGCCGCATGCATTTTGAGCGAACGCGGGCAAAACGCCGACGGCGTCGACAACAGTTCTGCGTGTTGCCGGTGCTGCTGCATGTCCAAGTTTACACAGCTGATAAGGCTAATATCATTACTCCGCATAGCTCTCTACAAATTTGCTATCGCAATTGATGCTTCGCCTTTCAGGTGAAACTGCGATAACTTTTTTTTTTTCGCCGCTTCTTGCATGACACGCCGCAAGGCGCCGCCACTGCATGCGCCCCTGTAAAGCCCACGCCCCTGTCGGCGCCTACTAATGTGACGTTATCTGGTCGCACGTTAGCACCCGCGCTGACAGGAGTTTCTACTCCTAAATAATCTTCCTCCGTTCACGAATATGATCCATCGTATAATATCCCTTCCTTAAGCCAGCCTGTTCTCTTGGTTGGCTGAAGTCAAGTGTTGCCCTGATTCTATACATATGGTATCTTCGACTGGTCGCCTCGGAGTGCTCTGGAGCGCTCTCGCGAGCGGCGTTGTCTTCGGCTGGTTGAAAGAGGGTGCGCGCCTTGCGTTTGGCAGGTTCTTTTCGATCGCTCTCCTCCCGCGTCGCACGCTCTGAGGCGGTCCGCGCCCTGTCGTCGGAGCAGTCGCCGAGATGAGAGCGTTTCCAGCAAAGTCATCACAGCACAGCGTCGCCGTTCTTGGCGACGGTCCACCGTAGCCTAGGCAACCTAGGCCACAGCATGCTGGCGTGTCAACGAACGGTCGTCCCGCCGGCGCATCCGCCGGTTTAGCTTTGGATAGGCGAAACATCGGACGTTAGCAGTAGTCACGTGGTTTCGCATCTGCCATTTCCTCCTCCGAGAGCGAGTCACACGTTCGGCTTGCGCGCTTGTCCTCTACCTCCGAGTTCAGGGAACGCCGGATCTGCACGACTCTGCTTCGGGGGATGGATGCGACCAGTCTAAGATACCAATAGCTTGCACGTGACGTCACATCCGCGGGCTCGCTGCCGCGGCCTTGCTTGCGAACCGCTTGCCGCTAGTCTGACGCGCGCGCGCTGCGAGAATCCGTCGAGCAGTTGTTTTCTCTCTGTCGTGACAGGCTTCTATTCGTCTTTTCCTTGGACATGCCAGCATTTCCAACTGCACGACCCTTTTGCGAAGACTACTTCGCACAGTTGATTGGATCTGTGCGTGTACGGTACAAAGAAAGGATTCAACTGTGCGAGGACGTCGATCCCTACACACTGCGCCTGGGAATGGTTGGGTGAAGTGTTTGTCGCAGAGGAGGCTCGGAGAAGACAAAGTGCTCCTACTTGGATAGGTAAGCGCAGAGTTTGTTTTTTATTTCACTTTCAAGGTTTCTCAATTGGTCGGTTTCTCCAGTCGGGTGCGGCGAGAGGGGCCGATCGGCCCACGGCTGGATCCCTGTCGCTGCCTCGTCGGCCTCGCCACGCCATTCCTGCAATTCGGCTTCCCGCTTTTCGGCGTCCGCTTGCCGCTTTTCGGCGCGTCGTTTTAGAGCGTAAGCTGTAATGGGCTCATTCCAATAGCCGTTTCTGGTCACGATGATGGCGCCGCCGGTGTTTGGCGGCGTCACCGCTGTCGCCGGAAATGCGAAAAAAAGTACCCGCTCTCCGCCGGGATAGAACCCAGGCCCGCTGCGTGAGAGTCGGATACTTTACCACTGAGCCACGCAAACGCTTGCTATCAGGCAGAAGAAAAATTCCCTTTATACAGGCGTGCAGACGACCCGAGCCTCCGCCAGTATGGTGGCGCCATCTAGTTAACGTGCCTGCAACCACCGCGTGCGACGAGATGCGATTCAGACGCGATGCGTACCAGACGAGGCGCGCAATCAACGCTACCCCGACGTTAGATGTGCGCCACGTATTCTGGGTACCTCTTCGGCACACGTTATGGCGTCTCCTCGCAAGGTACGAAATGCTGTTGAAGAAGCGACTCGTAGAGCTACGTGCGCGACTACAACCAGGCATCATCGGGCTCAGCAGACTGCTGTGTAGAGAGCATTACAAGCCGCAGCTCGCCGTCGACGCCGCGCGGACAGTTCAGATCGTTCTCGTCAAAATCGAGGCGAATACACTGCCGCGAAGACGTTGTTGTGCGTGGTGCCGAAACTGGAGGTACCCTTGCGCCGCTCAACCAGCTTACGCTGTGACTGTGCTGCGTGTGCCGCGCAGTCCTGTCACTTTCTTTTCGAGGCGTTGGTGTCGTGAGGGATCCGTGTTCATGGCGCCGTAGCCGAGGAGAAGGGACGGAGCCCAGTCAGGGTCCGTTTCGTCGAGCAGTCTAGCTGGCTTCCATAAGAACGCAAAATGAACAAAGTTACAAAACTAACTTCTCTTTATATATCGCCATTATCACGCTGTCAAAGTCAAAAGCAATTATTTACCGGCAATACCATACATTTCATCTCGCATTGACCACCGCCAAAAGGTAAACACTCCGCGCTGCAACACCGTCCGCTTTTCATATTCATTTCTTCCCCAAACGAGCAAAGATTAGAATAACTTACCCGCATCACTTACAAGCATAATTGACACCAATAACTTTAAAACCACACTTCAAAGTTTCATTTTATAAATTAATGTTGCGATTGCTTGTTCTGCATAATATCTCTTCTTATGCCATAATTTTAGGTTATGGCTTGTATTTTTATATGATGCTTCTTTTTCGTTTCATTTCTTTTTGTTACGCCGTGTATTTTTGCTACCGCTTACCAAGTCTCTATTTATCATTCTTATCATTTTGTATACCACGTTTTGCGATGTTCTGCCATGTTTTTTCCCAGGTATTGCATCAAGTAATTATCTAACATTTCCAGGGCAATTCTTTTTATTCTTTTTTTTTGTCTTCCTTCCTTATTTCTTCTTGTTCTTTTTATTGTTTATTGATATCAACGCATTTAGCTTGACGTTTTCTTGGAAAGTTTTTGCTTATTTGTACTTGTATTTTTTTTCTATAATCAACGATTGTGTGATTTGCCTCTGTATTTACCTTGCCCCTCCCCTCTGCAATGTACAACTGTACCTTGACGGTATATTAAATAAATAAATAAATAAATAAATAAATAAATAAATAAATAAATAAATAAATAAATAAATAAATAAATAAATAAATGACTCGAAGGTTGCGGTTCTCGATGTATAAGTTGGCACGTTTAATGCGCGCCAGCCTTAGGCTGCGCCGCTTCGTGCGCTCGCACTGGTTCTCCGCGATCTTCGGTAATGAAAGGAAGTTGCTGTTAGTCGCTTTTTTTTCTCCCGCGGGTGTCACTGCGGTTGGAACAACGAAATATCATGCACGTGACCATGGTAACAACACGTCTTGCAACGACTGTGGGAGCGGTTCATATGCATCACGGACGCATATGCCAGAATTCCTTTCACTGACGTCAGTGTAAGATACGTATTGGAAAATGTCTTGGTGAATATTTTATACAATACTGAAAGCAAGCTAATAGGTCTATAATTCTTCAATTCTTTAACGTCTCCATTCTTATGGATTAGTAAAATGTTGGCATTCTTCCAGCTTTTTGGTACACTTAAAGCCTTGAGGCATTGCGTATAAAGGGCCGGAAGCTTTTCAAGTATAACTCCACCATCCTTGAATAAATCAACTGTTATTCCATCTTCTATAGTAGCTTTTCCCCTGGTCATGTCTTTCAAGGCCCTTCTAACTTCATCCCTAGTTATGAAAGGAGCCTCTGTATCCTGTGCATCACTACTTCGAATGAAAGTATAGCTTGGTTGCTCTGGGAAGTGTACAGGTACGTATAGAATTCTTCCGATGCCCTACGTTCATTCTCTCTCACATAGGTTTAAAAAAGTAGGAGTCCGACATGGTGTCAAAGTTTTAATTTCAGCGTCTAATAAAGTTGGTAAAGTGGGAGCAGCCGTCCAAAGAAGGAGAGAAGGAATATGAAAGAACACAGACTGTAAAATAAACCATGGAAATAAGTTCGTAAGCTGCAGGATTGCTGTTGTCTGCCAAATTCCTTAGTCCTGCCGCCGTACGTATATTGGGCAGAGTGGCCGACACATTCATCAACATCCTCAGCCTATATTTATGTCCCCTGCAGGATGAAGGCCTCTCCCTGTGATCTCCAATTACCCCTGTCTTGCGGTAGCTGATTCCAACTTGCCAGATTGGTAGATTTATTTTTTAAAGAATTCTGAGGCTCGGATAGCCTCACATATTGCAACGACCAATTTGCAGGCGCAAGTTGGCCGATGAATTATTGGGACGCCATTGCAGTATCAGAATTGTTTAGAAAAGAAGTCTACCCATCTGGCAAAGCACTGTGTGAACAATATTTTGATGACACAGAGATCCTGTTTGTTCACTGTGATAGCAGTACAAGAGAAGTGGCGGAAACATTTAACAGAAAAGGTAGTGGCTGTGTTAGTCAGCCTTCCGTGGCCTTATCTTCTAAGGAAATTGGCTGGTTGAACAGAGCTGAACATCGGTGTTAATCTCACATGCGAACACGAGGCAACGTTTTTGGGAAGGACAATTGTTTTAATGACAGTGCGCATGCGCGCAAGATTGATGTATGGCTTCAAAAAGCAGCCGTTTTTTTTTTTCCAATAAACGCAGTTGCCAGTTCAGCGCAGCGTGTGTCTACTCTCTTTTCTGTGTCCTGTGTCGGTAGTGCTGTTTTCTAAGTAACACGGACCACCAGCACGCGCATTTAGCCGTTATTCTTATTTGAAGCCATGTGTCACTTTAAAACTCCGTGCTGTGATATGGAGCTATTTTACAGCTGCGTTCATTGTTGACAAAGGGGGTGTGGGATCCGTCAAGCCGTCATTTGAATGGCTTTTTCCGTTTACGCTGTACTGTGACGAAGCAAATAAAGCGATCAAGCGGGGCAGAACTGAAGCACGTCCAAAAACCATGCTCTATCAATACTGGTTCGGCTAGGAGCACAAATGCGAAATCGATCAATCAATCAGTCGATAAAAGAAAACACTATTTCAGTTTTTACAGGAAAACTGGTGTAGATGGCTAGAAAACAAGCCATGAGGACCACTTCAGAGGGCTTACCAACGTACAAATAAACCAGCAACGACGTGTCGCTTCTGGAAATAAAACACAATGGAAGCAACAAGCACGAGTACACATCCTGTCGAAAGCTGAGGCAGAGATCGAAAATAGGATGAGAAATAATGAATAAGCGCATACCAAAAATAATTAACTGGGTTTGATAGCAAGTTAGTGAAGGCAGGGCTTGTGAGTACAAAATTATGCATTTAAGATAAATTGCCTTAATGATACAGTTACCTCTGGCTTAACAAGGTGTGAGCAGAAAAAGTAAGATTTAAAGGCTGCTGGTTATACTGGTGCGATTACTGTCGCGAATGAAGGTAAGAGTTTACTTTGAAATATTTAAACCTATCGGTAGGAGTGTTATAAAATTGCGGAGGAGATATAAATTTTTATATTTTATCTCTGAAAGGACGAAAGCGTGACGTAGAATATAAAGCTTCATTTCATCGAAATTTTATTTGGACAGCTAAAAATGTTGCGTGACTGATTTAGAAAGTTTCTTAGGCCGTGTCCGCATTATGCCCGTTTAATCTAACAATTTCCGATGTATTGTTTGTGACAAAGTGAGCAGTCCAGCATGTAAATAACACTTCATTTAGTACAGCAAACTTCTTTTTTTTTCATGCGCAAAATCAATTGCTGCTGTGCTTTTAAAATGCGTGACACACATTTTACACGTAACAGTCTTACAGTCTTACACGTAAGACGAGAACAGGCTGTAATGTTGGCGGTACACTGATGATGGTTTGGGCTGGTTGGTTTTCCATATAGCCGAGCGGTGCAGCGCGAAGCAGGACAACGGGACACACAAACAACTCGTCCTCGTTTTTCTGTGACCTTCTGTCCTACTCCGTACTGCCCACTCAGCTATATGGAAAGCCAACTAGCCGAATCCCTTAGTTCTAAGTTACATTTGTAATTCTTCGGGCACTTGCATTATTGCGTTGCTACACTGATGGTGTTACGTGCAACCTGCCTTTAAATCTCTATTCCGGCGATAAGTGACCCTTGATAGCGACGGTAACACTTTTCTAAAGCGCTCATGGCTGAGTGCTTTTGGATAGTATTTCTGTAAGATATTGTTTGCTTGGAAGCGTGCTGGGACATGTTGTTATGAAGACTAGCGGCAGATTACAGAGTTGCTATGTGCTTTTTTTCAGCCTAATACTGATTTTTATCTAATTTAAACGCGTTTTGAAAGTTTTTGTTTAGGGCCTTATGTAGATAATTTCTTGCGGTTAATGTTGCATTAAGAATATTTAAATGGGGAGCGTAATCAGCGTCGCCGCCACACGCCCTTCTTATGTGTTTTTCCTTCCCGGCACAGATGCGTCGCAGATGGTGAATTGTGTAATCTAAATTTTACTTGCTATCCTTCGGCTTTCGCGAAGCTTTGTTTTCAGTGCTTTTTGTTCTTGTAAACTGTCGTTTCGAAGAAGTTAATTTCACTAGCAGGATGGTGTATGGCAAATCTAATACTGCGGCGAAATTTACTCAAATGACTAATACATGTGTTCGGTGAATTGATGTCCTGTTCGTAGATGCCATCTATGTAACGGTTGTAGTTGCAAGGTGTTAACAGCGATGATTATAACAACTTTGATTCTAGCTGTCTCTTATTACTGACAACACTTAATGAGTTACCTTACTCTACACACCGTGTTACTCCCCACTGGGTGAGGAGGAGAGTGCATAAAAAACGCTGCTAAGGAAACCAGTCACTGCTTTGACGAACACATGTGCGCTTGTGGAAATGTTGCTTTCAGCGGCATTGCTGGTCAATCATAATGAAATCACCAAACACTACAGATTAGGGAGGCGGCATTACCCTCCACCACACTCATTAAACAATCAGCAGCCGACAGCATCTCGCCTACTAAAAACAAACACCTTCCCAAACCCGATCGCTTATAATCATTGTTATCCAGAGCTCTACTCAGATAAATGCAGACTGCAATCAGCGGGCGGACCGCAGACATATAATCTGGACTTACCTCAACATAGTGGAGGGGCCAAACAACACATTTACGAACGCGGAGCAGTGGGAGACCGCGCTGCTTAGTTCAGACAGCGAGCACCAACTACAAGTCATCAGGCAAACCGAAGATGCCGCTATGACCCAAGGGCTCCTGGCCACAATCTAAGGAAGGGGAGTTAAACTCCTCTTACACTTGATGTTTTCAATAAAAGTTCTTTCTCTCTCTCTCTTGTTCTACACTTTTCAAGAGATATATAATAACGGGCATAGGGCTCTGTCACAAGGGCAAGAAAGCTTATTATGATAAAATGCGTCAGAGTAGAGTAAATGCTGGAATTCTCTAGCACTCGAATAGTAGTCTGATATATGTATATTCATGTCACGTGCAATTGAAGTTGAAGTTTATTCATACACAAAACATAGATACATAAACCTAATATACAGAAAAGGATCCTAATGTATTATTACTGAAAACGGGAACCTCGGTTGGAAACTAAAGGAGAATTGTTGGCAGCCTAACATTGGATGGCATAACAGTATATTAGTTGCAAGAAAAGAAAATTATAATAAAGAAAGAAAAACCAACAAACAATGCTCTAATGCGATGTAATGTAACAGAAATAACAATGGAAGAGTCAAAAATTATACATCTTTGAAAGGTAGAAGAAAAACAAGAACGAACAAAGAGGAAAGAATGGGGGTTACTGTGAACACTGCAAAAAAAAAAAAGAACAGGTGATACTTATGAGTTAGGTGACTTGAATATGCAAATATTTATTAAGAAAAGTTATCAGTTGTTAGCAGAATATCTTTTAGCGAAGCTTTGAAACGCTGAAATGTAGGTAGTATGTTAAGTGACGCAGTAAACGATTCCAATGCGTATGGTATATTTCTTGCCATAGTTAGTGCGACCATAGTTAGTGAGTAATTCAAGCAAAAAATTTTACAGGCAGCAAATAACACTTAAAAAGCGGGAGATTGTTAACTCCTTTTTAAACAGAAACACTAGACTAGATCAGGTATCCAGAATTTTAAGTGGTGGAGCAGAGCACAAATCCCCTGCTGATATAGCTGAGGTTTTCAGCGGTTTTTTCTTTCATACCAATCTACCTCCTCCCACACAGACCGTCAAGATGAACCGTCTTCCTCATTCATTCTTTTTATTTCCTACAACGCCGGAAGAAATAGCTTCTGTTGTAAATAATCTAAAAATAACAAGTGCTGGAATTGATGAGGTGCACCCTGCCAACATTAAATTAATTGCGCACTTAATCTCAGATGTACTTTCATTGATTGTTAATTTATTATTCAAGACTGGTTTATTTCCTTGTGAACTTAAGAGTGGCAAAGTCATCCCAGTTCTAAAGAAAGGCGATAGCTCATTACTACATAACTACAGACACATTTGTATTCTACCATTCTTTGGGAAAGTCGCTGAGAAACTAATTGAAATACGGCTAACGAAATATCTCTCTAAATTTATTATCCTCTCTTCATGCCAGTTTGGTTTTCGTCCTGGATATTCCACAGAGCTAGCACTCATCCATCTCACTGACCAACTAAAAAAATTATCAATAAAGAATTTCTTGTGGCCTCAGCTTTTATCGATCTAACGCAAGCATTTGACAGCATAAATCATAATATCCTATTCGCTAAGCTCGAAGCAATTGGCATTTGCGGCCCTGCCCTTTTACTACTAAAAAGCTACTTATATAACAGAGTTCAGCTTGTTTCTATTTCCAATGTGTATTCTTGTCAGCGAACTACTAACATTGGTGTGTCCCAGGGCTCTATCCTGGGGCCACTTCTGTTTTTGATTTATATTAATCATCTATCTAATTGTCTCTCTTTCACAAAATGCATTCTATACGCTGACGATATTCACCGTTCATAAAGATATCTCCTCTCTCGTTACTAAACTAAATACTGATTTAGAAAATATTCTAAGGTGGTGCAATGTGAACCTGTTATCTATTAATGCAACTAAAACTAAGTTTGTTGTATTTTCTTCTCATCGGCCATCCTTAACATCCATTCCGCCTGTCACTTTTGGTCCCCACTGTCTTCCTCCAAGCTCATGTTCATCTTTCCTCGGCATTCTACTTGATTGTAATCTGAAATATCTAAATCATATAGCTCACATAAAAAACAAAATAGCTTACGGTATACGCATCTTAATTAAAACACGCCCTTACTTCACGCGTACCACATTACTCTCACTTTATCATTCTTTTGTCCACTCTCGTATTACTTATGGTATAGTATGTTGGGGAAACACCTATAATATTCATATTGCGTCTCTCCAGATAGTTCTGAACCAAGCCATAATAATAATTACTTGCAGATCACGTTTTTATAATGCCAATTATCTACTACATGAGAATAACATTCTTACCATCTCTGAACTCACTAAATACAACCTAGGTATTTTTTTCTACAGATTTCTGAATAACGAGCTACCACTGATTACATTTTGACCATCTCACCTGATGATTTAGAGTACCACCAGATTCGCCTTAAACAACAACTTTCTTATACCAAGAGTCCGCACTAACTACGGTAAACAGACCGTAGAATTCACCTCCATATCAATATGGAACACTCTACCACTTATAATGGAAAACTCAGGATCTTTACAGAAATTTAAAGGAGAACTAAAAATGCATTTTTTGTTGAAAGACTAACGAGTAGATTTATTGTGTCCCATTTCTTTGATGTGTCTTTTTTGTTTCATCCGTACTTTTTATTTCTTTATTGTTGTAACAAAGCAAATAAAACGGTTATTAATTTTTTCTTTTTTTTTCAATTGTTATTGTTCCCCTGAGATATGCTAAACCTTGTTATCCTTTACAATCTACTGAGTATTTTGTTCTTTTCCCTCTTTGTGTACTACATTATTGTTTGCTACTGTTGCTTTAAGACGTTAACTATCATAATTGCTCTTGTACAGGAAGTCCCGATACAGTCTTTGACTATGGGACCTCCTTCTGTATACTAAATTCTTGTAATATGTCCCAACCTTTAATAATAAAGTTCTGATTCTGAACGGAAGGTAACAAAAAATTATTGGTTATTAGGACCGAAAACCGAACTGGCATAATTTAACTATATAGAGTTTTTTTTCCAAATACTTGCTTAATATGATCAAAATTAATTTTTCAAATATTTTATGTAGTGAAGAAAGAACAGAAATTGGATGTTAATTTAATAATAACCCTTTAATACCTAACTAGTGGGGTTGGTATTCTTAAGGAAGCTACTTTGAATGTATTGAAAGCTCAGCTGGGAATCAAGCAATTTATAAAATACTATTGCCAGATTGCAGTTGAATAACTTTTTATACATAAAATTGTGCACTGCTCAAGTAGGCCGATAGCATTAGAGGGGGGGGGGACCTGTGGGTGATGATACGTGTTGCTTGATTTTGTATATGCTGAACTGAAGACAAATAACATAGATATGTATTACCCCAAACGATTATTCCATAGTTAATGTGCGAATGAATGAACGCAAAGTAAAGTGAACGCGAAGCACCAGGATAAAAATAGTGGCGTGCCTTGATAAACGCATGGATACCTAAGCGCACGTCAGCTTGATATGGTTGATGTGCAGCTGAAACTTCAGATGGCTGTCTAGGATAACACCTAGAAATGAAACGGAATCGCTAATGGGAATAGAATGATTGCCTAAGGTTAATGAATAATGAATAAAATAGTGACTGTCGGTGGGAATGGAAGACTAAAAATTTCGTTTTGGATAGATTAATGACTAGATCGTTGTCGTTGCAACATTTCATTAGGTGGCCAAGAGTCTCATTTAGTTTGGTTAGTAGAGAAGAGATACACTTATCTGCTATAGATGTAGTTGTATCGTCAGCATACAAAACGTAATGACTTGAGCCTGTTACGTCTGGAATATTATTAATGTAAACAGAAAAAACAAAGGCCCCATTATTGAGCCCTGTTTTACCCTTGATTAAGCTTTTTAGAACGGGAAGAAGTTTCACGCACATATACAATAAATTCCCTATCAGACAATTAACTTTTTTTTAAATGCTAGGGAGGGGCATACCATATGCTTCAAGTTTACGAAATAAAATAATGTGACTAATAGTGTCAAATGCCTTAGTAAGGTCTAAGAAAAAGGAACCGACGAATTCATTATTGTCAAGACCATTTTTAATAAAATCAGTTAGACATAGTACAGCTAAGTTTGCAGAGTTTCCGGACCGAAAACTGAACTGGCATGATTTAACTATTTAGAATTTTTCCCAAATACTTGCTTAATCTGATCAAAATTAATTTTTTAAATATTTTATTTAGTGAAGAAAGAATCAAAATTGGATGTTAATTTAATAATAACCCTTTAATACCTTTCTTAAAAATTGGAATAAACTTCGCACGTTTAGCAATGGCGGAAATTCACCAGGTTTAATGATCACGTTAATTACTACGCTCAGAGGCTCGCAAATGGCATCAACGACTAGTTTTAGGTGCCCACTGCAATACCATCTAATCGTGGACTACGAACATTACGCGTAATAGAAAGCACTTCATGCAGCGTGACAGGATGGAGGAAAAATGAATCGCGGTCTATTTCAGGCTGTAAAGTTGTTTGCTCGTTTCTTTTAGGTAAGGCGAAATGATCAGAAAAAGCGTTTGCTATTAGCGCAGGCTGACAAAAAGGAAGATTGTCGCCTACAATTTTAGAGACAAAGTTAGGCGGCTCACTGTTGAAAAGAAGCCTTTTGACTTCTCTGAGAGTCCTGTTAAGAACATTACAGTATTTTTTTGTACTGATTTATCAGAGAACAGTTGTCTTTTAGTTTTATTATACAAATTATTTTTTCCGCAAGCTCTTCAGCAGACCATCTGTCATCCAAGGATTACTGGAATGTTTAAATCGATTTTTACATCGCACTGTTTCAGAGCATTTACTGACGGCTATAGTGAATAAATTGCCGGAGAAATTAATAGCCTCTATAGGGTCTTCAATAAAACTGAGATCTGACCAGTCAGTGGAGCTAATGGTAGAAATAAATTTAATTTGTGTCGAGTACTGTAGAGAAGTAAGAGGTGACAATGTTAGCCAAACGTGTTTCGAAGATTGCAAAAATCGGAAAGTGATCGGAAAAATCGGAAACAACGCCCGCCAAAATGGGTACGTCTACGTTTTTTTTAAACATGAACAATTATTGAATGAGAACCCTCGACAACGCATCTTGTAGGCGATGTGATGAGGGATTCAAGGCCGCAGCCACTGAGTCAGTCAGTGTAGGCTGTATACCAGCTAGAATTAACATCCAGCAGGTTGATCTTGACATCTCCTACAATAATTATACTTTCATTTTCCGACAGCAGTTTATTAAGTACGTTATCAAGAGCATAGATGAAATCCGAAACGTTAGAACTACCCGAAACGTGGTGACCTATAAGCTACAACCGAGAACCAACCTTTTAGTGCTGCATGCCTCGAGGAGCTCCTTAGTTTCCACCCATAGTGTTTCACAGCAATCGACGTGAATGAATGAACAACTTTATTTGTCAGGATTAAAACCCTGCAGGATCTGCGGGGGTGGGCGGCGACAGAGACATCTACTCGTGGTAGAGCCCCATCACCTCCACGGCCCAGCGCAGGACGTCGTCCTGCAGACCAGGCTCGGGAGCTCCTTAGTTCGACGTGAAAGTTTAAATCATTTCGGCGGTGCGGGGAGAAACAAAGATGACAGACCCACCATGCCTACTGTTTAAACGGTGACAGTATTCAGGACTGTAAAAATGGAACCCGTAAATGTTACTGTCATCGCTAGAAAGCCGCGTTTCGGAAACACAAATAAAAGAGAAATCATGAACAAGCGAAGAAAAAAAATATTTATCCCCTCGTGGTTCTTTCCTAGACTGCGTGCATTAAAATGAATCAATAAAGGATTATTGTGACAAAGTAAAGGATGAAGTTCACACGAATACGTAAGGGACACTGCGATGAAAAAGCGATTCGGCACCTAAAATAAAATATAGTGGCCAAAAATGACAGTAGTTGTGGCTAAATAAAGTTGAAGCAGCTAAAACAAAGATGCACATAACCAACCTGAAAGTACAAGTGCAGCGTTTAGGCGTTGCACAACTGCCGCAACTGCCACTGCCAGATGATCCGAGACGCTGCCGAAGCTTACTGTATGCCCCTCTCCCGCAGGGGCGTCTGCGCAAGCAGGCGTTTGGTGTGTTGCGACACCACGGACCCGAGCACACGGGGGTTGGACCCTCCACGCGTAGGCCGTGCGTGGCTTAGCCGTGTCTGGGGAAAGGGGGATCCTGGAGGTTGAGCTAATGCCGGGTGTGTGGACCTTTAAGGCGGAGGCAACACACCTCTTTGGCCTCTGCTTCACATAGACGGCACCCCCGGACTGACCCAGCCGGGGGAAATCGTTAGTTGCCTTTTCCTGTCTCTCTCTCCCTCCAACCTTCGTCTTTCTCTCTCACTTTCCATCTCTCCTGTCTTCTCTTCACTTCGTTTTACTTCCAATTTTCCCGGCAGCAAGGGTTAACCTGGTGTAGTTTATCCAGTCTTGGGTCTATTATATTAGGTTATAGTAGCTATGTACAGCTGGCGTCTGTGTCTCCTTCAGGTCTCGTAGCGTCCCCTTGTTGGGCTCGGTGGTGGGCGGCTGGCATAGTTACCGAAATCATTGTTACCTTTATGGCTCTTTCGTCATTCCCCCGACTCCCTGATCGCTCTCACAAACGAGGGCGCACCGAAGATATTTTTCAATTTTATGGCAACCGAACAAAGAACTTTCCACGCTTTCACGTCATCCACTCTGATAAACTTGAAAAGACAGTAAGAATGATCTCACCCTTCCTCGTCTCGAAATCTCTAACCGAAGTTTTCGGTCCTGGTTACAAAGCATCAAAAATGGCCAGTGGTGATATGCTACTCGAGCTCCGTGATCAGAAACAACATGAGAAACTGCCCAATCTAGTGTCCTTTGGGGATGTTCCAGTAACAGCAACCCCGCACCGTACCATGAATACCACCCGTGGCGTCGTATCCGATGCTGATTTGTTGGAGCTATCTGAAGCTGAACTCCTGGAGGGCTGGAGTGATCAGAACGTCATCAGTGTCAAACGAATTAAGATAAGGCGAGATGGTAAAGAAATTCAGACCAAACACCTAGTACTTACTTTCGACTCAAGCGTTCTGCCCGAGTCCATCGAGACCGGGTACCTCAAGATTAGAGTTAGACCATATGTGCCAAATCCTCTCAGATGCTTCAAGTGCCAAAGGTTCGGTCACAGTTCGCAGAACTGTCGAGGCCGGCCGACTTGTGCCAAGTGCAGTGACAATGAACATTCTTCTGAAACATGCCAGAACACTCCGCACTGTGTCAACTGTGATGGCGAGCATGCCGCATACTCACGGTCGTGCCCGTCTTGGAAAAAAGAGAAAGAAATTGTGACAATCAAAGTAAAAGAAAATATTTCATTCAAGGAGGCACGCAGGCGGGTGTCATACCTGCCGAAGAGCAGCTTTGCCGAAGTGGCCCGTCAGGGGGCAGCGTCGCAACGGCTTCCGGCGCCTGCCCGGCCCGCAAGCAGCGAGCCGGCAGTAACGCCATCCGCCCCCTCGGCGGCTGCAGCTAGTGCTGCTCCGCCGACTCAGAAAAAGGGGCCATCGACCTCCGGGCTGGTGGCCTCAAGGGTCTCGTCCCTCGAGACGAGGCCTTCAACACGAACAAACCGCTCTCAAGAGCGGGTGTCCAGCGCGCCGCAAGAGCCGATGGACACATCTTCTAGCCAGACGGCGCAGCCAGCGCCTAAGGAGCGGCGAGAATCTCTCGACCGCTCCAAAAAAGAGAAACCCCGCATTACAGGGCCTCTAAAGGGCTCTGTAAGCTAACTTTCTTGTCCTAAACACACAGCACAACACTCCTTTTAATATGGGCACTCAAATAGTACACTGGAACGTCAGAGGTCTCCTCCAAAATCTTGACGACGTTAAAGAACTCCTCCTCAAGTTTAGTCCCAGGGTGCTGTGTGTTCAGGAAACACACCTCAAACATACACAAACAAATTTCCTCACACAGTATGCTATTTTTCGCAAAGACCGCGATGACACTGTTGTGTCATCCGGCGGTGTTGCTATCATAGTTGACAGAGGTGTTGCCTGTCGGGAAATAAAACTTCGTACGCCCCTGGAGGCAGTTGCTATCCAAGGGGTGCTGTTTGACAAGCTAGTCACTATCAGTTCAATATACATCCCTCCAAGTTATCAAATTAATAAAACCGAATTTCAAAACTACATAGATGAACTTCCGGCTCCATACATAGTTGTCGGAGATTTAAACGCACATAACTCATTGTGGGGAGACTCTCGTTGCGATGCGAGAGGTCGCCTAATCGAAAACTTTCTCTTTTCCTCAGGAGCATGTATACTTAATAAGAAAGAGCCAACATACTACAGTGTGGCACATAATACATACTCCTCCATAGATTTAACTATAGTATCGAGCACAGTAATGCCCTACCTAGAGTGGTCCGTTCTTAAGAACCCTTTTGGGAGCGACCACTTCCCTATTATATTAAACTTAACAAAACCAGATATAAGCTCACCACACATTCCCCGATGGAAGGTTGACACAGCTAACTGGGAACGTTTCCGAGAACTTACGTACTTAAGCACGGATGATATTGCATCCTTTAATATTGAAGACGCTGTGGCGTATATTACAGGCTTTATAATTGATGCTGCCACGAAATGCATCCGTCAAACTAATGGACTAGCGAATAAACGTCGCATCCCGTGGTGGAATGAAGAATGTAAACAAGCACGGAAAAACCAAAACAAAGCTTGGGGACGACTTCGTGACTCTCCAACTGCTGAAAATTTGATTAGTTTCGAACAAATAAAGTCCCAGGGTAGAAGAACACGTCGACGTGCTAAAAGGGAGAGTTGGGAGAAGTACATGTCCAGTATAAATTCTTACATGGATGAGACAAAAGTGTGGAATCGAGTAAATAAATTAAAAGGCCGGGAGGTACACCCATTACCGTTAGTCAGTACCCAAGGTGAGAGCCTGGGAGACCAGGCAGATTGTCTGGGCGAACACTTCGAACATGTATCCAGTGCGTCCCACTACACACAAGCATTTCTGAGGTTCAAAGAACGCGAAGAGCGACAGCCCCTTAAACGTAAATGTTCATCGAGGGAGGCCTACAACTATCCATTTACTTTAACTGAACTTAAGGCATCCCTCGCTTGCTGCAATGACTCGGCGCCAGGCGGTGATCGTGTCATATATGAAATGATTAAGTACGTACATCCTGAAACTCTGAAAACACTCCTGCATCTTTTCAATGCCATGTGGGCGGATGGGTATATCCCGTCCTCGTGGAAGGAAGCTATAGTTATCCCCGTGCTTAAACAAGGTAAAGACCCGTCCCTAGCCAGCAGCTACAGGCCAATAGCGCTAACAAGCTGCCTGTGCAAACTATTTGAAAAAATATCAACAGGCGCTTAATCTGTTTCCTTGAAAGTAACAAATTACTAGACCCCTTCCAATGTGGTTTCAGGGAAGGTATGTCCACAACAGACCACCTTGTTCGCGTTGAGTCTTATATTAGAGACGCTTTTATACATAAGCAGTTCTGTCTTTCAGTGTTCCTCGACCTAGAAAAAGCTTACGACACGACATGGCGCTACGGCATTCTCCGAGATCTCTCGGCGATGGGTGTCCGTGGCAACATTTTAAATACAATCGAAAGTTACCTATCTAATCGCACATTCCGCGTAAGAGTGGGTAACGCTCTGTCTAAGTCATTCACCCAAGAGACCGGTGTACCACACGGAGGCGTGCTCAGTTGCACACTATTTATAGTAAAAATGAATTCCCTGCACACAGTCATTCCACGCACAATGTTTTATTCCATTTATGTCGACGATGTACAAATAGCCTTCAAGTCATGCAATATTGCCATCTGCGAACAAGTGCAGCTTGGAATAAACAAATTGTCCAAATGGGCGGATGAGAATGGTTTTAAAGTTAACGCGCAGAAGAGCACTTGCAAACTCTTTACTAACAAGAGAGGCGTAACGCCAGTCCCAAGTATTGCAATCAAAGGAGATGCACTCTCTGTGAGCAGCGAGCACAAGTTTTTAGGAATCATTTTAGGCTGTAAACTCACATTCATTCCTCATATTAAGCATCTGAAGGCAAAATGCCTGAAGACAATGAACCTTTTAAAGCTTCTGTCGCGTACGACTTGGGGTAGTGATAGAAAGTGTTTGCTTAACTTGTATAAAAGTCTTGTCCTCTCAAGCCTTGATTACGGGTCAATAATTTATAATTCTGCAACGCCAAGTGCGTTAAAAATACTAGACCCCGTTCACCACTTGGGTATCCGTCTCGCTACTGGTGCTTTCAGGACAAGTCCAATCCAGAGCCTCTACGTAGAATCGAATCAGTGGTCGCTTCATCTGCAGCGGTCATACAGCAGTCTTATATATTTTCTGAAAGTACAAGCGAACATTGAACATCCTTGTTATTCCACAATAAACGATATGACCGCTGCCACACTCTTCCGTAACCGACCTGCAGCGAGAAAGCCGTTCTCTTTGCGTGTGAGGAACCTCAGTGAGGAAATGGGTGTTCCGCTGCTTGAACAATGTCCTATGGCTCCAGCGAAACTATTGCCGCCGTGGCAGTGGCAGCTCATAGAATGTGACACATCGTTCGTAGAGGTCACTAAACACGCGCCAGAAGCACACATTAGAATACATTTCTTAGAACTCCAATCTAAATACTCGTGTACAGAGTTTTACACAGACGCTTCCAAGTCACATGCCGGGGTATCTTATGCAGCCATCGGTCCATCGTTTTCGGAATCCGGTGTACTGCATCCGGAGACAAGTAACTTTACGGCTGAGGCCTATGCAATATTATCGGCTGTAAAGTATATAATGAAATCAAAACTTAAACAGACTATCATATTTACAGACTCGCAAAGTGTTGTGAAAGCATTACAATCACTCTGTAAACACAAAAACCCTGTACTTAATGAGCTCTATTCCATTCTGTGTAAAGCGTATATATCTAACCAGCATGTGATTATATGCTGGTTGCCGGGCCATAGAGGCATTGAGGGTAATGTTCGAGCAGACCAAATGGCCACATCAGTTACATCTCAGGCATTACATCTCCCTACAGCTGCTGTTCCTGCAACAGATTTGAAGCCTTTCCTGCGAAAGAAACTGCGAAGCCACTGGCAACGCTTGTGGGATGCAGAAAGAAATAACAAGCTTCACTTGATAAAACCACAATTAGGTTTCTGGCCCCCCGTAACGAAAACACGACGAACTGATGTCCTGTTCTGTCGTCTAAGAATAGGACATACATATGGCACCCACAATTTTTTGCTTACTGGTGATGAACCGCCAACCTGTGGTAGATGTGGTGAGAGGCTGACCGTCCTCCATGTCCTCGTGGAGTGTCGGGAAGCCGAAACAGAGAGAAAGAAATATTTTCCTCAAGCGTACCGGTATCATGTGCCTCTTCATCCCATCATGTTTCTTGGTGAAGAACCGCTTTATAACGCCAAAGCAGTCGTCGATTTCTTGAACGATGTGGTCCTGCATGTTATTAGCCCATTAAGGTCGTAGCGCATCCTCTTTCCAGAGGATGCCGCTGTGATAGCAGTTTTTTATAGCACATGCCTCCAGGCCCTTGTGGTTCAAGGGCTCTGTTTAGGCAGTAGTGCTATTTGCCAATTACTGCATCTTAAATATTTTAAATACCGTGTCATTCTTTCTCAGTGCATTTTTCATTTCATAGTACACCTCATGAGTCATTGCCATGATTTTAGTACATGTATATTTTACGCATTTTACAGCGATTATTTTCAGGCCCCTTTACAGCCATGCTTCATGTACTTCTCAGAATTCATCGCTCCACTGCACACTCACAAACACTGGCATGGCGCTCTTTGGTCATAACTGGCCCTTGCGCCATAAAACACCACACATCATCATCATCACTGTATGCCCCTCGAGGTAGATCGCAGCTGTAGTCCACGCAGCAGCAGCTGTGACTGTCGACGAATTAGCAGCACGTGCTCAGTCCACACAAGCTCGGGACGTTGCGTCTAGAAATCAGCACTGGAAAACTTGATAAATCCAGATCCAAGAGGGCCCAGGCAATGGTATGGCTCCTGAAGCAGTAGCCAGCTTTCTGCAAGCATTTCTGCTTTCTACAAGCCTGTTATGTTGTGATAAGATAAAAGCTTATTCTAGTAGACAAAAAAATCCATCCCTTACAAATGTATGCCAGTCTGACAACTGATACGAGGCGGTGTGAGTTTTCACAGAATTCGCAAGTACTAGGGCCCTGTTGGCTGGCTCACGACCTGACTCATACGGGAGGACGCAGTACCAACTGATACTGCGTGCGACAGCCGTTTGTGGCTGGCTTCCACGCAGGCTACATTGCAGCACTACGGCGTCTCGTTTCACCACTGCAAAACAAAAATGTAAAACGAGCCATCGTGGCCACGGTGCTACAAGCCGCCCTAAAGAAGTCATGCCATCACCTAATAGGAGTAAGCTTCATGCACCAAGTAAGCAGGCTTAACAACGATTGCTATCCCAAAGGCCTACTTACAGCGGTCGCCGAAGGGTTGCTAAAGAAGACGAAACTCCTGACCAGCAAGGCTCAAGAAGAAGAAAAGATTCAACAGAGAGAGAGAGAATAAAACATTTATTATTGAAAATTAATAGCCGTTTTGTGGTCGGACCTCCTAGTCCGGAAGACCATTGGCTTTTGCCGCCGTCCGGGCTCGGTTGACCAGGGCTTGTTGCTGTTCTGGGTCCGAGCTGGACAGGGTCGCCTCCCACTCAACTGTCGTCGGATTATGTTTGGCCGATATTTGTGGATTCTGTTGGCACGCCCAGACCATGTGGTATAACGTGGCCGTCTGGGTACAGAATTTGCATTGCGGATTGTATGTCATGGAATCTATCTCT
This sequence comes from Dermacentor silvarum, assembly GCF_013339745.2. Lineage (NCBI taxonomy): Eukaryota > Metazoa > Arthropoda > Arachnida > Ixodida > Ixodidae > Dermacentor > Dermacentor silvarum. The sequence continues at coordinate 169,974,092 of NC_051160.1, forward strand.
GATAATACATAAGGATTTGGAAAGGACAATGTTGCGTCTCCATGCTACCTGCGTTGCCTTTTCTAATTTGGGATCAGGCGGGGGTAAAGTGCGTCTACTCAGCCGGAGATGTTGTAGGATCTCAGAATAATAAAGAAGGGGCTGAGGATCGTCCTGGTCAGCGAGAAGTTGTGCTGTGGACGAATCGGCAGAGCCCCGGTGTAGAAGTTCTCGGGCGGAGGCATGAGCAATCTCATTGCCTCGAACTCCCGCGTGCCCTGGTACCCACAGCAGCTGTTTCCACTGACCCTCTTGACGATTGGCCGCAGCCTGTTGCAGTATTGAGTGTGCGAGGTGGCCGACTTGACCTCTTGCGAAATTGCGATACGCCGCCTGGGAATCCGTGAGAACAAAGGTGGCTCTTGGATTACGCATGGCTAAGGCTATACCGGCCTCTTCCATGGCTGTGATATCCATTCCGGTGGCTGAGATGCAGTCTACCACCTGTCCCCTGTGTACAACGGTTGCCGTGGAGCGGTTGTGCAGGGGTCCTGCGGCATCTACAAAGAAGGCACCTGCGTGATCCGAATACTTGTCGTAGGCTTTGGCTCTGGCAGTTCTCCTGTTTTCATGGTGGACGGGGTGCATATTACGTGGCAACGGGCGAGTGATGATATGCTGCTGCCATTCTGGTGGTATTGATCGCTTGATGGCGACCTGAGTGGGTGGATTGATGCCCAGTGCTTCTAGCGTGGTGCGACCTGCTTTGGTGCGTGCGAGCCGAATGACTTGGTTCATGTAATGAGCTTGGAAGAGTTCTGACGCTGTATTATAGATGCCCATTTCAAGGAGCCTGTCATTCATGGCCCATGGTGGTAGAGTGAGGGATTTCCTATGTGTAAGTCGGAGTAGACGGTCCAGTTTGAGTTCGTCCTTTTTGCGAACGCGCAGGTACGGGAAGCTGTAAGTGACACGACTGATCACAAAGACCTGTACGAGACGCAGTATGTCCGCTTCTTTAATGCCACGGTGTCGATTGGCAATCCTGGATATCATTCGGGAGATATTGGTGCAGGTAGTGCGGAGCTTTGGAATTGCTGCGTTGTTGTTGCCATGATTATTAATGTATGCTCCCAGGACGCGGATAGTGTCCACTTCCTTGACCGGGGATTGATGGAGTTGGATATTCAACGGAATTTGGTTGCCACGCTTCCTAAATACCAGGAGTTCTGATTTAGTTGGGGAGCATCGAAGTCCGCAAGCGAGACCGATGCGCTCTACAGTTTCTGCTGCCCGTTAAGTGCTTCTTCCATCTGTCCCATGCTGCCGGTGTTGGTCCATATAGTGATATCATCTGCGTATAGAGCATGCTTGATTCCGGGTATCTCGTTGAGTGCCCTAGGCAGGTCCAGTAGTGCTATATTAAACAGCAGTGGCGAGATTACTGCCCCTTGCGATGTGCCAGAGTCCCCCATTGTGATGGGGGCAGATTTTGTGTCGCCAGCTCGTATGGTCACGTGACGGTTGTGCAGGAAGTCGCGCACGTAGTCGTATGTACGCTGTCCGATTCCGATTCTAGCCAAGTTGTTCAGGATGGCTGAGTGCCGGACATTATCAAAGGCTCCCTGAAAGTCAATCGCCAGAATGGCGCGCTCATGTTGCGTGGCTCCGCTGGGGCGATCGATTATGTCGTACTTGAGTTGGAATAGAACGTCCTGTGCCGATAAATGCGCTCTAAAGCCAAACATTGTATGTGGGAAGAGGTCGTTAGCTTCCATGTATTCAGTGATCCTGATTTGAAGTGCTTTCTCCATGACCTTCCCTGCACAGGAGGTGAGTGAGATGGGACGAAGGTTGTCAATATTGATGGACTTTCCGGGTTTGGGAATAAAGACAATTTCAGCCGATTTCCATTCCTGCGGAAGCATACCTTCTTGCCAATACTTATTAATTTGGTCGGCAAAGAGCTCGAGCATGTCGTCACTTATGTTGGCCATAAGGGTGGTAGTAATTTGGTCTGGACCTGGAGCCGTTCCTCGACGCATCCTGTCAATTGCCACTCTGATCTCTGCAGTCGTGAAGTCACGGTCCATTTCCGGGTTTGCGGTTCCGTTGTATGCGGAAATGTGGTCAGCGTTCACGGAGGTATTGATGTATTTGTCCTCCAGATCTCGAAAGAGTTGAGCTGTGTCCCCTGCATTAGCATGGATTGCCCGCTGAAGATTTCGACGGGCGGCTCTACGTGATTGTTCCGGGTCTATTAGATACCTGAGTAGGTGCCAGGCTGATTTAGTGTGTAATGCGCCTGGAAGTGCGTCACACTTGGCGAACCAATTTTCTTTTGCGAGTTTCGTGGCGTATTCCTCTGCCTGTGCCGTGACCTCCGCGATGCGCTGTCTGAGCTTGCGGTTTAGCTTCTGGCGCTTCCATCGTCTGGTCAGTTGATGTCTTGCGTCCCGGAGATGGAGCAGATGCTGATCAACTGCTGGTGTTTCCGGGGTAGTTGAGATTGTCTTGGTCACTTCCTGCTTTAGTTTTATAAGGGTTCGTGCCCATTCGTCATAAGAATTGGGCGGCTGGTGAAACGGGAAGTTTTCCGTTTTGCGAAAGGCTTGCCAGTCAACCAGTTGTGTTGATTTATTGCGGACTTTATGCCGACCATATGTTATGGTGGTATGGATGATGTAATGATCGCTGCCCAGCGCTTCCTCGGAGTTTAGCCATTTTGGTTGCGGACCATTTAGAGTCATGGTGAGATCCGGGCATATGTCTCGCGATACGCTGTTGCCAAACCGCGTGGGATGGTCCGCGTCAGTCAGTAACGTGAGCCCTTCGAGCGTCATTAGGGTATGTAATTTACGCCCTTTAACGTCTTCAATGACGTAGCCCCAATCCGCATGTTTGGCGTTGAAGTCGCCTACCACTATCAAAGGAGCCCGTGTTGCCATGGATTTGGCCTTGCGAATGACCTCCGTAAACGTATGGTGTCGGTCCGCAGGCAGGATATTTAGGACGTATATTGATTGATGGCATTTTTTGCGTGGCAGAAATTGGACGAATACATAATGTAAGGCAGCGGCCCTGAGGTCGAGGTCATGCTGTAAAGCTGCACATTGATTATTGACAAACGTGACTGCCGTTATGCTATCGGCACTAGCGTAAGCCGTGTACGAGGATAGTTTTGCTGCCTGTTGCCCGACATCTTGTAGAGCTATAATTTCTGGTATCGATTCTAGCGTTTGAATATATTGATGCAGTGATGCTGCTTTACGGCGAAAACTGCAACAGTTCCACTGAATTACTGTAAATTGCGGATCGCGACTAGCCATCATGTGGCGTAGTGGAGGCGTCGTCGCTGTCTGGATTGATGGATAGAGCTGCAGCTGGCATATCACGTCGTCCAGACAGGAGCTTGACACCCTTGCAATGCTTGCCTTCGTTGAGTTGAGTTACTTGCCTGTTGTGTTTGGCTATGATTGATTGCATCTGAGTGATATACGGCATTGCAAGCTCGTGCAGTGTTTTTGCGTTGCGTTCTTCGAGCGCACTAACGTGCTTCATGATGGATTGCTCTATCGTTTGGGTTATGGTTGCCGTAAAGGCGCTTAATTTCTGCTCCAAGGCCTTGTCCACCAAGTCCACTATTGAGGCCTGTGTCGGCGTGGTCAGGGAGTTACGGCGGTGGGTGATATGAGTGTCTGGTTCTGGAGTCTCGGAAGATGCCGGGGACATCTCGCAGTCTGCTGAAGTAGCTGCTGTAGGGGTTGTCTGGGGACACTTATTTCCTTGTATTTCCTGTCGAAGGCAGGAAATTTCCTGCTGCTGTTGTGCCACTAGCTGTTGCAATTGGGCTAGCGTTCGATTTTGCTGCTCTATAGTGCTTTGAAGCTGCGCGATTATCGGCGATTCGGTATTGCGAGAGCTATTTTGAGTGCGAGGGGAGGCGACCACTGATGCCCAGCTCACCTGAGGTCCCGTTAACTTGAGGACCGGTGGCGTGGATGTCGTCTGGCCCTGCCGGGTGTGCTGCTGAGCTGGTCGGCGCCCACTGGACCGTGACCGTGACCGGCGCCCCTTGGACTGTGACCGTGACCGGCGTCCCTTGGACCGTGACCGTGATCTGGATGGGGAGCCCACCCGATTCCCGGAGCGGGACCGGGAAGTCGATCTCTCGCGGGTTTCTTTGCCGGCCACACTGGTGATGTCTCTCTGTCCGTTGTGGTGGCGAGTCGGGGTCCGGCTTCGTCCGCGTGTTTGGCCGGCCGGTGGGTTTGCGGACTTGGAGGGGGCTGGTTGGCGATATCTGCGCGGGCACTCGCGAGAGCCGGCAACGTGCGGGCCGCCACAGAGCACACATCTCGGGTGGCACTCGTGTGGTTGCGACGCGTCCACTCCAGTTTTGCCGCATAGCGCGCACCGTTCGTTCTCTGGCACGGGCGCGGGGCACACGTCCGTACGGTGTCCAGGCTTCCCGCACGTAGCACAAATTGCGTTGAGTTTCCTGTATTTTTGCACCAGGGTGGCTTCGTTGAGGAAGAAAACGCACCTTGGGAGATTGCTGTGCTCAAATGTGAGCGCCACTACCTTTGTGGAGCCAAGCCTCCGGGCCCTGATGATTTGGTTATGCGGTGAGGTGGTGTTCTCCAGGATGTAATCCGTTGTAAATGTGTTGGCCAGCCGGATTACGCCCTTGCCCATGTTGTCCGTTGCCTTGAGGTAAGCTTGCACGTTGATGGTTCTGTCGGTCAACCGCAGCTTGTCCAAGCCGAGGAGGATGGGCAGCACACGCTCTTCCTTGGTGCCGACGATGACCTAGATTCTGTTCCCATATCGGGTGCAGGCTGTATTTATGTGCGAGATTTGGGTCCGCTTCTGCGTTGTCGCTACGCTGGGAGATGGCTGCCCGTATGGCGTTGCCGATACTGCCCGTACCTCTGTATTGAGTTAAGTTGCAGGTTTCCCTTGGTTTGATGATGACCACGTACTCGTCAGCATCCATGCGAGGCGAGTAGCGTGGTGCGCCTATATTCTTGCTGGGGCCACCATCAGAAAGGGAAGAAATGGTCCCTGCAGCATCGCTTGTCGTTGTGAGCGTCGCCCCCGCCGTCGGAGGTGTGCGAACGCCGGTGCGGTGGCGACGCATTTCTCGAAGTACCCCCTCGTAATGAGGGGAAAAATTGGCCGATGATGGAGCAGCCAGCTGTATTTCTTGGACTTGCATGCTGTCGGGGTCGTAGCCACGAATAACGGGCTCCTGAGAATGCGTGTCCATGGTTTGGGCGGCGGTCGCGCTGCCGTACTCGCTGCGAGGCCTAAGGCCGAGCAGCGTCCCACGAGCTCGCCAAGGTTTCTCGCAGATAAAGGATCCAAAAAATTGGCCCACCTGGATGATTTGGTGTCCAGCGACTCCTGGTGACTAGCGGAATCGATGGATATTAGTTTTGCGGTCGTAGTCCAAAATTGGCGCACACAGCGATTCTCGAAAGAAGGAGCGTTCGGAGCATGCCTCTGCTCCGACCCGCGCCGCACCTGCGTATCCTTGCTCCGCAGAACAACGAAATTCAAAAGATTCAACAGAAAAGGAGGAATGTCGCTGTTCTGACTTATGTACACGGTCTAACTGATAATCTAAAGAAAATAGCCAGAAAGGAAGGCGTCACGGTTGTATATTCGGCAGCAAATAAGACGTATTCACGCATTCAGAAAAGTAAGCAATGCACAATCAGCCACCAAAAGAAGTACACTACCTGCGTGACAGGGGCTATATACGATAAACCTTTATCTTGTGGCGGTAGATATATAGGACGAACAGGCAGGTGTATCAATGACATGACAAGAGAGCATGCAGCATCTTTAGAAGGAATCTCCGCTGGGCATCTCGCTTTTCATCATCGCCAGCATCATTGCACCGTACTATTTTACAGCATCAAGGTTTTAGAAAGATGTCACGACAAGCTGACGCGCGAAATTTTAGAAGCCATGGCCATTGACAGAAGTGGCAATCACGCATAAGTACACCATCGATACTATTAACAGAAAAAAAAGCTGCTTGCGCAAAGACGACATTTCACCCTACCAGCATGACAAAAGGAAAAAAAGAAGCATTGGCTGTCTTGTGCTATAACAAGTGTGGGAAGCAATAATCAACATTAAGTTGCTAGTCCAGCGTGTGTCATCGTCCCTTTCCGTCCGTGTCAGTACGTTCTGCTGGAAACCATTTGTGCTACGGCACTTTATTCAATTCGCCTGATCAAAAATCGGGAAAAATTGGGAACTAGTAGCTAGTTGCACATTGCTTTAGCGCACAGCAATATTTGTGAACCTACATTCCAGAATTTATTCTGCTGCGTTAATGATTTTGTTGCTCTAAAAGAGGAGGGGGGGGGATATCCAACATGTTTCAATTTTGGTTATTTCTATAAAAAGGTCACAGGTGAGGCAATGCAACGCGGTACATCTTTCACTACTGCCAAAGTGCTAAATGTTTTTTTTTTTTTGTGCACGAAGAAATTGTCCTACGACTCTCTTTTAGGCACTTCTTAGGCTCTTGAAAAATGTAAGCAGCTGCACTTAACTTTTTTTTCCACTGCTTGCGCTTGTGTCTGCCATACCAGAAAGAAATTACAGCTTAATATAGTCTATGATTCTTTTTATCTGTGAGCCTTCCACTATTCAAAGAAGTGTCATATTGTCACCCAGCTAGTACCGGTAGAATAGTTGACCAGCAACAGATAGGCAAAAAACACGTCAGCCTTTAATAATGGCTGGACCGCGGAGAGCGCGCGCGCAACCACGAACTTCGTCGTTCTCGCCTTAAGGGGCCAGTGTCACCACGTGCCAACTTATTTCGCGTCATTGCTCCCCTCTCAAAAGCGACCGACCCGGTCGCTTCAAGGGCAGTGGGCGAGCAATATGCGCAAGAGTGCCAACATGAACAGAAAAAAGAGAGAGAGAAGAACTTTATTTATTTCCGGCAGATTGCTGGGCTGGGTTCCCACCTAGGAGCCAGCGGAGAGACCGTGTCTCCCGGCAGCTTCCTCGGCCTGCTGGATAGCCCACAGTTGCTGGTCCAGGCCTGAACTGAGCAGCGCAGTGACGCAGTCCCCCAATGCGCCCGTCATTGGAGGCCGCGACCCCAGTATTGCTGATTAATGCTGGACATGCCCATAGGATGTGATCTAGTGTGGCTCTGGTGTTACAATACTGGCATAGATTGGTTGTACATAATTCGGGCTATATATGGTTCATGATTACAGGGTTCGTGTATGTTCGTGTTTGTAGCTGCCGCCATTGAACGGACTGGGCCCGACTGAGCTTATGGGTGAGGCGGTGGATACTCACGCCTTTGCATTCGATAATGTTGAGTAATGTCACAGAATTTAGTGAGCCCATCGTCCCATTCCTAGACCACCGCGGAGGTGTCCGTTCGGGTGGCTGGTTCTTCGAACGCGGCTCGGAACGTGAGACCTCGAACCACGTTGTGCGCCACCTCGTTTGGACTGAACTCCGGTTGATCTAGAGGTGTGTGGGCTGGGATCCAGAGGATTTGTACGCATTTGTCTGCCTCATAAGTTTTGCCTGTATGAAGGATCCGCAATGCCTCAGGGGAGATTCTGCCGTTGGCGTAGTTTCGCACGGCCGTTTGAGAGTCGCTGATGATATACGAGGCATTGGTGTCAGCTATCGCCAGCGCGATAGCCACTTGCTTCCGCCGTTTCTACGTGTCTTGTGGCGATTTATGCGCTTGCTTTGCATTGGTGCGTGTGGTCTACGACCGCAGCTACGAAGCGGTGACGGTCCCGATAGCGTGCTGCATCGACAAAGACCGCTTCCTCGTTGTGACCAAAAATCTTAGTCATAGCTTTGGCTCTACTGACGCGTCTGCCCTCGTTGTGTTCGAGGTGCATGTTCTTGGGTATCGGTGGAACTGTGAGTTTAGTTCGGATATCGCGTGGTATGTCATGTTTGTCGCCGTGTTGGGTGTGGTAAGAGATGCCGAGATTCTCGATTATCTGGTGGCCTGGCTTAGTCTTGGCCAATCGCTCGTATTCTAATATTTGTTGTGCCTCGATAAGCTCCTCGAAGGTATTGTGTAATCCCAGTTTGAGAAGGAGGTCTGTGCTGGCGTGTTGCGGCAATCCTAGTGCTTGTTTATGTATTCGCCTAATGAGGCTGTTGTGTTTTGCCTTTTCTGCGACGAACCATCGGTGATAGGCTGCCGCATACGTGATCTGGCTGAGTACGAATGATTGGATGAGGCGGAGGATGCTAGCCTCTTTCATGCCTTCGTGTTTATTGGTGATGCGTTTAATAAGGCGCATCGTGTTCGATACTTTTGCGTCAATGTTGCGAACTGTCTCGCCGTTTGTGCCCTTACTCTCGATGATCAGTCCTAACACTTTAATTTTATCCACGGTTGGTATGATGCGACCATCGCTTGTCGTGAGTGTTATATCGGCGTGTGTCTGTGCTTGGTGATGTTTGGCTGGTCGGCCCTTGAGTGTAGGGCGATATAGCAGTAGCTCGGATTTCTCCGCCGAACAGGATAGCCCTATCCCTTGCAGATACCGTTCTACTGTGTCAATAGTCTCCTGTAATATTTGTTCTATGGATCCATCACTGCCCTCGCATACCCAGAGGGTGATATCGTCGGCATAAACAGTGTGATGGAGTCCGGGGATTGTCTGTAGTTGTGACGGAAGGCCTAGGAGGGCGAGGTTAAACAGCATCGGAGAGATCACGGAACCCTTCGGGGTGCCCACGCTTCCCATGGTTATCTCGGACGATGTCAGCGCTCCTACGGTGATGGTGGCTGTCCTGTCCGTTAGAAAGGCTCTCATAAAAACAAAAAAAACATACAGGAATGTACACAATGCTGCAGCGGTTTATGAGGGTTGCTTATCCCTCGCGTGCGTAGTACGCTTCATCCGTACTACGTGGACGACTTTAGCACGGGGTCGGCGTCGGTTCGAACTAGGATCAGAGCTTTGAGGCACCATCTCATAGTTCACATCACTGAGGCGCGTACAACTTCGTAGGGGCCGAAATAGCGGTGCAACAATTTCGCCGAGAGCCCACGGTGTGGGATAGGTGTCCACACCCACACGCGGTCGCCTGGTGAGTACTGAACGTTCCGTCGGGTCCGGTTGTAACGGCAGGCGTCGGTATTCTGCTGGGTGCGGATGCGACTCCGAGCAAGCTGGCGAGCTTCCTCTGCTTTCTCGACGAACTCTTCAGTGATGTCATTCCTTGTGGTTCCGTGGTCTACCGGGAGCATGGCTTCTAAGGGGGTTGTAACGTCACGTCCGTAAACGAGCTCGAATGGGGTAAACTTATTGGTCTCCTGCACAGCGGTATTGTAAGCAAACGTCACGTATGGCAAAATTTCATCCCATGTCTTGTGTTCCACATCAATGTACATGGATAGCATGTCGGCCAATGTTCTGTTCAGGCGCTCTGTTAAGCCATTAGACTGGGGATGATAGGCTGTGGTTCTTCGGTGGTCGGTATGCGTCAGCCTGACGACTTGTTGCAACAACTCCGCTGTAAACGCTGCACCACGATCAGTAATGAGCACAGCGGGTGCACCGTGACGAAGCACGATGTTGTGGACGAAGAAGCTGGCGACTTCAGCAGCAGTTACCCGCGGCACAGCTTTTGTCTCCGCATAGCGAGTTAAATAATCGGTTGCCACGATTATCCACTTGTTTTGCAAGGAAGACGTGGGGAACGGACCAAGAAGGTCCATTCCCACTTGCTGGAACGGCGCCGGAGGCGGATCCAAAGGCTGAAGGAGGCCGGCAGACTTGACGGGTAGGACTTTACGCCTCTGACAGTCTTGGCACGTTCGCACATAGCGCTGAACTGGCGAAAATAGGTGTTCCCAATAGTATTTCTGCCTTATACGCGCTAATGTCCTCGCGAAGCCTAAGTGGCCGGCACAGGGATCGTCGGGACTCGCCTGTAAAACTTCCTCGCGCAGCGCCGTTGGAACGACGAGAAGGAACGTTTCTTGGCTGTTCTCGAAATTTTTCTTGTACAGGACATCGTTCCGCAGGCAGTACGATGTCAATCCTCGTGAAAGTGGGCGCGGGACAACAACGTCAGCTTCCTCGAGATATCGGATGACTGGAAGCAGTTCAGAGTCTGCAGGTTGGTAGTCAGCCATGCGCACCACGTCGACGACACCAAGAAACGGCAAATCTAGCTCCAAGTCGGAGGATGTCAAGGGAATAGGAGAACGTGACAAGCAGTCAGCGTCGCTATGCTTACGGCTCGATCTGTAGACAACAGTCATGTCGTATTCCTGGAGGCGGAGGCTCCAATGAGCGAGGCGACCTGACGGGTCTCGTAGATTGGCAAGGCAGCAGAGCGAATGGTGGTCACTGATCGCTCGAAATGGCCGGCCGTATAAGTAAGGTCGGAACTTGCTGATGACCCACACGACTGCTAAACATTCTTTTTCGGTGGTTGAATAATTAGCTTCTGGTTTTGTAAGGCTACGGCTCGCGTACGCAATTACACGTTCTGCGCCGTCTTGCCATTGAATCAGAATAGCCCCGAGTCCTACGTTGCTTGCGTCTATGTGAATTTCAGTTGCCGCGGTGTCATCAAAATGTGCCAGCACTGGAACGGATTGAATGCGTTTGCGCAATTCGGTGAAGGCCTGCTCCTGGTCTTCCGTCCACGCAAAGGGCACATCTTGTCGCGTCAGTCTCGTGAGAGGTTCAGCAATCCTCGAGAAGCCTTCAACGAAACGACGGTAGTAAGCGCAGAGACCCAGTAAACGCTGAACAGCCTTCTTGCCTTTAGGGTGAGGAAACTCGGCAACGGCAGCGATCTTTTCTGGGTCAGGTCGCACTCCTTGGGAGCTGACCACGTGGCCTAAAAGCTTGAGTTCCTGGAAGCCAAAGTAACATTTTTCAGGCTTGATGGTGAGGTTTGCCTTGCGTATTGCGGTAAGGACACTTCGTAGTCGGGTGAGATATTCATCGAACGTGCTGGAAAACAGAACAACGTCGTCTAGGTATACTATACACGTCTACCACTTTAGTCCGACGAGTACAGCGTCCATTATTCGTTGAAACGTAGCAGGAGCGGAACAAAGACCGAAAGGCAGGACTTTAAATTCGTATAGCCCGTCGGGAGTCACGAAGGCGGTTTTTTCACTGTCACACTCGTCCACTTCGATTTGCCAGTAGCCTGACTTTAGGTCTAACGAAGTTAAGAACTCAGCATGACGCAGACGGTCCAAAGCGTCATCGATACGTGGCAGGGGGTAAACGTCGCGTTTGGTGGCTCGGTTAAGCCGTCTGTAGTCAACGCAGAAGCGGAGCGTGTTGTCTTTCTTTTTTACTAGTACGACAGGCGACGTCCACGGACTTGTCGACGGCTGGATGACGTCATCATTGAGCATTTCTTGAACTTGACGCTTAGTCGCATCCCGCTCCATAGGTGACACGCGGTACGGGTGCTGACGAACAGGCCGCGCAGACTCCTCTGTAACTATCCGGTGTTGCGTAATGGATGTGCGCTGGACTTTAAATTCTGTGGAAAAACAGCCAGAGCATTCTGTAACTAAGCCCAGTAGCTGATCCTTCTGTACATCTGCTAAGTCAGCATTAATGTGGACACGGGTACTCAGGCTGGCGTGAGTTGTTGCATCCGGTGAGGTCACTTGTAACGTGCCGACGTCGGAGAAGTCAGCAATGTCGTTCAGAAAGGCCACAGCTGTACCTTGAGGGACGTGCTGATACTCATGGCTGAAGTTTGTCAACGAAACTTGCGAGCGCTTATTCTGTATTCCAAGAAGGCTCCAGGCGATGCAGATGTGTCTTTCGAGCAACAGCGGGATATTTGCCTCGGCAATACCCTCATAGTCGTCGAATGTGTCGCAGGTTACGAGGGTCAATACGCTGCTCCTTGGCGGCACCGTGATGTTCTCGTCGACAATCCTCAAGGTGTTGACATACGTGTCGTCAGTGCTGCTCCCTGCTAAGGCCTACTCCGTTGAAAACGTTACCAGCGATTTTAGGGGCGAAGATCCTTAAGGTGTGGGCCGTTCCCTCCTCTGTAGTAGTAGTAGTAGTAGTAGTAGTAGTAGTAGTAGTATGTAGCCACCTGTACTTTTATGAAGTGTTCACTAGATGACGTACCTGTTCCGCTTCCACTTCCGGTTCGACTTCCGGTTCCGGTTACACTTTGCGTGCGTTCGGTGCGAACGCGGGCAAAACGCCGACGGCGTCGACAACAGTTCTGCGCGTTGCGGGTGCTGCTGCATGTCCAAGTTTATACAGCTGTTGAAACTACCTTGAGTCGACCCCATGGCTGCTTCGCATACTACTCAGGGTTCCCCTAGGGGAAGATGGTGTAATGTTCTCTCTCGTTCCCGACGCGCGCTCTCTTTATATCTCGTCCGTAGCTGTGGTTTACCCGAATGATCCCCCAGTGCTTCGCCCACTCATCATCATTCACTTCGTGGATATGCTGTGATTTTTTGTAAGTTAATCACGGCTCCATTAGCCTGCAGAAAGTCAATTCCCAGAATTAGTTCCCTTGAACAGCTTCGGAGGATAACGAAATCTCCGAGGTACGTAAACCCACGAATGCTCACTCACGCTGTGCATCTTCCTACCGGGGTTAGCAGATGGCCTCCTGCAGTGCAAATCTGCGACCCAGTCCACTCGGTAGAAACTTTCTTCAGCTTGCAGGCAAGGTCCATGCTCATAACTGAGGTGTCCGCTCCAGTGTCGATTAACGCTCTTATTTCTTCGTCGTCTACGGTGACGGGAATGTTCGACGTTATTACCTCTCGTACGGTATTTGACTGCGTCTGTACATCTGCGTCGTTCTGTTTTCGTCGTTGTCGTCGTAGTGGAGGATCTTGAGCACAGTCGACGTCAGCGGCCTCACCTCCGGAGGTCGCTGAACTCAGTTTTCCCGAGCCGCCGGGCTAGGCGAGTGGCGTCTGAGAGCGCCGCGAGAGAAGGCTTGGCTTGGTGATGGTGACCTGTAACGAGCAGGAGACGACGAACGAGGCTCGTGCCATCGTTGATCACCATTGCGACGATTCGCGACGAAACTCTCTATTTCCGGCGGCCGCTCACCAGGTCGTGGACGAGGTGCATTCGGCGAGAATCCTCGGAGCCCCATATGACGATAAGGCCACATTTTGTAGATGTGCCCGGCTTCGCCACAATGATAACAAAGGGGCTTGTAGTCTGCGGTGCGCCAGACGTCGCTCTTCCTAGTTCTTGCTTCGGCGATGTGCGGTGGGCTGCGAGGCCTGAAGCTTGGGTCCAATTGCTGAGCGGGGTGTACCATGCTATACGCACTTGAGGGTGGTGGACGGAGTACTGCTTCAGCGTAACTCATTTCAGGACGCGGTCCCCACTACTATTTAAATAGTAGTAGTTTCCTATGGTCTGTCGCTTTCTAGAAAACCGGACAGGATAACACTTGTAAATATTGTTAGCTTCATGGACCACACGTCCCATATTCTCAACAATTGTTATTGGGTAATAAGAAAATACATTTCCTTTAAATTCTACATTCCTAAAGTATTTGGCCAACAAAAAAATTTGTTTTAAATTCTTTGTTTTTCTGCAATTATCTTCCCTCAAAGTTATGGCATATTCAAACGTGATAACCTCCTCATTAAATACATTCTACTCAATTAGAATTCGTTCAAAATTTATTTCAGCACACAAATTGTTAACAGAATGTAGCCAAGTCAGCTTCTGTACCACAAGAACACCGACCAATAAAAAAGACGGTCGCTCAATAAGGCTCAGCAGTAGAGCATAAATTTAAGTTAGGTGACACAGGCGTAGCCCTCACCAGTAAAAGTATATAACGCTTGTTGATTGTTCCAGATGCATAAGCGCCGAACTGCAGATTGGTCGTCGCGAAGTTCCTCGTCAACTTGAAAAACATTTTTAGTGCAAGCAGACAAAAACAAAAGGGAGCTAGACGTTAACATCCCGATTTTCCCTATATAATTGGATCGTTAGTTATCTCAATGACCGTACCGTGTATATGTCGACAAGCGATGGAGACACTGGTCACTATAATATTCACCGCGGTGTTCCCCAAGGAGGAGTTCTCAGTCCGACTCTCTTCAATGTGACATTGATTGGACTTGCGTCTGAGCTTCCCAACACAGTAAAGATTAGCGCGTATGCCGACGACATATGCACATGGGCATCTGGAGCTACGCGTCCGCAACTGCGTGCGCGTTTGCAACGTGCAGTGACTATTACAGCCACGTACTTACGACGTCAAGGCCTCACACTTTCAACTCAAAAATGTGCAGTGCTTGCCTTCACGCGCAAACAAATGACTAAATATCCGATAGTCATTAAAGGAACATCGATACCACTGAAGTCAAAACTGAAGCGTTTTGTCCTTGTGCTTCGGGTGGTGGCTGGAGCAAGATGGGGCCCGTCGGAATCATATCTTCTTCAATTGTACCAAGCCCTGTTCGTAGGCTATATAAGATACAGCTTGCCGGTGCTCTCGAACATGAGACCCAGCTGTGTGCGGACGTTAGAGAGCATACAAGCTCAAGGTTTGCGCACGTGCTTGGGCCTACCACGCTGCACCTCAACGAATGGAACCATTGCGGAAGCTCGGGCTTGTCCCATCAACGTATATATGCTCTGTGAACCTCTTCGAGTGCACCTACGCTTGTTGACCCGACATAGGCAACATCCCCTATCAGCACTCCCTGCCACACACCCAAACTGCAGTTTTTCAAGAACTATATTGCGTCATGAGAACATTCTGCCGTTTAGATTCTCTCCCCCATGCATTCCTAGTGCACCTCCGTGGGTCCTACCTACACCGCTTGTTAAACTTCAAATCCCTGGGATTACGAGGAAGTCCTGTGTTTCGTCAATTGGCCTTAAGCAACTTACCCTATCGCACATTTTTACAGCATACAGTGGTACTTCTGACGTGTATACCGATGGCTCTGTTACCCCATGTGCCTCCGCCGCAGCCTTTGTCATCCCGCAAATGTCCATCGCTCGACGGTTTAAATTAGACCACAAGTCCACTTCGACTGCTGCAGAACTTGTTGCTATCCGCGAGGCAATACGATTCCTTTCAAGAGAGCCTCCTCGCATATGGACTTTACTTTGCGACGCCAAACCCGCTCTTCAAGCCCTTGAGTGCGTTATGAGACAAGGCCCTTATTATATTTTAGCTCTAGAAATCGCAGAGCTTCTCGACATTGCGACCAAATGCGGTCACCACGTCCCCTTTCAGTGGATACCTGCACACTGTGGCGTGATAGGAAATGAACAAGCAGACGCTGAAGCTAAAATAGCTGTAAATAATGCGCCAGAAGTAAGCATGGCGTTCTCACGAACAGACACGAATGCCCTGCTTCGGTGCGTCATGCGGAACTCTACACTTGAGTACTGGACCAATCCTGATCGACGACACAAGAGACTGCACAAATGGGGCCCAGAAATGAAGTTCCGCATGCCTCATAAACTGAAGAGGAGCATAACAAGTCTGCTACACCAGATTCGTCTTGGTGTTGCACTCACGAGGCGTTATACGCATATCATCGGCTGCAGTGACACTGGTCCCAACTGCGATCACTGCCCAGTGCCAGAAACACTTGAGCACATATTTTGCTCATGCCCAGCGTACGCGCGAGAACGGCAAAGCCTCATTTCAACTATTCAGCGAGTGACTAAAAGACCAATGTCTGACGAGATTGTCTTAGGTCCTTGGCCTGACGCCAGCAGCGCAGCTGTGGTCATCGAAGCGACTATAGCCTTCCTTCAAGCCACTGGACTCCATGCACGGCTATAGTATGACCTCAACGGGATGGACATGTACATACGCACCTCCTAATCTTATCATCATCATTCATCGCTCTTTTTATCCCCTCCCCCCTTCCCCAGTGTAGAGTAGCAGGCCAGAGCAAACTAACGCTCAAGCCGACCTCTCTGCCTTTCTTCAAATAAACCTCACTCTCTCTCTCCCGATTTTCCGCAGTATTCGCACCATGGTGTTCATGTCTCCCTTGTGTCCTTGACTGCTTGAGCTGAAAAATGTTATCCGAGTTCGAATACCACCGCGATGATCAGGCCGCTGTGTTACAGCTACCTTTCAAGCCAACCTCGGAGTTTAGGTCATGCTGGGGTAGAAAAGATGTAAATTGTTAAGTTGCTGTTTTCAGAAAAAAGGCATGATGCTGTGTCGGCGTAGATCAACATTCTGTCATTTTATGTGCGCCTCCCTGCTTCGCTTACCGAAAGTGCTACAACGGTGACGATCAGCTGCAAAAGCAGGTAACATTAGTTGGGCTCTTCAGAAATGCCGTTACCAAACTGCAGCATGCCAGCGAGTGCCACATCATCATCATCATCAGCCTATATTTTATGTCCACTGCAGGACGAAGGCCTCTCCCTGCGATCTCCAATTACCCCTGTCTTGCGCTAGCGTATTCCAACTTGCGGCTGCAAATTTCCTAACTTCATCATCCCATCTGGTTTTCTGCCGACCTCGACTGCGCTTCCCTTCTATTGGTATCCATTCTGTAACCCTAAAGGTCCACCGGTTATCCATCCTACGCATTACATGGCCTGCACAGCTCCATTTCTTCCGCTTAATGTCAACTAGAATATCGGCTATTCCCGTTTGTTCTCTGATCCACACCACTCTCTTCCTGTCTCTTAACGTTAGTCCTAAGATTTTTCGTTCCATCCCTCTTTGTGCGGTCCTTAACTTGTTCTCGAGCTTCTTTGTTAACCTCCAAGTTTCTGCCCCATATGTTAGCACCGGTAGAATGCAATGATTGTGCACTTTTCTTTTCAACGACAGTGGTAAGCTCCCAGTCAGGATTTGGTAATGCCTGCCGTATGCACTCCAACCCAATTTTATTCTTCTGTAAATTTCTTTCTCGTGATCAGGGTCTCGTGTGAGTAATTGACCTAGATAAACGTACTCCTTTACAGACTCTAGAGGCTGACTGGCGATCCTGAATTCTTGTTCCCTTGCCAGGCTATTGAACATTATCTTTGTCTTCTGCATATTCATCTTCAACCCAATTCCTACACATTCTCGATTAAGGTCCTCAATCATTTGTTGTAATTCGTCTCCATTTTTGCTGAATAGGACAATGTCATCTGCAAACCGAAGGTTGCTGAGATATTCGCCGTTGATCCTCACTCCTAAGCCTTCCCAGTCTAAAATCTTGAATACTTCTTCTAAGCATGCAGTGAAGAGCATTGGAGAGATTGTGTCTCCTTGCCTGACCCCTTTCTTGATAGGTAACTTTCTACTTTTCTTGTGGAGAACCAAGGTAGCTGTGGAATCCTTGTAGATGTTTGCTAAGATATTCACGTATGCCTCCTGTACTCCTTGATTACGCAATGCCTCTATGACTGCTGGTATCTCTACTGAATCAAATGCCTTTTCATAATCTATGAAAGCCATGTATAGAGGTTGATTATAGTCCGCAGATTTCTCGATTACCTGATTTATGACATGGATATGACAGTGCCACATGCAAGCAGGTAATTCAAATAAAACGCAACCACGCCGTATGCGGTGATTCATTCGTCGCCGCTATTACGTTGCCATGTCGTGCTCACCCCAATGCAGCCTTCTTTTACTAGTCAATTCAATTAAAATAAGTTCTGTGGTTTTAGGGCCCATTCACCGATTGCGACTGGCGACCAGAAAGCTACTCAAGACGAACGATGTTCACACTGACAAATGCGACCGACGAGTCGCTAAACCGAAATGTCTCACGATATGCCGTTCACGTCTGCTTGAAATGTCATCGCCTCGTAAAATAAGCGTCAGCGTATACGGACGTCCTGTTCCTTCGCATCTGATTGGTTCATCTGTTCTGCGACTGCGGTCGCGTGACTGAAAAATTGAGCTGTGAGCGACGGGCTCGAAACAGTGGCATTTCGAGAAAAGCGACCATTTGCGACTACTTGCGACTGGTCGCTTTGCGACTAACTTGGTAGCACGACCTCGCCTAGTAGCAAGTGTGAATGAGCCCTTACTTGCCAAAACCTCCATATGGTTTTGAGGCACGCCGTAGTGGGGGACTCCGCATGAATTTTGACCACGTACCTGACAGCTTTGAACACCCCACCACAACCTAAATACCGTGCTTAGGGTGCCAGGTGTATCATGGAAGATTATCCAAGTTGATAAAAATCTCTACAAGTAAAGCTATTCGAACTACAAAAGTAAAGGCTAATGTTTATATATTTGAGGTCACATTTAAACGCCGGCATAAAGTTTTCCCGGAATATTTATCGGAACCACACTTTAACGTCAATTCCAAGGCGCCTGAAATTCAGACATTGAGAACCTTTGGTATTGCAACCATGTACGCCAATAGAATTGGAAATATTAGCCATGAATTTAAAACTGCATTGAATATAGTAGTTTACTATGTTTATTTTACCCGTAAACTAGCTAAATGCAATTTCAAGAGAGGAATGTAAGGCCAAAGAAATATATTTAAGCCGTCCCTTTGCTGAGCGACTAATTTTATGCAAGGAAACAATGTCCATATTGCTTCGAAATAATACTGCGTTTCGTTAAAATTTATTCAAAAGTTGTTCTAGCAACGAGAACAATGGCTATGTTGTTGCGAAATACTACTAAACTTTGTTATACGCACAATGTCTTTCATAATTAAGTTCTCAAGCAATGAACTCATAGTTTATATCACGGGCTTTCCCTATTCCGTAAGGCAGCTCTTGCTACTTCAAGCACCTACGAACTAAGATTCTTGAAAACTCAGGAGAAGAACTTCGAAAAGGTGATTTTGTTTTTCTATTAAATCAAAACAAGCTTTGTTCGCGAACCCTTCGGAACTTTCCTGGCCGTGTGGCTACATTGTGATGTATTCCCGAAAGCTCACACCAAAAAATCAATTGCCCAGTGACAGGATCAAAGCTCGCTCCCCCAGTAGAGATGCCGTCACATTTAGGCCACAATCGCACGTCTAAAGAGGCAACGCCTAGTAGCGCTTCGAGGTGGTCGCCGTGTGCGTCAGACCACATGCACAGGTGCCTCAGACCACATGCGCGTGCGAATTTTCTGCACGACAAAAAACTAGACATGAAATGAGCAAATTTGTTACATTTGATAAACTCCTTCCCGAAAACTTGGCTTCAAATAAATTCAAAATGTGCGTTCACTCTGCTCAATTTTGTTTCATAATCTTTTATTTCTCCAAGTGTCAGCGTATTTTTGAGCGTTTTCATGAATATCCAAATCGTCTTTATTTTCATCGTAAGCATATTCGCGCAAAATTTGATTTGTACTTTAGGCTTTAATGTGAGATTGTACTGTTAACACATCAAGTAATTTCGCTCAGAAGCTCTGAACACCTCAAAGAGATCATTTCAGGTAGAATCGCAGAAGCCGTATGGACGTGGCATTGCCATATTCGTCAATAGTCAGGACTCGAAAGATGACAATATAAAATTGATCCACGTTGTTTCAACAGCGCAGGACCAGACGAAGGACGGACAGAAAAGCGAAGACATGCAAAATTGAAGTTGCTGAAACTCTTGAGCACGATGGTTCGCGCGCACAGCACGGTATCTGGGGGATCGCCGGCACTTTCAGAAAGCGCAGACGTTACGTAAAACGACTACGACTGCACAATTCCCACTTTAAAAATGCTTGTCCCAGGGTGCTCTCCAGCATAGTCGTGCACTGCTCAACAACATAGATGATGTCGCGTCAACAACATTTGCTCATATTTCGTGTCTCCTGCATCCGGCCAAGTAACTATGGCTCCTCGCGAGCACATGCATCTCGAGTGCATCCATGCACTGAAGTCGGAATTGTATGTGAACGTCATGAGGGAGTTGATCACTTTCTGGTCCCCCGAGGGCTGGCAAAGCCCAGCACTTCAAATCCGGGATGCCATTTTATTCTCCTCGCACTGTTGCTGCTCAGAGAAAGGGCGTCACTGTCCTGCCGCTGGTCAGGAGATCGTCGGCCACGCTGCCCACAGTGTGCTCGAGCAAGCGTTTGCAGTAGGTCCGTCCAGACTCCGTGCTGTTCCCAGGATCGTTGGTGCAGCACATGCGGTAGGCCCTGGCGTTCTTTGTGATCTTGGCGCAGCGTTGACAAAGCGCTTGGAGCTCGCTGGCAGGCACGCAGTCACCCAACGACCTCTGGGCCTCGGTCTGCACCGCCGGCCACGATGGTTCCGCAGCTGCACCACCGGCGGGAGCATCCGAGCAGCTGTTGTTGAGGCACGCCACTAGCACCCACACGAGGAACATAGCGCCGTCGCCTCGTGCGCAGTCGGTGCTGCCATGGTCGGAAACGAAAGCGCACGACTCCGACGACGTTGCGACGCAGAGATAAGATACCCGAGGAGAGCGTTATCGGTGCACGTGGCCCAGCCTTATCTGCAACTGGAACTACACGCTGCCGGCTGCTTTTAGAACGCAGCGTGTATTTTGGGCGCCTGCTGTTGACGAGTTGCCTGGTCGCAACGGCCGCGCTATCAGAGAAAAGCAACCGAAGGACGTCTCGCTTCGAAGGACGGGTTGTCGGTGGAGAGCGTCTGGCCTCGATAAGCTGCGTTTGCACACCGCCCTCCTACTGTTGCGAAGAGAGGAGGTCTTACCCAATTGCGTTGCCAGCTCTTGGGAGTCACACCCTTCGGTAACTCCCCCGATGCCCTGGCAAACAACAGCCAATGTGGCCATAGTCACACCTGTCATTTTAAACGCGACGGATTTCAAGTTGCTGGCGATTGCCATTGACACTTTGATGGGCAAATTATACCAAAACGAGATGCTTGGAAGCTTTGTTCTGTTGCGGCATTGTATGAGCAAATGCTGTAAGAATTCGGGTCAAGTTCGTGCAACAAACATTTCTGCCCCATATGAAATAAGCAATAAATACAGCGATACAGAGCCCCTATATTGTCAAAAGCTCTACGCCCCTTTAAAGAAATTAGCAACCATTTCAGTGATCATTAAAAAAAGACAAAAATATAAATATATTTCTGTATCTGCGAATAAGGTATATACGAAAAGCTGTCAGAGAAGGCAGAGATAGTCTGACGATTCAATGTCATTTTTTCCCTGGCCATTTCCCTGAACAACGTCCACCCTACCATACTAGCAAACGCTGTCTTTTCGACATCAGCCTGCCCCTCATTCCTTTCGGCTGCCTTATCTCGCAATACAGCAGATTCCCATACGCGGCTGGTATTGGCCAATAGCTGACGTCAATCAAGAAGGGTGTTTGGATCAGCGCGCTTCTCCTATTGTTATTGTGTTTACTTTTGATACAGTTTGTTAACAGGCTGAACTAAGTGAAAATCTGCTTTCGAACTTCGATAATAAATACGGACTTCTGGAAGAAGCCGATTATCGACGGCTCACGCTCGGCTGCGGTCACCTGCGCAGGAACTAAACTTTGGCCACCCTGCTTATCGGTGTCGTAGCCGTCTGGTTTCAATAATTTTGACTAGCTTTAACCCCTCAACTAGCCTCGAACTACACGAAACTTAAGCTCATCCTACATGCATTCTTTGCAGCACACGGTCACTCCTGGCTGCTCCTGGTTAGATACCTTGGCAGACTTCGCTTGCTATTGAGCTCTTGATAGCGCTGCAAAATGTACAGTCGCGAGCAAAAGTTTGGAGATCACGGCATCAGCAAAAAAATTAAATATATTCAAGCGCAGCTCTGCGACCTCAAATTGGGTTAATACGTTGTATTGGTCAAACACGCGCACGTAGGCGTGCGCTCTTGATTTCAGCCGGAATGCCCAGGCTGCGAAGAAAAAAAAATAAAATCGTGGCACTTTGGTCAGCAAACTTTTGCTCCCTACTGTACAAGTTGGATGCGGCTACTGTAAAGTGGTGCAAGACAAAACCGGTTCGCGCCACGTAGCACAGCCAGACCGGAACATGCGAGCGCCTACTCAAGGCTTGTCGTGCTCAAAGCGAACGCTGTGCATATACGCATTGCATTTGCATGTAGCGGTGGTCTGCTATTAGCGGAGATACCGCGGCCACCGCGGGGTGCCGCGACAAGTGCGCTGGCTGAGCATACAGCGGCTCGCCGACTACAACCGCGCGTCGTAGGCGCCAAAATCGGAAATGGTGGCTTCGACGTGAACATCAAAAATCAAATTTGAATTGCCGCCATGGTGACGTTCAGTAGCTGGAGCGTTGTGGGCAGGCCGCGCGCTTCGCGCCGCCGCCTTCGCGGTGCAAGTCATTGAAGAAGGAGCGGAAGCACCGCGAACGGGCGTTTGGCTGCCGATAAATTCGGTTCACATGAACGCATTGAAGTACTTCTTGCGGCGAAGTGTTTCCGAAATAGTCTATTTCAACTTCAAAGGCAATTCTCGACTACGATAAAATGTGGTTCAGGGCCCCTTTAGGAAACCAAGATGTTATACCGAGGGAATGAGTTGAAAAAGTCTCCTAATCAAAAGAGAAACCTAATTAACTCTGTTATTACGTTTAATAAATTGTGCAACCTCAGATGAATTATTGACGCATAAGGATCCTCCCCTGCCAGCTTCTTTAGCTTATTCTAGAGGAATGGGCTCATGTTGTGATGCCACCCCTCGTGCTCGCTTACAATAGTTCTAAAAGCAATATCGTACTGATGCGTATTAGGAGTAAAATAGGTGGCAAACTGTTTTTTTTTTCGTTTTCGTTTTTTTTTCCTGTTTTGAGCCTGCTTAGCGAGGATTGTCAATTCCGAACTTTTAATTCAAGTCAATGAATTTAGACTTGACTTTAACAGCACTTCTCTTGATAGCAACAAAATGTTTATCCGCCGCTACCTGCGTTTTGTCGTCAAACAATCCTTTTGGCAACACAACACAACTGCTTTGCCTATCAGACTGCAGAAGCACAAACTAGTTTTGTGTGAAGAAAGTAACTGCACTTTCCAGGTCTTTCTGAGCATGTCGGCCCGCTGCTCTGCTTCCACTTTTTGCGATGCAGTTCATTCCCCTCTTTAGGCAACGGCCATGGTTCCTTTGCCCAACCATGCTGAGACGTCACAGTTGAGACCACCAGGTCATAGTGGTGGACACAGGGTGGCACTGCGAATGTGATTGCTTCTCCGGTAGCCTCGCTACGTTCGCTGGAATAGAAATTTCGTCCAAAACTACAGACTTTCTGTGTGTTTACTTGTTAGTTTTTGAAGACCTCATAAGAGCGTTGAGTGTGGTCCTCAGCCTGTTGCCCTCCGTAGCTTTCCTCCCCTAGCCCCTGTGACCACAGTGACCGAAAATTATATGCACATATGCCATGGCACACGCCCACTTACGCAAGTTGGCATCAAAGAGATTCATAGAACATCGGCACATACGTAGCTTCACATACACCGTGACCCAAGTTGGCATCAGCTACATTGAAGCACAGTACACACAAAAGGGCGCATTTCAAACCCTCTAAGTTCGCATCTAAGTGGTTCATCGAACAGCAACACATACCCTAGACCCCATACCCAGTGACCGAAGCTGGTCCTACGGTTGGTTTGGAACCTTGTTCAATCAACACAATAACCTGGTGGGCGGGCCATCAGACCATGCATGGACTACCTACTACTAGTAAACCAACTTGGCGGGATAACGGTTGCAGACAGACCTCAGAAATTGGGTGAATAATGCTAATTGCATTCCGAATCCTAGCAAAACTCTTCCCGCGATAACGGTCAATGTTAATGTGATTAGCACTTATGCAATGCAGCCGCACACTGCATTGCTGAAGACGCCTTTATTTAGCATCTGTAGTGGCCATTCTGAGATGTCCATTGCGTCGTCTATACCCTGTGTTCTAATGCGAGCCAAGCTGTTTACAAAAAGGGCGTTGCGAGATACGACGATGGGACCAGCGGTGTTTTTTTTAGCTGTCACGTTGTGCAAACTGGTGAACAGTTTGTTATAATTTATTACCTAACTAGTGAAATATAAGTGCCTCAAATTAAAATTTGTTGGTTGTACGCGCAAGCTCGAACGTCAAGTTGTTCATCCAATTTAAAAAAGTTGTCGCAGTTTCACCTGAAAGGCGAAGCATCAATTGCGATAGCAAATTTGTAGAGAGCTATACGGAGTAAGGATAGTAGTTTTATCATGTGTATAAATTTGGACATGCAGCAGCACCAGCAACGCGCAGAACTGTTGTCGACGTCGTCGGCGTTCTGCCCGCGTTCGCACAAAATGCGTGCGGCGTTGGTGACTGTTGCCGGAGCCTCTGATATAAATAGGCACCTGGTGCCGCAGCTAAACGTCGCCTCCCTTCCCTCCCCCTACCCCCCCCCCTTACGGCCTTTCGCGCGTCGGAAGAAGGCACGCTTGCTCTACATATATGGTGATTGTAAAGGAGGAAAGAGACGCCTACTTCTGCATCCCTTAAGGGAGCACGGCGCAGAACGCGCGTTTGTTCTCCGCCGTGGGTTCACTCCCCGTGAAAGCGCGCGGCCCTCGCGCCCTTTCACGCGCACATATAGCGTTCGGCGCGCGGCGACGATTTCATCTCCATTGACATCATACGGAACCTCACGGCGACGGCGACGGCGACGCCGACGGCAGAAATCTGCTTTTGAGTGTCCATATAATTGCTATCGCAATAAAACAATATATTCAACAGTTCCCAGCTCGCTACATTCTCGCCAGGGTTTTTTTTTTTTTTTTTTTGCAGCGTAAGCTGTTATGGGAGCGTAAACTGTTATGGGCTCGTTCCAATAACCGCGGCGGCCGCATTTCGAAGGAGGCAGAATGCAAAAACGCCCCTGTGCTTACGTTGTAGTGCACGTTAATGAACCACGTGGCCCGCGATGTAGCAGTGGCATAGG
Source organism: Dermacentor silvarum (assembly GCF_013339745.2). Lineage (NCBI taxonomy): Eukaryota > Metazoa > Arthropoda > Arachnida > Ixodida > Ixodidae > Dermacentor > Dermacentor silvarum. The sequence goes on from NC_051160.1 coordinate 169,998,916, forward strand.
TATCTGTACATGGTACATAGAGAAGTTTTGAGGAAGAAAAACTAGATTAAGAAGTTGTATAGAAATATTCGAGAATGAAAAACATGCATAGGATACCTGATTAAATCAAGTGGGCTAAGTGACTATTTTCCCCTGCCCGTTTCAAGTGAGATGCCATTAAATCATCATGATCAGCAGCAGCAGCATCAGCAGCAGCGTCGTATGTGACACGTGCGCAACGTAATCTCGATATCTGTGATCTTTGTTCACTATTCGGCACACGTTAAGGTGCCTTCTCGCAAGGTAGGAACCGGTGCTGAAGAAGCGAATCGTACAACTACGCTAGTAGCTGCAACCAGGCAACGTCAGCTCAGTAAATCGCTGTGCGTAGAGAAGCACAAGCTGCAGTTCGCCGTCGACGCTGGGTGGACAGTTCAGTTCGTTCTCGTGAGAACAACGCAAAGAGACTTCGCTGCGAAGACCCTGTAGTGCCAAAAAAGGAGCTAGCTTACGCTTTCAGTGTGCTGCGTGTACCGCGCAGGCCTGTGATTTTCTTCCTTGTTTCAATATGGCACCAAACGCGACAAAAACATTCAAAGTGAAGACCGGCCCACACGTTTTGCGCACGCAACAGCAGCGCTCCCAAAAGGGGTTACAGAGTAGCAACACTCAATGGCAGACTTTGTGACCACGAAAACGTGAGAAGGCCATGGCGTAGCTTTAGGCTTCTGCTACTATCAAGCATTACGAACGATTGAGGGACAACTGCATGCTTACAATAGCAAGACGAAGGGGGTTTGACGACGGCGGCACGACGATGACTGCATAAGGATGACGATGACATGACGATAATATGACGAAGAAGCTGGAATGACAAGGATGAAACGACCATGGCAGCATCAAAACCATCAGCACATACCTAATTACTTAACCCACTAAAGAATCAGCAGGACAACGGTTAGAGATACGCGCAGTAGTAGATGCCGGAAAGTGCGTGAAATGTCACAGGAATGCTAATCGGCCATAATGGTGTACTCAATGGCTAATGAATCTGAACGCAAATAAATGCAAAGTAATGAGAATATATCGTAACAATAATGCTCTGGTCCTTTATCCTTACTTTTTCAATAATGCTATCTTAGAAGCTGTTAGCTCATATAATTACTTCGGCGTTCATATATCTAATACCTTGACATGGCAACCTCACATAGATTTCGTGGCTAACAATGCTAATCGCATGTTAGGTTTCCTTCGCCCAAACTTTTCATTGGCGAAGGAAACCTATCCTATTTCCTATCTGTATGAAACACTTGTAAGGTCGAAACTCGAATATTCCGCCTGTATCTGGGATCCTCACTTTGCCTTGCTTATCTCCTCTCTCGAAGCGATTCAAAACAGCCCGTTTCATCCTTTCTAATTACTCTCGCACCGCAAGTGTTACTGCAATGAAAATTTTCCTGGGCCTCCCTGAGCTTACGACACGAAGAAAAATGGTGCGCATTGGGCTATTCCACAAAATATACTATACCAATCATCACCTCAAGAATGCACTACTCGCTGCTCTTCATTATATTTCAGCACGCACCGGTCACAACTTCAAGGTCCACGTCCCAAGTTCACGTACAAACCTACACGCTTACTCTTTCATTCCAAGGACATCGACCAGCTGAAACCGCCTCCCCGCCTCCATTGTCAGCTAGCAACCCCGTTCCATAATCCTTCAAAACCGCGATTTCCACTTATTGTATTCAGACCCACGCCCCACGTGGCATTGAGAGTATTGAAAAAAATAAAATAAAATAAATAAATAAATATGAGCGGATTCCATGCGGTGTGGCATAGGTGCCGACTACGGGGGGGCTCTGGGACTCGAGCCCCCCCCCCCCCTCCTCCGCCCTCTCTTAAAATGTCATTACCAGAGTCCTGTTGCACCAAACCCCTTATGGTTTCTTTTGGGTTGCCTCTACAGTTTCCCTTACAATGTTATTGTGGCTAAAAGCTAACTGCATCATTGTTGACGCGGACGTGCACGGATTTTATTCAGAATTTAGCTTTCTTTCAGGAAATTCTTGCAATAGGAAAACAAGCGCATTAGAAGCACCCACGGTGGCTCGCTCATCCGTGTTTTTTCACTTTAACATGTTATTTTATATTCCAGTGTGTACACCATGCACACACACATTATATTTCAATGTGTACACAGGACAAATATTGTGATATTTTGAAAAAGAAATAGGTAGCCAAGTAACAATTATATCTAATGATATGGATAGCCTATGTCTAGAGAATCAATATGTTGCTGTATGTTCAACTCGCTACAAATTGCTTTGCGCACTTTTTCGACACTGAAAAAGACCTTCAGACTTCAGTGACCCCTTCAGCAGAGTCTTTTATCAAAGGTATGTGAAATTCACGTGAATGATACGTGTCTCAGCATTGCTTCTCTTTCCAGTAGGTAATGCTAGCGACTCATGAAAAAAAAAACATAATAATTTACAACATTTATTTGGTATTGAAACATCGCAACGTGCATGCAGAGGCCATAAATATACATAATTAACTTAGTAACCGAAGTGAGGCCAAGCCGGTTTCACTCGAACTCAGAATCAATAGCAGTCATGTGCAGCAGAGCTTTTACTAGGACTCAGAAAAAAAAACAGGCTGCAGTTCTGCCGGAAAGGCGAAGCAGTATTAATGATAGCGAAGCATAAGACAATTACACGAAAAAGATTCTTCCCGTATAAATTCGTGTAAGAGCCGCACCCCCAGCTTGAAAGCAAATGTTTTGTAAAAATCCAACCGAGAAGCAATCGGCGTTCACCGCCGATTCCGATCACGCTCCACTGCGAATTATCCCACGCAGCGTACTTTCGCGCGTCCCAACTATATATATAACAAAAGTCGATTACAACTTAGGAAGACAGGAGAGGCGCCCCGCCATGACCACTGAAGCGCAGCAGCCGATTTCCGCCGGGACTAAAGAAACAGTGCCGCTGACGCGACTCGGCTCAGCTCGAAGCGCGGGCTGCCAAGTCCTCTGTCGGCGGGGTCACCGGCCGTCCGGCTCATGACGGCAATCTAGAGTGCGCGCCCATTTATGGATGATCGTGTGCACCCGCCTTTTAGGGGCAAATGCCACTGCCTTCTAAAGTTGTACACGACTATAGATGGCGAGAGGAGGCGATCGCGCTGTTTTACGGCGGATTTCATACTCGTAGTTGGAAGAATGAGATAAAGTGGCCTGGTCTCTTTTAAGGCTCGTCAAAATTGCGACACAAAAGTGCGGCGCTCACACGAGTCTGTGCGTTGGTTATATCGCCTATAAGTATTGTGGTAACATTTACTCACTAATTAAAATAACAAACATCGTGCAATGCACGGACCATGGAAACCTGTAAATATCCCGCTGGATGACCACGAGCAGTCGCTATCACAACGCTGGCATTATGATGAACGCAGGCAGTGGGGGCGAACAGTTCATACAGCCATGTGATTCACCGCGACTCCGAAAATTAGATTCATCATCACCATCTGCATATTTTTATGTCCACTACAGGATGGCTTCTGTCAGCGATCTCCAATTACTGCTGTCTCTTAACTTAGGCTATGTGATCTGCAACACATGGGACGCGGAAAAACAGCCTATAGAATGATGACAGCGCGCATGAACTTAGCTGCCATCTCTACTCGCCCTTGATCATTGCATCCCCCAATGATTAACAACAATTGGATACGGCACACGGGCCGTGTAACCGTCAACCGCGCACAGTCATTCGCAGCTGTGGCAGGGCTAGATGAGAAGACGCGTGCTGTTCTCTCCATGCGCGAATTCGATCACGTGACCTCTAACTTACCCGAATATTGAGCGCGTGGGAAGATAATGTTCATCATGCCTCCAACCTTTTCGACTCAGTGTCACGGGCTTTTTCTCGCGCTCACTCATGTAACTTTTGGACTTTATACGGAATATCACGGCGACGACGACAGTGAAAGTTTGCCGGGAGTGTCGATACAATTGCTGTCGCAATAAAAAGAGAAATAGAAAACAGGCGTTGAGTTCGCATCTGCCGCGGCTGCGGACGTTCCAATGTGCACCGGCTACAAACACAGCATGAGCACCAACGACAAATCCAATAGTGGACACCTCTCTTATCGGAACTTCGTCAGAACCCGTTTGACGCTGAAAGGAAGAGTATTTTCCGCCGTATAAGCACCAGCGGAAACATAACAGTAGGCGCGCGGGGAGACAGCGCATGCGAAGGGACCAGCCATCTCGGATGGCCCAAGCCAACTCGGCGCAGATTAACTCCAAAATGAAGTGCTTGACCCACATATGTATGGCAGAGGCAGGAAAAGTAGAAGTTGAGGACCCGTGTGTTCTAGCCGCTCGGCGAAAGAAGACTCCACGCCGCTATCAAGAAGTAAACACGCTATCACGTGTTTCCGTCAGCGAGTGACATGTAACGCCAGAGGTTCTATGAAGTACTTGACACAGTGCTGTCTTCGTTAAACAACACGTATCCACCTGATATGTGGCAGCATATGTCCCACATTGAGCAGCTTGACATAGGGAAGGAAGACGAAGCATATATAACATGATTCTACGGTGACGACCTTGAACCAGGACGCCTGATTTTGCACAGCGATATGCTGATTGACATTTTAAGCCAGCAAAAGTCGGCATCATTGCACACATTTGGGGACGTCGTGCACATGTTTACGGAGGGCAAGGGCGAACACCAGCGAAACCTTTTGCCGGAAATGGCCAAGCTAAAAAAATTGCGTTGGCCATACCGGTCTCGTCGACCACATCCGAGAGGCTCTTTTCTTGCCTTCATCGACTGAAAATGTAGTTGCGGTCGACGACTGGACAAGCCCGTTTGGACCATCAGGCAATTTTCACGCCCACAAATAACTCTCCTGCAAAATCAATTTGAGTAAGATTGCCGACGACTTCATTTCCAGGTCAAGTGCCCGAACTAGCCCTTTTTTCAATGATGGGGAAATCATCGCATTGGACAACGAACTGATGATGTCTTTAATAGGAGAGAGAAATGCACGAACTTACAAGTCAAAGCAAACCACCTGGCTTAGAAAACAACGCAAAAAGTTATACAAAGGAATGGAAATGGGGTCCATAACAGCGCAAGCAGAGTGAGGGCATTTGGGTAAGAAAGGACGCGTGGTTGCACTGTTTGTAAAACTCCCTCGTCTATCTGCATGTTATCCTTATTAATTTTCATTCGTCGTATGCTGCATTTGCCTCTGAATAACACAATCCACGCTGTTCCTATATTTGCTATCGAGTCCTTTCGCGCTTTTGAGATATCGCTGTGTTATTTATTTATTTGTTAATATGTTTATTTATTTGGGCTTCTGGTAAGTTTTACTCGATAATCCTCTATTCTGCCTCCGGAAAAAAAAACGAAACCACTGGCATAAGGCATGCTTTGACATGTAATGAAAGTATGGCGTTATGGAATCACATTATACTTATGCTAATAATTGTAGTCATAAGTTGTGTTCAGAAATTGTTATATAGCGTTTAATCTTTCTATATGTTATGTCTTATCTTCTCATTACTGACCTTTTGTCAGGAAAAGATTTCTTGATTGTATCTTTTGTATTAAATCTTTTACAAGGCGTTACACTGCCTTTTCATAGATGTGTACTCCTGCGACTTAATAAGCACAAAACACGTGTATTTCCCTATAACGTGTTTAACTGAATCCGCTTGTCGCATAGCTCAACCAAGAGACGTCAGTCTCTTGGCGGTTGCGAGGGGAGTCAGGCTGTCGAACTGAATTGTCTCCTACTCTGAGGTCTTGCAAATACTCATACCAGCACGTCACATCAGTGAACAATCCTTCGAAGCCACACAAAGTTTCCAGTGCAACTGTTATTATAGGTAATATATATATATATATATATATATATATATATATATATATATGTAGAACTATTTATTTTACACATTGATGGAGTTCGGACAGCTGGTCAGGCCCCAGCCCCCCCCCCCCCCCCCCCCCGCAAAAATGAAAACTTTCCGCCTATGCGGTGTGGAAACCGGTTTAGGGCGAAGCTTTCGTTAGCGTTTTCGAGTTTGTTTTAGCTGCCATTTGCAAGTACAATGCGCACGACTAAGTGGCTCGCCATTTCACCGGGAAAATCTTCAGTTAACGTAGACCTGTGCTTCTCCATCAAGCGAATTTCGCCAATCACGACGGTGCACTGCAATGCCAACGACGGCGGCGTGTCGACGATGCATGAGGGCATAGGCCCGTCTTCATAAACGGAACTTAAGTAGCGCGTCAATATGTGTGGGAAAAGTACAAGTGTTAGGAAAGCTTTACGAGAGAACTTCAAAAGCGACACTTATGTATCACTTTCGAAAGTAACACTTTTCGGGTCAAGTATGTCGTCTTGTGCCAAGGATACGGAAACAATTTACGTGTACGATCGGTTCAATCGTCAAAAATATTTTTTGCGGCAGAGTAATGCGGATATAAATGTTGCAGGTGCTTGCACGCGCATTCTGCTGAGTAAAATACAAAGAACTATTTGGTTTCAGCGCTTTACTCAAACTCGTTTGGCCACAAGCTCACATTGGTTCTCGCAGCCACTGCGGTTGTGTGCGTCGCCGTCCCAACTTTTTTTCTGTTGTTGTTGTTGTTTTGTTGCTGAAAACGTGCGCTGTTTGTGCGTGGAGAGTATGTGTGTGTGTCGTGTGTTTATAACACGTGCGGACGATGGAAGGAAAGAAAGCAGAGTTTTCCGCACAAGAACTCGCCATGCTCCTCGAGCTCCTTTCGCGCCATCGCAGCGTGGTCGACAACAAGGAAATGGACGCTGTATCCGTCAATCGGAAAGGGGAGCCGTGGACGAGTTCAACTGCCGCCTTAACGTGACGCCGCGGGCGGGGGGCCAACTTAAAAAGTGCTGGGAAGACCTCAGAGACAAGTGGCGCAGGTGTAGCGCACAAAGCACGCGGGAGCGGTTTTCTACAGGTAAGCATTGTTTCCTGTGACGTTACAACATTATTGACGCAGATATTCTTTCGGAACATTGCATAGCGCTCGGCGAGCTAAGTCATAGGATTAATTCTCCAAAATAGGCACATTTGTCGCCCGCGAACGTCTCGCAGCTTGAGGCCTGAATGTTTTTTTGTAACATTTTCGCTTTGTACAGATGTGATTCAGTGCCGAAATTACGGCATTTATTTGGCTGACCGCTGAAATAATTTGCATGGCGTACAGAATGCAGTGTATGCCTATTAGCTTTTATAACTTTTTTTGCACCCTCGTTCAACGTATGTCGTATTTTGTGATCGTGCACAAACAACTTGCTGTGCTCTTGAAAAGAAGTTATAGTGGGCGCTGCAATCGTATATTAGCACTTTCTTTAACGAGTGCACTTTCCCAACTACGGCTTCAATTTCCACACTCTTGCTATGTTCCTTCTTTCCTTAGAAAATGCCTGGCATGATATGCCAAATGTGAACAGTGTAGTAACTGCATTGAAAGTTTTTGGTCACATTTGGCAGCATTGATAGACAACCTACGCTTCTCAAAGAGCGGTTTGTCCCTCGGAATTTGCCGCTGCTTGGCCATCGAAAAAAACAATAATAAGCTAGAGCAGCACGAAACCAGGGCCTTCCCCCTGCAGCTGAATATGCCAGTACTCTGGGAACAGCTATACCCTGATCGCATATGAGCCATGTGTGTCTCCGAATAAGCTATGGTATGGTGTGCCTTGATATTTCTCAAAGATGCATATTTCGAACGCCTGGCTGTCTGTGTTGCACACAATCACAGTCAGCATAAAAAGCTTCATTTCATGTTTTCATATGGCTGTACGTGTAGTCATTTTATATGCTCTTGTGATCAGTTAAACACTGTCGTCGCACAAACAACTGCTTACTTGCATTTTCAGGTGGCGGTACATCGTCACCGAGCCAAGTGACCGACGAGCTACAGCAAGCCAGAGCTATAGCGTCACATATGGCAGTTCGACTATTAAATCCATTCCACAGCGACCGCAGCGGACATGACGTTGTGCCAGGCGAATTGCAGTCATCCCAATCACAGTGCACACCTGCTGTCATTGAACTACTGTCCCAGACGCAGAACGAGTCTCTAGGTGAGGCGAATGGTACATCTTCTTCATTACTTTTTCCTTGTGCTGCCCACATTTCCAGTCATTTAGGCTAAACTCTTCTTTTACAACAGAAATGACCGAAATTTCTTGCATGGCACAGCGAATCATGAGCAGTACCCCGCATAAATCACTATTACACTTTCATGACTTATGTAACTATGTTTTGTGCGCTTATATATTGTCACGCAGTGGTGACGGTGAAGAAAACAGTCGTGAAAGCTTGAATGACGAAACTGATTCTTTATTGGGCAACCTGTGCCAACAAATACAGTCGGCGATCGTCGAAATCTGATCAGCTGGTCAAGCGCGTCCGCTTTTATACATGACTCATCGAAGGTTCCAGAGTAATCGCTGGTGCCGGCGCGTTTTCCAGAAAGTACTACACAATTCGCGTCGCGCATACAGGCAATAACAAATTACCTTGAGCTATTTACATGGTGTCCTCAGTAGGTCATGCAAGCACCAGTTGTTAGTGTGACCAAGCAGGAGATGAGGTAAAGCTGGTCGAGAAGGAAATGAAAGGCGCTGAAACACAGCTCGAAAAGCGACTACAGTTGCGTTGTATTGTGTGTATTACATATTCTCCCACTCACATTGGGGACCTCGTGCACTATATAACCGTAGACCATGCATAGGCACCAAGGTGTTTGAAAATTGCAGAACGTTTAGTGTAGCAATGTAGGAGCCATCCTGCTTTGTGGTCACTTTGAACTGTTACTGCAGGTAGTAGAGACGCGGCTGATGAGCCCGACTACTGGTCTTGGGACGATGCTGGCAGGCCACCAGCTGAACTTGAAATGAATGCTGTCCAAGTACCGGCCACTACAGACAGCCGAGCACTCGTTCATTGTACAACAAGCCAGGTAGCTGCTGCTACAGAGCCAGGTGCTGCAGCAACTTCGAGTGGTCCTGCGCCAGCTGGCACAAGACGCCCCGCGACAAGCAGCAGCCAGAGACAGACGGCGGTCTCCCTTGAACTGCAGCCGCCCTCCTCAGTGCCATCAAGGATTACTGTGAAGAAAAAACAAGGAACATTTATTAATAATGAAATTCATGCGCCTCGAGCACAAATACAAGTCTTTGCACAGGCAAGCTGAACATGAAGAAACTATGCAGCTGAAAGAAGCCAACCAAAAAAGAAAAGTGGAAATTCTAAAGCTTCAGCTAGAAGCTTTGAAGAAACAGTAAACGTCTTTGTTGTTGCGGTGATTTTGTCGCATTTCATTTATGTAAAATACTGTGCGACTATGCGGTCCCTAATCCTGAAACCTCTTGCTGTGTCTGACAACGGAGGCATGCCTGGTGGCGTTGGTTGAATGGAGGGAGTGGGAGCTTGCGAAGCAGTGTTGTGTATTGCCTGAGGAGGAGGAGCAGATTTTAATGAAGAGAAGGGAGGAGAGGTCGGCCTGGAAATCGTGTCTCTAGCCTGCTACTCCTCACTGGGGTAAGCGGAAGTGGGAGATACAGGGCGATGTAGGTGGCAGGTGATTATGATATCGTACAATGAGCTACTACTTACACACGTTGTCCAATACGCGGTTGGTGTATTGCCTGGCTTTGTGCAGGAAATGGGACAGGGTCTCTCAGGAGGTGGCCGAAGTTGTGTAATGCAGCACAAGCTGTGATGACGATAGGAACTGATCTTGTTTTTATCTGAAGAATCATTTCAAGGCATGGAAACCTTCGCTTCCATACTCCATACGTACTCTCAACACTGCAGCGAGTCCTGGAGTGGCACTTGTTGTACCTAAACAAAGCAGTTTTCCAATTAAGTTATTATTTTCGGACAGAATTGTTAGCTCGCAAGATTTTAGTGTAGTGCTGAAATTTCAAATCACCTGTGCTGAGGGCTGCGTTGTGTCTCTCGAAAAATGGTCATGAGTTAGGGCCTGCAGGGGTACCCCTTGTCACCAAGTAGGATGCCCGGCACAGTCCCTTCTTCGTACTGGACTCTGGCTCGACTATTATCGAAAATTCGGCTTTCATGTGCTGAACCGGGCCAGCTGGTAATCAAATAAAAAAATGAAAACAAGCTACATTTTATCCGTGTTTAAAAACGGCTCATGCCTGTTTGGCACATCATAAACCCTTCCGAAGAATATACAATGACCTTAGCTGATTCTAGTGGGTCAAAAATACCCGACGCTGAATGTCCCCAACTCCTGAACTCCGTATTCTGCAGTAATTTTGTTCTATGTCCTGATCCTGTGTTTCCCACACTAGATATATAGCTGCAATTACCCGGCTATGGATTCTATTATGATTGAGCCACTTGGGGTAGAAAATGTAATAAAAAATCTGAAGGTGTCGTCCAGCCCTGGCCCAGACCTGGTTACCGCAAAGTTTTTGAAAATCACTTTTGTTTACTCATCCTTAATACTTTCAAAAATATTCCAGCAATCTTTGTACACCCATCAGCTCCCTGCAGACTGGAAAATTGGGAGGGTGGTTCCACTTCACAAGTCCGGCAACAAAAGCTCACCTCACAACTACCTCCCCATTTCCCTCACTAGCATTCCTTGGAAAGTACTCGAACATATCTTGTCCTCTCAATTAGTTAAGCACCTAGACGATAACTCATTCTTCATACGCGCACAGCACGGCTTCCGCAAAAGTTTTTCCTGTGAAACACAACTGCTTTCGTTCACCCACGATCTTCATCTTATTCTTGATAAAGGTTCATGCGCAGACTGTGTTTTCTTCGACTTTGCAAAGGCTTTCGTCAAGGTATGTCACAAACTACTCATTTTTAAGCTTAGTAAACTAAACCTTGATCCTAATCTGTTTGCATGGCTAGAGAATTTTCTTCTTAATCGATCACAGTTCGTTGCATTTAATAACCGCTTCTCCCCATTTAGCCCTGTTGAATCTGGCGTTCCTCAAGGATCAGTGTTAGGCCCTCTCCTTTTTTTAATTTATATTAACGACTTACCCAATTAAATTTCTTCTAACATTTATCTCTTCGCCGACGATTGCGTTATTCTTCGCGAAATTTCTGACCCCGTTGATATTAACACTCTGCAAAACGACATTAACGCTGTCTGTAACTGGTGCGTCTTGTGGTTAATGAAACTAAACCCATCTAAGTGCAAAACCATGCGTTTAACCAGCCGTGAACTTCCCCTTCCGACCTATTACGTTAACAATACTGCCATGGAAGCGGTTACATCTTACAGATACCTAGGTGTCCATTTAACCTCTGCTCTTTTCTGGTCTTTACATATCGACAGCGTTATCAATAAAAGTAATCGCATGTTAGGTTATATCCGTCGAAACTCTTATATCCGTCGAAGCTCCATCATCATTAAAGGTAATTTTGTACAAGACGCTAATTAGAAGTAAAATCGAATACGCTTCATCAATTTGGGACCCATATGCTGAGACACTAACCCAGTCTCTCGAACGTGTTCAAAATAATGCCTCGCGTTTCATCTTAAGCAATTACAACCGTACGGCAAGCGTAACGTCTATGAAAAATATTGTCACGTTCTAGGAGAACAGGCGACCTGAAGCCTTGAGGCGTTGAGCATCGAGTCTCTGACCGCCAGCTGAACAAGTAGGTAGGTAGGTGAACAAACGCAAAGCTCAAGAACCCGCGCGTGGATCGGAGTAACTTCGTCTGCCTCTTCGCTGGCGCCCGTCAAAGCAGGTGCCGGCGCATGGCGCGTGGACTAGCGCGCGTCTTCGGCTTTCTAATTATGTCCCACATGTTGCAAGGTGTGGGAATATCTTGCAACTTCCACCGCTTTCTGCTCGTCGCAAATGCTTTCGCTTAGCTCTGTTTCATAAAATATACTTCCATAATTCATATCTGCGCGATAATCTTATTTCATCCCCAACGTACATCTCTCCTCGCATTGATCATCATCACAAAGTTTTGCAGCGTCGCACCAAAGCTTGTCATGAGTCTTTTCTTCCCAGGACGTGTGAAGAATGGAACTACCTTCCCGGCGCGTTGATTGCTATTGAAGATCACGCACAATTTCGTACCGCCATAATCGACACCATCGCTTCGGGCATCTCATGTCTATGACTACGTCGCTTGCTGCCTTCTTTTTTTTCCCTGTCTTGTAACTTTTTTTACCCCACTCCCCTCTGTAATACCTTGTGGTCTTGAGAGTAAATAACTGAAATGAAATGAAATGAATAATACAACTTCACACACCTCACTACATTTCATTCCGGGTGCACTCGAAAGGTAAGGCATGAAATGTGTAAACGACTGCTTGATATTAGAGTTAGCTAATTGCAAAAATGTCTGGTGACTTGGTTTATGCGAAATCAGTAACGTTGCTTATTGCTACCATGAACTTTAGCCCCGACAGTTTCTCTCGCAGCTCGGTACATTGTACGACAGCGTAATAAACATACCCGGACATTGAAGAAGTACCCGTTTTGACAGCGAAAAACCTCCGCTCACACCAGGAAACCGTGCGATGGTGTAGAATTCCTCAATTACGGAAGCCAAATCATTCGCATTTGGAAACTTCACGACCTGCGGGAACAAAGACTCGGCAATCATTCTTGACATTCGTGCAATCATTCGAGACACAGTTACTTGCGCAACATTAACGAGGTCCCCGGTTCACCACACCTTGCGGACTCTACAACAGCGCGTATGCACCTAGCAATGCTCACACTGCTGTTGATGTCGCAAATGCAGCCACACACTCCTCAAGTAATGTACGTGCTGCGCACGGGTTGTGTTGAACATGCCGATTACACTGTCGCGGACAGCCAGCCCTCTTAGATAATTCAATTAACACCCCCGTTTCGGGGCAGTCTGTGTGGTAGGGGGTCGCCGTTACTGTCGAGCTCACTACTACTGCTGCGGCTGCTGTCGTCATCACTTTCATCATCGTCTTCTACATTGCTCTCAGACAGCCGAAGGTTGTGCAACACAGCACATACCATGACCATGTTGGCCGCACGTTCCGGCTAGTAGAGGAGGGTGCGGTACTGCTTTAGACAGCGGAAATGGCTCACCAAGAGCCCAATACACCTCTCCACTACGGAACGCAAGGTGGCATGTGCTGTGTTGTACTTCCCCTCAGCTGTTTGCGTAGGAGGATGGCCGGGAACCGGGGTCAAGAGCCACGGATGCAAGGAGTAGCCGCTGTCACCTGCATGAAGATGGAAATGGTACACTCAGTACTGCTCTGACGAGAGCCAAATTGGCAGCTGAGGAAAATTGCAGCATCATTCAGCAAATGTAAAGTTCAGATGTTGCTGACCTTACACTGTCGTGCGTCCCAAGTAAGAGCAGAAGTTGGGCATGTCCCCCCCGACAAAAACTGGTAAACAAAACAAGCATACTACTCTGTCCCCGCCAGAAGCTGAAGAAATCAACACTTATTGGTGCTGCCAATGACACAGTAGTAGCAATAATACGTGTTGCTTTCTTCCGTTCCTGGCAGGTACTTGGTAGCATGCTTGTAACTTAACACTTTTAAAATTGTCAGTTCTAGCACTACTTGGTTTAACTTTTTCTAGTTTAGGCAGGCACTTACCCGTGAGCATCTTATTTAGTTAAAATTTAATTATTTAGTGTTGGGGCGGACATTGCGTTCTATTCGCTAATGATGCTTGATTGCGACAAGAAAATGCCCTGTCTTACCGATGAGGCATACACCGGGATTCGCGATGGGCCCTTCCTGGAAACGCCGGCGCAGCCATGTCGTCCACCAGACGAAAGAGTCGTGATCCGACTCCGGTCGCATGGGATGCACGGTCAGGATCCACATATGCGCGTCGCAGATCTGCGGAAAATGTGAACGGAGAAAGTCCGCATTGACAAGTGCAGCACAACTGTCAAAGGAACGAGCAGCACTAGAGAACATGACGGATACTTACGAACATGCTGTTTTCGGCGTAGTAGCCCTTCCCACACATGAACTCAGCCTTGCGCTCACCCTTGGGTACGATAATGGCAATGAGGCTACCGTCCATGCACTCCGATCACGCCATGAATAGCGCCACGCCGAAGGAAACCCTCCTTCACTGCTGCCGTTTCTTCGGACGTCTTCGGAAAATGGTCACACTTGTTGCACACCCCTGCGTTTACGACAGCCTCGGCCACGCGTCGCATGCACTCGCTCCCGGTCGACTGCGACACCCGATCATCTCGTCCCGATCGCCTCGCTCCCTACGGACGCTTGCTCCCGGTGGCAAAAGAAGCGCAGTGCGCACACCACCTTCCGCTCCAGCGACAGTACCGTCGCTCGCTCCGCTTCTAGTTCATCCGCTAGTTCCTCGCATAACAACCGCACCGTTTCCTTCGAGAGGCGAAATGCCATCGAAAATGGTCATCCGGCATGTCAAACACGTCGCCTGGCTCTCCGTGGCCACGGCGGCGGCGGCGAAGAGCCACCGCAGGGTCCGCCATTTTTGATGCGTTCTGAAACGACCCTACCTCCGGCGGTGTTAAAAAATTGCGACTTTTACTCCGCATAACGAACGCGCCAACGTCATTTTGACGTAGCGGGTTTCTGCGGGCTTCTGACGTCAACATGGGCGTCAACATTAACAGACAATATGGGCGCGGCCCAGTCATTTTCGACCAATGGCAGCCGGGTGATGACGTCAAAAGTAATATAATTGCTACAAAATCGCATCCCAGGTATCGGTTTCTTCGAACTTGTAGGAAAATGTCGTTGCCCAATAAAGGTATGTGATTGGCGGCTGTGCCTGGTAATGTATCTAACCCCCGTATTCACAAACGCACCTCGACACGACCCTCCGCTCGAAATGCTCCTTGAGGGCGGCTTTTCATTTCACAAATCGCCCTCCGCTCGAAACGCGCTTTGAGTGAAGGAAAGCTCGAGCGTTTTACTCGAGAATGTCAAGGTAGCCCCGCAGCTACCTTGAATCGCTCCTTCAGTGCAGTTAGTGCGCAAACATGGCTGCGTTGTGATCTGTCATTCGCCTCGCCGGCTTTTTCCGATGGACGCCAGTTACCACCGCAGCTTTTCTTTTGATAACGATGCGGCGCATTTTCAAGGACATCGTTTTACGGACCAGTGCAATCCTCTGGAGCGCTTCCGCAACGGAGTAATTCTAATTCGGCACAGAGACAGGTCGACCGTCCTGTCAAGAAGACTGCTAGCTTGTGCAGTGACCTGCTGTCGTCTTATTCCGTGCATGAGCCAGTTGATGACCTGCATACGTGTATTCTTCGTGCGAGTGCTCCGAGACTACAATCGGCGCCTAGTGTATTGACGTGTTTCTCGCGGGTGATCATAAAACGCAGCATCAGTTGAAGCGCGGCACGAGACATAACTGCGGCGGACTTCGAACCAATGAAAAGAAAACAATTGCGAAGATTCCTGTCATTATGTGTGTATTGCCTGTGTGCTCGATTGCTGGATGCGGGTCTGGCTGCGCGAACGCCGGAATTCTTCCCGCCTGAGCGGTTTTGTACTCGGGTGCATCACCTACTACGCTATTCCAAGGACGGCGAAGCCCACCGCAGTTTAAGGCGAGCTTCTCTATAAACGACCAGGTGCGTTCACTTTTTTTTATATAATTTAATGCAGTTATTTGCTCCGAGGAAAACAAAAAGTATACTGTAATTTTGCGTGGGACGTGTGCAGTAGCTGCTAAAGTCGTGAGCAATAATTGTGTGAGCCTTGCTTCAAAATAATCACTTTAATTAGCTTATCATGCTTATGAACATCCCAGCCCAACGAGGAAGTGAGCAACCATGAAATGGTTTTCATAATTATACCTCCAGGTATACAGAGGGAATGTAATGTCTTATTTCAATGCAAAACATTGAATAACAATACAAGAAGGGATAGTTTTTTGTACAGCACATTATTTTTATTGTGATAAAAAAATCTGTAGCAGCTAGTTTACCCAGCTCCTAATACAGAAAACGCTAGCAAGTGGTATAGCAGATATATGTCACATATCTTTGTGGCGCACATTCCAGCTATTAATGCGTGCATTTTGTAAGTGTTCGATTGCTGTATGTCGGTCTGGCTGCGCAAACGCCAGACCAGCTTAAAAAAGTATCTTTGCAAATATAAATGAAAACAGTCCGAGCTCATTACTGTGAAAAAAAAATCGTGTACCAGAACACAATGAAACTCTTTAACGAATGTATTTACTACGAAAAGTAAACTGAACAAAACGCATACAGTACCTAAGCTAATTTTGATGTGCGTTAACATTATTGTATGTTTATAACCAATCCCTTCAGTTATGCAGGAACATGGCTGCCAAAACAACCATGCATAGCAACGGCCTTAGCAAGTGTGCTGCGCTTCCATTGGTGTGCAAGTGGAGAAGAGCTCCAATTTATGTGTCCTGCTGCACTGCAGACGTCGCACCTCTATCCTTTCTCACATCCTACCAGCTCGAAAATCACAACTAAAGGCATTTTGACTGCATGCATCTGCCTTCATAGACACCTTGCAGCTGAAGTGTGTATTTTTCATCCAGGTTTCTTTTCTTAAGCCATATTTATTAAAACAGTTTGTAGCCCTGAATTATTTCTGGTCAATCTCTGAAACAATCAATTAACATTATCGTCGTCCTTTTGTGCTCTCATAGTATTGCAAAAGCACCTGGACTCTGATCCTAGAAACACAAGCGTAGTACTACTGACAAAGCTATTCTAGAATAAAACACCATCCGTGTTCTAGATAGTCGACTGTCGGATGTAGGCGCCTGATGGTATGCAGTAGTTAATTTTTCTAGATTATGCGCTGTTTTTGCTCTGATTCTAGCTCCAGTTTAAGATGAATTATGAAGACCGGAACAATGAATTTCTTCCATTCGATGCGGATGACAGTTGACTTCCACGGGGCTAAGTTCGGCAATTCACCGAGGAACAAAACGCAGGGTAGCAGCTTGTCTTGTGGGATCCCACACTAGGCGAAATGGTAATGCAGACTTTCACAATGGCGATGCTGAAAAATACAGTACAAAGCACATTACTACCCTTAGTTCAGCAAAGTTGAGATCAATCATCAAAATTATGGTGTATCTCTTGATGTACACTTGCTCATGCAAAAATAGCTTCAGCATACGACTAAATCCTGAAGTGCTGACTACAAATGCTACAAAATGGCTGCATTACAAATTGTGGGCAATAAAAAAGCTGACGTCTCAACCGTAACACATAATCGGCAACTGATGACTTCGCACATCATAATAATGACTATACTCTTCAAAACAAGATTATATTGTTACGCCAACTAAAGGCGTTTATTATTAAGTCAAGTAGAGTGAGTCGCGACGGCCTTGATCAGCTGAGTGCCGATTGAGATTCAGCTAGCTAGCCGCACGTCGTGTTCTTTCTCCACCCCTCTCGGATCCCAAATCCTTTTGAGGTGTAAACCCAGAAGGCACGTAAGAGTGTCACATTGCCCACCGCGCAGACGAAGCCCGCCGGGCAAATCAAACAGGTTGTCTAGAGATAACGGGCTTTAAGCGGGCGACAAGCGAAAGTTCAGTCTTTTCTGACCGACGGCCATTTGATGTGAAGCGCGCTATGCGGTAGGTCAATTCATTGATACGATCAGTAATAACATAGGGTCCAACATAGTGGGCCAGCAGTTTTTCACATAAACCACGTTTTCTTGTTGGTTTCCACAGCCACACTTAGTCACCGGGGTCATTTATCACGTGTCGGCGTCGGCGGTCGTAGCGTTCCTTCGAGCGTTCTTGGAAAACAAGAGTGCGTAAAGAAGCAAGTCGTCGGGCCTCTTCAGCAAGAGAGACGGTCTCGGATATCCAAAGATTATCGTGGCTTGAAAACGGCAAGATAGTGTCTAGCGTGTAACGAGGCGGACGAGCATATAGAAGAAAGAAGGGACTGTAGCCCGTAGTTTCATGCTGTGAGGTATTAAATGCGTAAGTAATGAAAGGGACCACGCTGTCCCAGTTCTTATGATCTGACGCAACATACATGGACAGTATGTTAGTAAGCGTTCTGCTGGTGCGTTCCGTCAGGCTATTTGTTCGGGGATGATACGGCGTGGAATGTCGAAAATCTGAAGCACATAGACGAAGCATCTCTTCGACCACTTTTGCAGAGAACTGCCGTCCACGATCGCTGATGATGACTCTGGGAGGTCCGTTTCGGAGAATGACGAAACGCAGCAGAAAATTAAACACTTCGGTTGCAGTAGCCGATGGTATAGCAGCTGTCTCACAGTAGCGCGTCAAGTGATCAGGTCACACGACATTCCATTCCCATCATATGACCGCGGGAAAGGACCGAGAAGGTCGATGCCGACTTGCTCGAACGGAGTGCTTGGGGGTGGCACTGGATGTAGTCGGCCAGGAGGAGCGCTCGTCGGACGCTTGTGACGTTGACACTCGTTGCAGCTGGATACGTACTGGCCGGTCGTCTGCCGCATTTTAGGCCAGTAGAACCTTTTTTGGACTCGGTAGAGCGTTCGCGCAGATCCCAAATGACCAGACCTAGGGTCGTCATGCATAGCGCGCAATATGGATACACGGAGGCTTTCCCGGACCACGAGGAGATATAGTGGGCCTGTATCAGAATAGTTCTTTTTGTGCAGAACCCCATCGCGAACGCAGAAACGAGAGGATGGTGCTGATTTCTTTGCGGTAATGAGCAGTGGCTCTAAAGTTCTGTCCTTTCGCTGCTCGATCTTGAAGGTATTAATATCAGGAAATCCTGGCTCCAACGATGCGATATAGCGATCGAAGTTGTCCGCGTCACAGTCCGTTGTCGGAAGCGGCAGACGCGAGAGGCTGTCAGCGTTGGTGTGCCGTCGGCCGCTTTTATAAGAAACGGTAAAATCATACTCCTGTAAGCGAAATGTTCAACGCGCAAGCCGGCCTGATGGATCACGGAGGTTAACTAGCCAGCATAGAGAATGATGGTCTGTCACCACAGTGAAGGGGCGCCCGTGCAGGTAAGACCGGAAGCGCTGTACCGTGAAAATCACTGCAAGAAATTCTTGCTCTGTGACGGTGCAGTTGCGCTCAGACTTGCTTAAGGAGCGACTCGCATAGGCGACGACGTGTTCTTTGGTGTGGATGCGTTGAACGAGGACTGCGCCGATGCCAATACCGCATGAACTCCGTGGGAAGTCCGTATGAACTTCTGTGGGAGCCGCATGGTCGAAGTGTCGGAGAATGGGATGGGAAGTCAGAAGAAACTTCAGCTCACGAAAACTGGCTTCACATTCAGGGGTCCATTTGAAGGGAACGCCCTTCTAGAGGAAGCATTTCAGTGGATATGCGATGTTAGCAAGCCCACGAATAAACCGGCGGAAGTAGGAGCAAAGGCCCAGGAAGCTGCGTAGCTCCTTTACAGAGCGAGGTTGCTTGAAGGCATCGACAGCAAGTCTTCGCTTAATCGGGTCGTATGCCGTCCTTGTCCACCAGAACCAGCGTTTGGCGCTCTCCAAAATGGTATTTCTTCGAGTTGAGCACCAAGCCTGCTTTTTCCAAGCAGTCTAACACAAGGTCGAGACGTGCGTTGTGCTCACTGAACGTGCGCCCGAAAATCACTACATCGTCTAGATAGCACATGCACACTTCCCACTTCAGACCACGCAGGACGTTGTCCATGAAGCGCTCGAAAGTCGCAGGCGCATTACACAGCCCCGAACGGCATCACATTCAATTCAAAAAGTCCGTCTGGTGTTACAAATGCTGTTTTCTCCTTGTCTGCCTTGTGCATAGGAATCTGCCAGTACCCCGACCTGAAGTCAACAGACGAAAAGTAAGATGCTGATGAAAGGCAGTCGATGGCATCATCAATACGGGGAAGTGGATACACGTCCTTTTTGGTGATGGTGTTTAGGAGACGGTAGTCAACACAAAATCGCCATGTACCATCTTTC
Source organism: Dermacentor silvarum (assembly GCF_013339745.2). NCBI lineage: Eukaryota > Metazoa > Arthropoda > Arachnida > Ixodida > Ixodidae > Dermacentor > Dermacentor silvarum. Next base: position 170,018,883 of record NC_051160.1, read on the forward strand.
TTTTTAACCAGGATCACTGGCTCTGCCCACGGACTACAGGATTCTTGGATAACATTCTTATTTAGCATTTCGCGGACTTGATCGTTGATCACCTTGCGTTCCGATGGTGAGACTCTGTACGGCTTCTGTCGCAATGGTTGGGCAGATCCCGTATCTATGCGATGGTGTATTTGAGAAGGGGGAAACTATGGTGACCCCTGTTGCTGTGAAAAGTCAAACAGACCGGCGTGTTTTACCAGAATATTCGCCACTTCCTGACGCTGGTTAGTGCTGAGTGACTTGTTCACCATAGTTAAAATGGAGGAGTCCGCTGGAGGGCATGCATTAACGAAATGGCGTTCATCCGAAGAATCAGGGGCTTCTGTAAGAATGGCTAGTGACTGCACTTGATCTTCATGGTAGGCGGCAAGTTTGAGACCCTTTGGTAGTATTGCAGGTTCACTGGAACAGTTTACGGTCCATAAGCCTGTGCGTCCATGAACAACTGACAGCGTGCAATACGGTATCAGCACATTCCTCTTGATGCAGCTCAGATGAATGGGCTCCATGGTAGCCTCAAACGTTACGTCGGTGGTAGGGAAACAGGTGACTGAAACACACGCAGCACACAACGGAGGCACTACTGTATCACCGGATACACAAAGCACACTTTCGTGATTTGTAGGGCCTTCCGTAAACGCAGCCGAAAAGCTCGTATCTACACTAATTTCTCCTGTTCTGCAGTCGACAGTGGCACCACATAGTTTCAAAAAATCAAGGCCCAGGATTATGTCATGCGTAGAATGAGACAGAACTGCGAATTCCGCGTTAAATATTTGACCGCCCAAGACAACGACCACATTGCAAACCCCGACAGGATGTAACTCCCCACTCACTCCACGAAACGTATCAGCCCGGTCCCCGCGAAACATCACTTTTCGTCCTAGGAGGATTTGAAATGCCAGACTCATCACTGAAACTGTTGCTCCCGTGTCCACTAAGGTCATTGTTGAAACTCCGTCAATCAGTACAGACACCTTATTCTTAAGCATACAAATGGGTGGAGGTATCTCTGTCGACATCAAAGATTGTCCAGCGACCTCACCTCCAACGGCCGCGCTGACTAGTTTTCCGGAGGTGGTGACGGGTAGCGACGCCGCGGAGACGGCGCCCGTTTTACGCGAGAAGCGGGTGGTGGTGTCAGGCTGCGATCGGATGCTGGAGAACGGTTCCGCAGCGTCTCCGGGTGCTGGCGAGGGTTGCTTCCTGGATCTGTGTACGAGGGTGAGTACGTTTCATCAAGTGGATCGCGGTACCGCCTTGACATCGTAGATCGGTCGAACCTCGGTGGTTGGCGGCGATTGCAGTACACGGCAATGTGGCCCAAGTCGCCGCAGCTCTAGCACACAGGTAAACGACGATCGATGAACGACTCCTCGAAGCGCTCAGCCGTGGGGGGTCGTGTGACCGAGTGAAGTGGCTGAATCTGCTGAACAGGAGGGACAGGCGGTCTGCGTGGAAACCTGCCGGGGCGAGGGTGTTCACGTCGTTGTTCGGGCGTAAATGTGCCTTCACGAGGCCATGGAGCTCCTCTGTGGGTGATGTCCGTGACACACACCGACGGTTGCCACGGAGCGCACGATGCTGCAGGCGCCGTGTGTTGCGGGGAATAGGCAGCAGGTTGTTGCATGACGCTGCACGCAAGTACCTCGTGTCGCCGCAGTTCTTCACGCACTATCTGCCGTATAGTGGATGAAAGATCGGCGTACGGGCTCTCATCAACGCTGGCAACGGTTGTCACATTCGCCAGTCGTCCAAATTTTGGCGCAATGCGACGAGTCTTCAATGTCTCAAACGTACGGCAGTGACATACGATATCTGAGACGGAATCAAGGGGTTCCCTGCCTATAAGAAAATTGTAGACATCTTCAGCAATTCCTTTAAGGGGATGTCCGACTCGGTCTTCCTCCGACATCTGTGAATTCACTATTTTGCACAGCTTGAAGATCTCTTGGATGGACGTAGTGCACGTTTCTCCAGGAGTCTGAGCTCTTTGAGCTAGGGTTCGCTTCGCGCGTTTCTGTTTGGCGTAGGAGTCTCCACAACACTTCTTAATTTCTTCAACGAAGCGCTCCCACGTTGTCAGGGAGTCTTCGTGATTTTCAAACCACATCAGCGCTGTTTCACTCAGAAACAGTACGACATACTCAAGCTGAGTGGCAGAGTCCCAACGGTTGTGGCGGCTCACCCGTGCGTAGTGTGTCAGCCACTCGTCGACATCTTCGCCCGCTTTTCCCGCGAACGAGCGTGGTTCCATGTAGTGCTGCAACGGTCGAACTGGCGTTGACCTTTGAGCTGATACACCTGGCGCTGGCATTTGTCCACTTCCGTCCTGAGACATGATGAACGTCGTTGGCGAGAGACCGGCAAGACGGCGGCTCCGGCGAAGTTCGAGATGTTGCGGCTCCGTGGTAATTAGTGTTGTACCCAGCACCTCCACCACTCTGTTAGGCCAACAAAAGGCGTTTATTAATAAGCCAAGTAGCGTGAGTCGCGACAGCCTTGATCAGCTGAGTGCCGATTGAAGTTCAGCTAGCTAGCCGCACGTCGTCTTCTTTCTCCACCCCTCTTGGATCCCAAATCCTTTTGAGGTGTAAACCCAGAACGCACGTAAGAGTGTCACAATATGACTGTTTAAGAGGAATGAAATATGCGTTTGATTTCATTATGACATAGCTTTTTCATGTTTGCGATTCTAAACAACACGATCTCCATTTCCGCATTTCGTCAACGTGGTGAGACATAACATCAATATTATTGAACAGTTTGTGCTTATTTTCATACTTCTTTTCATAGACTAATTACAGGGCAGATCAGTCAAGCACTTCCGCAGCACCTAGGTTCTTTCAGGGAAGCGAGATTGTGGAATTCCAACAGTCAGACACCGGATGCTTTCACGTCTGTCACATGCCTCACCGTGCAGCAAAGACGTTCTTTTTCCACCAGCTGGTCTTGCCAAGGCCCACATCCTGCAGCAGAATGACAAAAATGATATGTATACATAGGGCGTTCGCACGTTAAGTTCAGTGCACATAAGCAACTGAAAGGAAAACACATAGCACAACTAAAAAGAAAAAGTGGCCGTTGCGTGAACTTGAAATCACAGTTTATGAAACGTGCATGAGAAGCTACGACATAGCACGTTGATAAAGGTAAGGCGAAAAGAAACTAATGCTGGTAATGAACTACTGACAAGTGAATTTTCGGAAGATTAAAAGATTGCATAGCGTATATGTCAAGTGATGAAGCACTGGAAATGCAGGCACCAGTGCTGGTTCAGTGACACCATGTGCTACAATTTGAACAAACCGACTAACCACCACGGCTTCTAAAACAAAGTACAGGACTCGAAAACGTTTGTTTCCTTAAAACTGCCGGAGCTATGCACTCAACCATGTGCATTCTGTCACATGTATACTACAACTGCTTCTCCTCTACTGAAAGATTTATTACGCGATACTGGAATGATCATTGGACACAGGCGCGGAGCGTAACCTTCTGCATTTAGTTTTAATCAGCTGAACCAATAACAGATTGTCACGCCGAATCTCTCACAAGCTCCAATTCGAAAAAAGGGGGGGAAATAAATATACGAAAAAAAAGTGTCTCACGCAATCATATGCTGCCTCGAATAGTATGCTTCACGTGCTAATGCCCGCAGAATGAGCAAATGGAGCCAGTCATGCTTGGATACATCGGACACGTTTTATTGATAGCGCGGCGGCAACTTCACGAAAATCGAAACACCGTAATATGCTTCCATGCATAAACTGCTCACCCACCCTTATTTTCTGTCCTGTTGTTGCTTTCCATAAAGCTTTCCGCAGCACCCGGTCTTGAAATTCAACAAAGCTGCCTATCGGCCGTTCCATCCACTGCCTCCTTCGAAGTCAATCCAGCTAGGTTACAATACACACAGACAATATCGCCCATAATATCCCCGATCGACAACTGCAGCGTGGACCACAAATTAAGCACAAGGTAACGAAGAGCAGCAGACAAATGCGGGCGCAAATTTTCTTGGTGTTTCTCAGCCATGCGCCATGGTGATGATGGTGATGGTGATGGTGGTCCTGCCCTTTGTATCGGGTCGCCGAAGTTGGCCCTGTCCCAACCGGCGTGACCACATAAAAACAGGAAGAAAAATCACGGAAACCTCTTTTCGTGAACTTCAGAAAAAAATGTCGCAGCTTCACCCGAAAAGCGAAGCATCGATTGCGATAGCAAATTAGTAGACAGCTATTCGGATTATGGATAGTAGTTTTATCGGCTGCATAAACTTGGACACATTCGCTTACTAACTGAATTACCAAGCGTGGTGTCAGCTCGCACAAGCAAACATGAATAGATCACACTAAATGACCGCAGAGAACGACTGTCAAAACGCTGGCAGCAAGCGCAGCCACCGCAGCAGGCGAGTGTTCGTGCGGTCTAGCGCTTCAACGGAAACTGAGTGGCGAATGCACGGCGCATACAAAGGTCAGAGCCGTGTGAAAATTGTTTTTAAGAGACGGTGCGGGCGACCGCCACAGCGAGGCCAAGTACAAGCGCAGTTGTTGGCACAGTAGAAGCTGCCGACCCTCCCCCCTCCCTCCCGCGCTGCCTTCCCGCTTTCTGGCTTTCGCGTGGGAGATTGAATGGCCAGTTCCCCTTGCGCCCGGTAGCAAGATAAGCATTTGGTGCCGCAGCACAGCGTCGCCCCGCCTTCCTCCCGCCCATACCCTCACGGGCTTTCGCGCGACGGTCGCGTTTGCTTTCTGCCGTGCGTTCACTCTCCGTCATAGCACGCGTCCCCACTCGCGCATACGGCGCGCGGCGACGATTTTATCGCCCTCGGACTTTATACGGAACCTCACGGCGACGGCAACGGCAGAAATTCGGTTGAAGTGTCCATATAATTGCTATCGCAATAAAACAAATTCGCACAGTCATCGGCGCAGTGCTCCATGCTGCCACCAAAACTCGAGGCGTTTCTTGGTCACCTCCGCGGCCCCGACCTCCTTCGTCTTGAAACCACGTGCGGTAGACAGCGCCCTTGTGCGGCCTGGTGGGAAGATGCCACCGCACTCCAGGACCATGTGACACAGTGTCTCGTCCGACTTTCCACAGAGGGCGCACGGTGTGCAAACCCCCTCGGTGAAGCGCGCTCTCCAAATACGTGTGCGCAGCACACCCACTCTCGCCTCCGCCAGCAGTGCGCTTCCCTTCGAGTTGTCGTAGCAGCACTCGGTGCGGATTTCGAGCTTCTCACTCCGATACAACTCGAGGGACGACTTTTCTTCTGCGGCTTTCCGCCACGTAGCTGCCTCTCTCTGTCGCACCTGGAGCCGTGTTCTCCTGCCCATTGGGTCCCTCTGCTTCTGCGCCGCCTCCTCCAGACAGATCGTCGGTAACCCAAACCGCCGACTCAGTGCAGTCGCTCTTCTCGTCCATTTCGTGGACTTGTCGGCGAAAATGGTGTGAACCATCGCCTGTCGTGCGACATTCTCCCCCGGAAGCCTCAGTAGCCGATTCTCGTATGTCGCCTTTGCCACCGCCACTATCGCGGTGAAGGAGGACCATCCCATCGCCCCCTGTACGGGTCCAGTACAGCATGGGTCCAGTACATCAGCGCCGCGGCGAGGGAGCTCACAAGAAATATTATATGGACGCTCTTCCCATGCATTTGCGCGGCGCTTTGGACACTCTACAATATTCTAGGTCACTCTAATTCACTCCAGCAGCTCAGCTGCTGGCTGCTGGAGTGCGATCGTTGCCAGACCTGAAACATCTTGATCTTGATCTATCAGTTGAACGCTAACAGTAGCTGCGCTGTCCAGCTAAAGTTGTGCATTGCGCCATGCTGTCGTTTGATATAACGAAGCCTTTTTACCGGAAACACAATCTGTCTTTAAAAATTTGACTTTTTCTAAGCACATTTAAACATAGCCTCGATATCAGACGCTTTTCTCGGTCGGTGCAACTTCACTCGAGTCAAGGGCGCATTTTCAAGGCGTTCCTTGGCGGAGGAAATGAACACTATACGTATATGTATAGTGTTCATGAAACGCAACGGCGCCTTCAGTGAAGGAACACTCGTCGCCTCGACTTGGCTGTGTCGAGGACAAGCGTTGAGTGAAGGCGTGCATTGTTTTTGATAATAAAGTTTGGGATGATCTGTTGCAGATTCGTTATAGATGAGTAAGCACGGGTCCGTCTTTGGAATTCTGTTGCGACACTTTTGATTTCCTTAAGAAGCTTTTTTGTGTTGGCTGAGACGTTCACCTTCTTTCGCTTTGGAAGACAAAGGCTTCCGCTCCAACGTGCCAACCACTACGCTGGTTGTTTAAAATATGCGAATCACCACGTATGAAGACTCATGACGCTACCTACAAGAAGAAAGATGTGGCGTAGTAGCCGAGAGCACGAGCCAGCGTCTCTGGCTTCATGTTTTGTTTCCCACGCTACGTCTTCCTTTCACAAAAGGCGCGCCTCTGCTCCTTTTTTGTCCGACGTTATAGACGAGAAAACGATCGCCAGAAGGCGCTACTGCGCCTCCTCACGAGTGAAGCCGACGGGAGCGGACGTGTCGAGTCGAGGTGCTATTTCAGCGCAGCAGGAGCAGCGTGCCAAAGAGCTAAGTTTTGTTATTTTATATTTCACTTTTTGGTTTTTTTAGGAGGGTTAGCTTAGCCAAGCAATCTTTATAAATTATTTTAGGGCTTTCTCACTTTCTTGGTCTTCTCGCTTAGATAAAAGTAGGTAAAGAAATTTTTTTTTCCACATCTACGCCTTGTTAGTACGAGATGATGGTTGGTACTAGGGGGAACCCACGCGTGCGTTGTTCTGAGTGCGAGCGTTCCTACGCGCTGGAAGAAACGCGGTTTAAGTCAGCACGCGAAGCGAATGGTTCAGATTTTATCTGTAGGATGTGTGTGCTAGGGTCGCGGCTAGACCGCCTAGAGCAAGACAAGGATAAGTTAGCTACGCGGGTTGGAAAGCTAGAAAAGGAACTTAAAATCGAGCAGAAGCAGAGGAAGGAGGCAGAAGAAAAGCTAGCTAACGCAGAAATCCAGCTGAGCTCCACCATTCTGCAAAGCAATGATGAACGCATCGAGGCGAGCACCGCGAACGGAGCTGGCTCCGATGCGAGTGCAGAGACAGCCGAACCCGCCCCGCCGGGAAGCAGTGGCGGAAACGTCAGTGATAGTCACGAAGGGGATACCACTGACGCGGCCGGGGAAGAAAACAAAGCCAAGGGCAAGGATAAGAAAGGAGGGGAGGGCATTGTGACTTCGGGGGCAGCTTTCGGCGGTGAAGGGGAAGGAAAGCGTCGAGTTGTCTTTGTTGGAGATTCCAACATGCGTAAAGTAGAACCGGCGATAGCAGAGAGGGTAGGGGCAGACGAACGAGTCCAGGTTAGTGCGCTTCCCGGAAAGCCGATTAAAGAGGTGATAGCGAAGGCCAAGGAACGCATGTGGGACACAATGGAGGAGAGACACCTAGTGGTGATAATGGGTGGAGTGATTGACGTACTGAACGGACGAGGAGCAGGAATCACAAAGCAAATAGCCAAAGGGGTCACCGACCTGCGGAATGTTTCAAAAGAAGTACAAATCGCGGTGTGCACGGTGCCAGAGGTTGAAAGGCAGGGTTATAAAATTGAAAGGGCAGTTCTTGCAGTAAACAGGGAAATTTGGACTCTAGCTAAAGCAATGAATTTTACGGTCATTGACATCAACCGAGAAGTGCACCGAGCAGGCCGCGAAGGCGCTTTTGTGCGTGACGGGATACATTTTAGTGAAAGTGTAGCAACACCGGTCGGAAGTCGATTCGCGGCACGAGCTGTAGCTTTTTTAGGCGGGCCCCAGGCAATCAGGAAGCAGGATTGAGTACTGAACATAGCGAAACACCAGTAAAGGGCAGAATTAGGCGACCGGGAGTCAGGAAAAGACGCAGAAAGGATAAGAATAGAGAAGGTAAAATTTGCTACATTAACATGCAGGGTGGTCGTAAGCAGGAAAAATGGCTGGAAATTCAAACGCAACTGAATGATGAAGCGATTAGCGTGTACGCCTTGACCGAAACGCATCTACGAGATTTGGAGCAGCCGCCTGTTATTGACAACTTTGTATGGGAAGGGTGCAACAGAATGACCGGGTCAAGGAAAGGAGGAGGCGTAGGCGTACTAATTAGGCGAGGTCTGAAGTGGCGAAGGGTAAACGAGACATGTAAAGAGCATTTATGGATTAGTGGTACATGGCAAGGTAAAAAGACGTGGCTGGGAGTAGCTTACCTATGGACAGGTAGTGATAGCAGGGAAAAAAATAAGGAATTGGTCGATTGCATTAGAAGCGATATTATTCAGTTCAGTAACTCGGGCCAGGTGATATTAGTGGGAGATATGAACGCGCACATGGACGATTTAGACGGATATACTGATTACAACGGCTCTCTAGTGCTGGATTTGTGTGAGGAACAGAACCTTATAGTAGTTAACAGGGAGAATAAGTGTCATGGACAGGTAACGTGGCAATGCGGAAACAGGCAGTCATGTATTGACTACGCCTTAGTCTCAGAAATGGTCTACGAACAACTGGACCAAATGATAATAGACGAAAATGGAAAAAATAGCCTGGGAAGCGATCATAGACGTTTAGCATTAAAGTTTGGGAGAGATACCAGCGCAGAACATGAACCAATAGCCTCAGAGTCTTTAAAAATGAATGACGAGCAAATAACAGAGATCGCAAACAACATAGAGAAGAAAATTGAGGCTTTTCCTACAGCAGTCTGGGAATATAAGGAACTGGTGGAGGTTATGCAGCATGAAATAAGGCGGACACGGCAATACAATTGTTGGATTGGAAAGAGGAAACCACGTAAGTGGTGGAACAAGGAAATTAAACAAGCTATAGAAGAGCGTAAAGAGGCATCTAGGGCTCATCGAGAAGCCAAAAAGTTGGGATTACAAGAAGAAGAGGTGCTCCTTAGATGGAATACATACAGAGAAAAGAAAAGGGTTGCGAGTGAGCTCGTGCAAGAGAAAATTAAATGCGCAAGTGAACGTTGGGTGCATAACATTCACAAAAGAGACAAAGGCGCCCCAAAAAGATTCTGGAACCATATAAAAGCACTCGGAGCTCCAACTAGAAACTCGCAAACGGCTATAAGGGATGAAGACGGTAACATCTATGAAGGCGATGATGCGCTGCGGTACATCACAGACGTTATCAGGCATAACTTCAGTACGAGAAAAAGCGTAGTTCAGACAACAGATCCAGCAACAACAGAGAGGCTTGAGAGATCAAAATTCAGCATAGAAAGCTTTTATTTGAAAAAGGCAACAGAAAATGTCCCTAACAACACGGCAGCAGGACCCGACGAAATCCCAATACAGCTAATCAAAAACCTCGGTCCAGAAAGCAAGGCACTGCTGACTAATGCCATAGAGCAAGTGATTAGAACAAAGAATGTTCCCATTGGATGGCGTGAAAGCAAGATGAATCTCATCTACAAAGGCAAAGGAGATAAGGATAAGACGAGCTCGTACAGGCCAGTTACAGTAACGTCGGTGATATATAGAATGGCAATGCAAGCCATAAAATTAGAACTGTCGAAGTGGGTGGAGGAAAACGGTGTATTGGGGGAACTACAGAATGGGTTCAGGCCAGGCAGACGCTTAGAAGACAATATGTTTGTACTAACTCAGTGCATAGAGATTTCAGTAGCTCAGAAAAGACCTTTATGGGTAGCATTTCTAGATATTAAAGGAGCTTATGACAACGTAGACAGGGAATTGTTGTGGGATATTCTTCAATACGAAGGCATGGATGACGATTTCGTGGAGCTGCTGAGGGAGATTATCGAGACAACCAAGTACAAGTGGCATGGGAAGGCCGAAAAGGAAATGAAATGGTGGGAATTCACCAAGGATTGAAGCAAGGATGCCCTCTGTCACCATTGTTGTTCACGCTTTACGTCAAGGGCATAGAAAGACGACTGGAAAACAGCGAATTAGGTTTTGATTTATCCTACATGCGTAATGGACAAATGGTGCAACAGAAGGTCCCTGGATTGATGTACGCAGACGACATTGTGCTACTAGCGGACAATAAAAAAGATTTACAGATACTTGCGAATATCTGTGGGAACGCAGCGACAAATCTAGGCCTTAAGTTTAGCACAGAGAAATCAGGGATTATGATCTTTAATGAACACACGAGTAACTTCGTGGTGTCAATTCAACAGCAAGTAATACCCATAGTGAAGCAATATAAGTACCTCGGCGTACACATAAACGAAGGAAAGAATTACTCAAGCAACCACCAAGATAATCTGAAAATAAAGGGGAAGCGGAATGCAGCATTAATGAAACACAGAGCACTGTGGGGCCACAATAAGTATGAGGTGGTGCGTGGAATCTGGAAAGGAGTAATGGTGCCAGCGCTAACATTCGCAAATGCCATTATATGCTTAAAATCGGATATATTGGCGGGTTTGGAAGTTAACCAAAGATCAGTAGGCCGGTTGGCTTTGGGAGCACACGGTAATACGACAAATGAGGCAGTGCATGGAGACATGGGTTGGGCCTCTTTTGAAGTCAGAGAAGCACAAAGCAAAATTAGTTTTGAAGAAAGGCTCAGGAACATGGATGAAAATAAATGGGCGGCTAAAGTGCACAAGTATCTCTACATGAAAAGCGTGGACACAGAATGGAGGAAGAGGTCAAGGAAGTTGGCAACCAAGTACAGGATAATCGAAACTGTAAATAGACAACCAGAGGTCATCAGAAAGAAAGTGAGAGAAATAGAGACCGTGAATTGGATGCAAAGAATGGAAACGAAAAGGACAATGGAGATTTACAAGAATGAGAAGAAAGAAATTAGAAGGGAAAATCTGTACGATAACACAAAGGGCAGCGCCTTGCTATTTGAGGCTCGAGCCGGTTGCCTAAGGACGAAAACATATCGGAACAAATATTCGGAACTAGATGAGACATGTGTATGCTGCAGTAAAGATCCAGAGACCACTCAGCACATCCTAATGGAATGCGACGGGATCCACCCAGCGAGAACCGTAGGTAACGTGCAACTCCCAGAAGCGCTTGGGTTTAAAGTGGAAGGAAACATAAACAGATCAGCCGTAGAGATCAGCAAGAGACGATTAGAGTACTGGTGGAAAAAAAGCAGGGAAAAGATGGATACGACATGATCTCTTAAAATCATAGGCAGCGGTACAAGCTAAATTTTTGAAAAAGAAAGATAATGAGAGGTATACAAAAATGCTAGATAAAGAACATGTGTAGTATACCTGATTAAATCAAGCAGGCTAGGTGACTATTTGTCGCCACCCCGTTTCAAAGGGGATGCCAATAAATCATCATCATCATCATCATCACAGTGCCCCCTATGTGGAAATGTCAAGCAGCCTGGTCGCGCCGTGGTTCAGTCTCCGCTTTGTTTACATTGTTTCGCCCGCGCTTTCCTTCGCTGCTCATGCTCACGGCGCTCCGTTTTCGACGGCGGCAGATCGCGTGCTTGCTGAACAGCGATGCAAAAACTGCAATGCAGTTTCAAGAAGGTTGCCGACGCCGACAGCTATTTTCGTGGCGGCAACCTCAAGAAAGAGGAGAGTCTGCTTCTACACGTGTATGGCGTTGTGGGTGGTGATGTGACAGTGAAGGCGAAGTGCGTGTCGGAGGTGACCTACAAGACTGTATACGACGAGTTTGAGGTACACACCGAGTTTAGTAATTTAGTCACTTTTATTCCTGTATGGTGCAGTCACAAAGCGGTCATGCAGGCTTGCAGAGATGTGCAGAGACGGCGATGATTGCTGTTGGTTTCGTTGGTCGCTGGGTGCGCACACACGGCTGCACTCATTTTGGCTCCCAGGGAGTAGCATCCGCACTGTCAGCACAGAAAGAACACATGCATTAGGCACCAATAAGCCATTAAAATTAATTAACGATATATGTATACTACATATGCGCATAATGCCTTATATCGTGCTGAATAAATATTTAATTTATATCATGCCTTATTCAATGCAGATGTTAGAGTCATGGCAACTCATTGCATTCTTGAGCAAGGTATCTTTTTACTGCTCATGAGAAATCGCTCGTGCAAGCTGCTACCGCGAAATGAACCAAGATCACGGTAACCGGCGATTACCTCGGGATCAGAGCACGAGCGCAAGAATTAGCGACACATGCCTCATCAAAGCAAATCTGCTTTCTCCTCGGGTGTAGTAGCCAGTCATTGGTGTGAGCTTACCTTAGGTGCGGCCCCGCCGCAGCTAAGGTAAGCTCACACCAATCACTGGCTACTACACAAAACGAAGATTCTTGGCAGGAAGAGTGAAGCAGGAAGAATGTGCATGGTGGCAATTACTTTAAAGCATGCGTGGATATTGTTAACCTAGAAAGCATGGACAAGCAGCAAACATAACGCGCGCGTCTCGAGCAGCTGCTTTCCCATCTGCCGTTTACCGACGCACGTGATGACCGCAGCTTGCAATAAATACAGATTGCCACCACACAAAAGACAAGCAGCGTGCGGACCCTTTTGTTGCCTGCACAACTAGGAATTTAAGTTGCCGCGTTTGGAAAAGGCATATAATTCTCTTGAGCTCGTACTTCCCGATCGCGAGTGAATGAACACTATGATCAAATAAATTCGGAAGTTTTACGTGCCAAAACCACGATATCATTATGAGGCATGCTGTAATGGAGGGCAGGCAGGCAGGCAGTGAACTTTATTTTAGGACCTGAGGAGCGACTCCGAGAACCCCTTACGGGGGAGGCTGTGGCGCACCGACGGGGGGGGGGGATTCGGGGGTTGTAACCCCCCCCCCCCTGAGGCCGACTTAACCCCCCCCCCCCCTTTTGTTTAACCCCTTTTCTTTCCTTACGCATTTGAGTACTGCAACTAAGATGTAAGACGCGCAATCGTCTGCACACTCGCAAAAGCGCATTTTTTTCATAATTTCCCGTGAAGAAATCGAAATTAGTGCTGTTTAGATGGTATTGGCAAACTGTCAACCCCCCCCCCCCCCCCTGGCAGAGATCCTGGGTGCGCTACTGGGGGGAGGAGCCACCGCGGGCCGCTCCCACGTTGAGACCGGCAGGCCGTGCCTGACCGCCGCGTCGTGGGCCCTCTGGACAGCCCGTAGCTGAGCGGTGAGGTCGGAGCTCTTGAGCGCCTGCACCCACTCTTCTTCCGTGGTGAGATTATCGTGGTCCCGTAACGAGGGACACCGCCGGAGCATGTGTTCGAAAGTGCAGAAGGGATCGCCGCAATCCGGACAATCGGGCTCTAACGAGTCCGCGTACGTACTGACCCTGGCTAGACTGGGATATGACCCGGTCTGGAGCATGCGAAGGGTGGAAGACTGAGGCCTGGAGAGCTTGGCGTGGGGCGGGGATAAACCCTCCTGCCGAGCTGATAGTGCTTTGAAATTTCGTCGAACGTGTGGAGCGAGTCCTTGTGGAACCCCGCGTCTGCGCCCTCGAGCGGCGTTTCCCCGGCACGGTGGGTGAGTTCGTGCGCGCGGGCGTGGGCCAGCTCGTTGGCGTTGGGAATGACGGTGGAGACCTGAGGTCCCATGTGGGCCGGGAACCAAGTGATGACGTGGGGGGAGACGCTCCTGCCGCAAAGCAGGGAGGCCGCTTCCCTCGACACCGAACCCGTGGCGAAGGCCCTGACCGCCGCCCGGGAATCCGTGTAGATCTGCGGCCTGCTCCCGTCCCGGAGGGCGAGGGCCACCGCAACCTGCTCCGCCAGTGACGGCAGACGAGCCCCGCACCGACGCGGCGTTAAGGAGGTTGCCCCTGTGATCTCCCACGGCCGCCACGAATTGGTCGGATGAACCGTATTGGGCGGCGTCGACGAACGCTACCGATCGCGGATCGCCAGCGACGGATCTGAGAAGTGCGGCCGCCCGGGCCCTGCGTCTGCCTACATTGTGTTGCGGGTGCACGTTGCGCAGAAACGGCGAGACCGTGATGGCCTCCCGCGTATCCGCGTCGAGCGCGCACCGCCTCTCGCTGACGGCAGTGGGATTGCTGCCCAGCGCCTCCAAGATCCGCCTCCCCGCAGGCGAGGAAGAGAGCCTCACGACCTGGGCCGTCTTCTGTGCCTCTACAACCTCGTCGAGAGTGTTGTGGACTCTCAGCTGCATGAGCTTCTCCGTGCTGGCGGCCATGGGGATGCGGAGCACCTTTTTGATGCTCTTGCGCATCAGCGCTTCGAGCTTTGCCCTCTCGTATCCGTGCCAGCGATGCGCGGCAGCCACGTACGTGATGTGGCTCATTAGGAAGGCGTGGTACAACCTGAGGAGGTTGTCCTCCCCCAGCCTTCCGCGACTGTTGGAGACCCTAGTGATGAGCCTGACCATGTTATCCGCTTTGGTGGCGATACGAGCGATCGTCAGTCCATTACAACCATGTGCCTCGATGAGCATACCGAGTACGCGGATGACCTCCACCTTGGGAATTACCTGCCCGATGGCCGTGCGAATGGAGATGTCAACCTTTTCCAGAGGCACTTGACCCTTAGGGATGCGCCCCCTCCTGGTCGGTCGATACAAAAGGAGTTCGGACTTGGACGGGGAGAGCCGGAGCCCCGTGCCCGCCAAGAAATCCTCCGTGCAGCTCAGCGCCGCCTGTAGGGAGTCCTCGACTCTGCCTTCACTGCCGCCATCGCACCACACCGTGATGTCGTCGGCGTAAAGAGCGTGATTAACGCCGTCCACTTCGTACAGACGGGCTGAGAGACCGCGCATGGCGACATTGAAGAGAAGTGGCGAGATGACCGACCCCTGAATGGGTGCCCCTTGCCCCCAGCTTGAAGGAATCAGACTTTACCTCGCCCACCTTGAAAGTGGCGCGCCTGCCCCGAAGGAACGAACTGACGAACCCGTGAAACTTGGATCCAAGGTCCATCTCCGTAACGGAATCGAGGATGTGCCTATGGGAAATTTTATCGAAGGCCTTTTCTCTGGTGTTCCTATCGATGATCTGGTGTTTAATGAGTTCCATGACGTCCTGAGATGACAGGGACGGACGAAAGCCCACCATGTTGTATGGGAAGAGTTCGCGTTCCTCAATGTACCTAGATATCCGGTTGTGAATGACGTGTTCCGCGACCTTTCCCACGCACGAAGTGAGCGAGATCGGTCGCAGGTTGTTTAGTCCGGGAGTCCGACCTGGTTTGGAATCAGAACTACCGACGCGAGCTTCCAATCGTCCGGGACGTCACCGCGAATCCCACAAGCGATTGATCTCGTCCGTTAACGTGGAGATGGCATTTTCGTCCAAATTGCGAAGAAGCCTGTTCGAAATTCCGTCTGGCCCCGGGGCCGATCGGCCGTTCAGGGTAAAAAGCGCTTCCCTAACCTCGTTTTTAGAGAAATGAACGTCCAGGTCCTCCCGCTGGAGACCCCGGTAGCGAGGATAGTCCGCGTCGCCCGAGGGGCCTGTTGGTAGGTATCTGTCGGCCAACGATTGGATAATGTCCTGCACGGTGGAGCCTGCCCGTTTGGCTTCGTGCAAAATCCTGTCCATAGCTAGTCTCTGGTTGGACTTTAAGGCCGATTCGTCTAGGAGATGCTTCAGGAGTTCCATTTGCTTCCCGTGCGCATTTGCCCATCGACCAAATTACAAATTTCGTCCCACTGTTGAATAGCGAGCGTGCGACAATGTTCCTCAAAGGTGCGATTTAGTACTGCTATCCTCTTACGGAGTCTACGATTGAGCTGTTGCCCCTTCCACCTGACCAGGAGAGCAGCCTTGGCCTCGAGGAGGTGAGCGAGACGGCTGTCCATCCTGTCCACCTTGAGGTCCGTGCGGATCGTCTTGGTGGCGGACTCAACGTCCCTTTTCAATTGCAACAACCATTCTTTAAAGTCTCTGGGATCCGCCATCTTTCCCTCCCTGATTTTTCGAAAGAGGTCCCAATCCGTGACCCTAAATTCGCAGGAGGGCCTGCTCGACACCTCGAACGAGGTAGCCAGGATGAAGTTATCGCTACCCAAGTTCTCGTGCAGGTTACTCCACGAGGCCGGTCCCAACCTCCTTGACGAAGGTGAGGTCAGGCGTGGAGTCCCTCGTGATCGAAGTGCCCGTTCTGGTGGGGAACGACGGGTCCGTCAAGAGTACAAGTGCGTGATCGGCTGCCGTTTGCCAGAGGTCACTCCCTTTCGCGGTCGACGACAGGTAGCCCCACTCGCGGTGCGGGGCGCTGAAGTCGCCCGCGACCACCAGCGAGAAGCCCGCCGCCAGCCCCGCGGCCTTCGCCACGAGGGACGCAAAACGGTGTCTTTGGTCCCTTTAGGAACTGTATATGTTAAGAATAAAGAGGTTGGATTTTAGCCACGCGTTGGGAATGATTTCGATTAGCGAATGCGCGACCTTGCTGTGATCCATGTGCATGGAGTGTACGAAAAAATAACATCGCTTGGACACAAGGAAGCAAATGCCCCTCCTGCCTGCGCCAAAGACGGGGTGAGATCTGTAATGGAGGGTCTCAGGAATAATTTTTACCACTGGGGGCTCTTTAACGTGCCCAAAAATCAAAGTACATGGTAACAAGTGTATTCCTAAATTTCGCCCCCATCGAAATGCGGCCGCCGTGGCCGGGAATAGAGCTCGCGTCGTCGAGCTTAGCGGCGCAACGCGTATCCATTTACCGCTAAGCTAACACGGCGGATGTCACTGTACGATTTAACTATACGCGACACGTCTAAAAACAAGTGGTCATGCGCTAAATGCAGGCATATTACTATGGCGTTTTTAACGAGTGGCCGTGATATTGCACGCGAATGGGAAAGTACGTCACTTACTTGTCTCGGCGCACTGCATTTATCCACGCTTGTCGTCTCTCCTTTTCGTACCACTTCCCCGGAATTCTGTAGGACTTCACGGGCGGCTTTCGACCTTTCGAGGCTGTTGTGGCAATCAACAACACAGCAGTATTGCGTGCCACCTTTCCTGGTTGATGAGGTCACGCTCGCCGTCGCGAAAAGAACGCGCACGATCGCTCGCGCCGTAGAGAACACGGGCGCGCGCTGTCCCAGCGGCGACCTTCGATACTTCCATCACTCCGCCAGGGGAGTATTCGGCGCTGGTGCCAGGCGGGCAAACTTTAGGTGGCCTCGCCTATTGACGAGAAAACGATCGCGACCGCGAGGCGCTGTCAGGAGGCGCTGCTGCGCCTCCTGACAGCGCCTCCAATGTGGAAACTTCAAGCAGTGTGGTCGCGCCGGGGTGCAGTCTCCACTTTGTTTGCATTGTTTCGCCCGCGCTTTCCTTCGCTGCTCGTGCTCACGGCGCTCCGTTTTCGACGGCGGCAGATCGCCTGCTTGCTGAACAGCGATGCAAAGACTGCAGTGCGGTTTAAAGACGGCTGCCGACGTCAACAGCTTTTTTTTCGTGGCGGCGATCTCAAGAAAGGGGAGCGTCTGCTTCCACAGGGGTGTGGTGTTGAACAAATTGTGGGCGGTGATGTGACAGCGAAAGCCAAGTGCGCGTCGGAGGTGTCCAGCAAGATTGTATAAACATCGAGTTAGAGGTACACACCGAGTTCAGTAATTTAGTCGCTTTTTTTCTTTATGATGCAGTCATAAAGCGGTCATGCAAGCTTGCAGAGATGTGCAGAGACGGTGACGATTGCGGTTGGTCGCTGGGCGCGCACACACGGCTGCTCTCATTTTGGCTCCCAGGGAGTGGCATCAGCACTGTCGGAACAGAAAGAACACAGGCATTAGGCACCAATAAGCCAATGTAATTAATTGACGATGTAAGTACTACATATGTGCATAATGCCTTATATCATGCTGTATAAATATGTAATGCATATCATGCCTTATTCAATGCAGATGTTAGAGTCCTGGCAACTCATTGCATTCTTGAGCAAGGTATCTTTTTACTGCTCATGAGAAATCGCTCGTACAAACTGCTCCGCGAAATGAACCCAGATCATGGTAACCGGCGATTACCTTGGGATCATAGCACGAGCGCAAGAATTAGCGATACATGCCTAATCAAAGCAAATCTTCTTTCTCGTCGGGTGAATGGCCCCGCCGCAGCTAAAGTAAGCTCACAACGATGGCCGGCTACTATACGAAACGAAGATTCTTGGCAGGAAGAGTGAAGCAGGAAGAATGTGCAAGGTGGCAATTACTTTAAAGCATGCTTGGATATTGTGAACCTAAGAAAGTATGGCCAAGCAACAAACATAACGCGCGGGTCTCGGGCAGCTGCTTTGCGATCTGTCGTTTACCGATGCATGCGATGACCGCAGCTTCCATTAAATACGGATTGCCACCACACAAAAGACAAGTAACGTGTGGCGCCTTTTGTTACCTGCACAACTAGGAATTTAAATTGCAGCGTTTGGAAAAAGGATATAATTATCTTGAGCTCGTCTTTGCTGATCGCGAGTGAACGAACCGTACAATCAATTAAATTCGTGGGGTTTACGTGCCGAAAGCACCATATCATTTGAGGCACACTCTAATCGAGGGTCTCAGGAATACATTTTACCAACGGGGTTCTTTAACGTGCACAAAAATCAAAGTACATGGTAAGATTTGTATTCTTGCATTTCGCCCCCATTGAAATGCGGCCGCCGTGGCCGGGAATCGAGCTCGCGTCGTGGAGCTTAGCGACGCTACACGTATGCATTTGCCACTAAGCTAACACGGCGGATGTCACTGTACGATTCAACAACGCGACACGTCTAAATAAACGGCCATGCGCTAAATATAGTCACATTACTATTGCGTTTTTATCGAGCGGCCGTGATATCGCACGCGAATGCGGAAGTACGTCACTTACTTGTCTCGGCGCACTGCATTTATCCACGCTTGTCGTCTCTCCTTTTCGTACCACTTCCCCGGAATTCTGTAGGACTTCACGGGCGGCTTTCGACCTTTCGAGGCTGTTGTGGCAATCAACAACACAGCAGTATTGCGTGCCACCTTTCCTGGTTGATGAGGTCACGCTCGCCGTCGCGAAAAGAACGCGCACGATCGCTCGCGCCGTAGAGAACACGGGCGCGCGCTGTCCCAGCGGCGACCTTCGATACTTCCATCACTCCGCCAGGGGAGTATTCGGCGCTGGTGCCAGGCGGGCAAACTTTAGGTGGCCTCGCCTATTGACGAGAAAACGATCGCGACCGCGAGGCGCTGTCAGGAGGCGCTGCTGCGCCTCCTGACAGCGCCTCCAATGTGGAAACTTCAAGCAGTGTGGTCGCGCCGGGGTGCAGTCTCCACTTTGTTTGCATTGTTTCGCCCGCGCTTTCCTTCACTGCTCGTGCTCACGGCGCTCCGTTTTCGACGGCGGCAGATCGCCTGCTTGCTGAACAGCGATGCAAAGACTGCAGTGCGGTTTAAAGACGGCTGCCGACGTCAACAGCTTTTTTTTCGTGGCGGCGATCTCAAGAAAGGGGAGCGTCTGCTTCCACAGGGGTGTGGTGTTGAACAAATTGTGGGCGGTGATGTGACTGCGAAAGCCAAGTGCGCGTCGGAGGTGTCCATCAAGATTGTATAAACATCGAGTTAGAGGTACACACCGAGTTCAGTAATTTAGTCGCTTTTTTTCTTTATGATGCAGTCATAAAGCGGTCATGCAAGCTTGCAGAGATGTGCAGAGACGGTGACGATTGCGGTTGGTCGCTGGGCGCGCACACACGGCTGCTCTCATTTTGGCTCCCAGGGAGTGGCATCAGCACTGTCGGAACAGAAAGAACACAGGCATTAGGCACCAATAAGCCAATGTAATTAATTGACGATGTAAGTACTACATATGTGCATAATGCCTTATATCATGCTGTATAAATATGTAATGCATATTATGCATTATTCAATGCAGATGTTAGAGTCCTGGCAACTCATTGCATTCTTGAGCAAGGTATCTTTTTACTGCTCATGAGAAATCGCTCGTACAAACTGCTCCGCGAAATGAACCCAGATCATGGTAACCGGCGATTACCTTGGGATCATAGCACGAGCGCAAGAATTAGCGATACATGCCTAATCAAAGCAAATCTTCTTTCTCGTCGGGTGAATGGCCCCGCCGCAGCTAAAGTAAGCTCACAACGATGGCCGGCTACTACACGAAACGAAGATTCTTGGCAGGAAGAGTGAAGCAGGAAGAATGTGCAAGGTGGCAATTACTTTAAAGCATGCTTGGATATTGTAAACCTAAGAAAGTATGGCCAAGCAACAAACATAACGCGCGGGTCTCGGGCAGCTGCTTTGCGATCTGTCGTTTACCGATGCATGCGATGACCGCAGCTTCCATTAAATACGGATTGCCACCACACAAAAGACAAGTAACGTGTGGCGCCTTTTGTTACCTGCACAACTAGGAATTTAAATTGCAGCGTTTGGAAAAAGGATATAATTATCTTGAGCTCGTCTTTGCTGATCGCGAGTGAACGAACCGTACAATCAATTAAATTCGTGGGGTTTACGTGCCGAAAGCACCATATCATATGAGGCACGCTCTAATGGAGGGTCTCAGGAATACATTTTACCAACGGGGTTCTTTAACGTGCACAAAAATCAAAGTACATGGTAAGATTTGTATTCTTGCATTTCGCCCCCATTGAAATGCGGCCGCCGTGGCCGGGAATCGAGCTCGCGTCGTGGAGCTTAGCGACGCTACACGTATGCATTTGCCACTACCCTTACAAAAAATGAGTATTGAATCTCCGTTGTCGATTTGTTGAACTATCATTGATTCCATGGAAATTCTATGAAATTACAACACTCAATGAGCCAGCACAATGAGATTTCATTAAAAAATTCCATTGTGCATTGCTCAATAAGTTTTCTGTTGACGAATTTTCATGGATTTTTGATTGCATTTTCTCACTTAAGGCGGGCGATCCAATGAGGGAAGCCAGGCATCCTGGCTAACTGTTTGCTTTACGTTCGGATATGCGCTGCCATCGTAGGCCGAAGATTGCCATTCTTGAATTTTTGAGGTCACTCTCCCACCTCCCCCAATCTCCCCTCCCCCCGTCTTACCCATTGGCGGATCCAGAAAAGAGACCCTGCGACAAAACAGCGAAAACGTTGTCCGTGTTTACTTCTCTCCGCCCACGTGTAGCCTCGCGCTGTAAGCACATACTTCAGGATGACGCACCAACTTGCCCAAACTTACGTTTCCTGCTGTCCACGAACTAACCACTGAGCGCCTCTTTTGTTGCGCTAATACCCCTCATCATTTATTTACAATGGCTGGCGATAGCATGCCTAGCTTCATGCCTTGCTCAATGCGTGCAGAAGCAGACAGAATACTAACAGATGACTGGTTTTTGAACTTGTGTTTCGAACCCATCATACGTCGATGTATGGATCCCACTGGTGTCTACTAAAATGTCTATTACGTGGCATCGCAAGCTATCACGCGGATACAGAGCCAGTGGTTTGGCGACCTCGAGTAAATTTTCACTATTACTTTACGGCAAGACATGCAACAAAATGCAGTGCGATTCCCACCGACGGTTGGCAGAGGTCGTGCGACCAGCCACAATGATTATTATTATTATTATTATTATTATTATTATTATTATTATTATTATTATTATTATTATATTTATCGGCATCGAAAACCTTTGAAACAGGGCGGAGACATATGTCACCTAGCCTGCTTGGTTTATTCAAGGTTTACAACATCTGTAAATGGCGACTCGACTCATGGAGACTCATGTTCACAGCAGCAAGCGCGACCTGCCCAATCGCATCAACAAAACATTTCGCGATTGATGCCGTTCACGTCTGCTCGCGCCGTCATCGCCGCGTAACATAATCTTCAGCGCATTGGTTAACCAGCTTTGCCACTGCGTTCGCGCGACTGAGAAATCAAGCTCTTAGCGAATGAGCCAGAACAGTGGTGATTCGCGATCATTTGCGATCGGTTGCTTTGTGACCAAATTTATCAAAGTGTGGCCTTTGAGATCTGGTGCACTGAGGTGATCTCGAAGGCTTTGCCTAAGTGTTGTCCTCAACACTAAATGATTGTTTTAACGCAGCCAATAGTCATTTGCACAAGGAGGTATTTTATTTTATTACACTCTCTGTATAGCTGACGACATATAATAAAATACTGAAGTTTTTCGAAAAAAAAATGATGTTCGATGTTTTTACCAAACCTAGCGAAAACTAAAAAAGTTAACAAGCAACATTGGTATATCTTTTTTTTTGCGTTTGTTTTTGTCGCCATTTCTCATTTTTTTTCTTGGTCGACGTGTGCGCCACGTGTGTGTCGTGAGCTCTAAGCACGTGAGTGTGTGTTGTCATCTGCTGCTGCGCGATAAGGAACATTTTGTCAAGAGCGTACAAGACGAAAAGCGGGATGTAGCTATATACCGTCCGTGCATTGGCTGACGCGGAGGTATGCTACCGACTCGGCTGCGTGGACGCGGGCACGAAGAAAGGAGCGCCGACTGACCAACGATACTTTGACTGCGGTAAGCACTTGTCTCGTGTTGCGTGTATAACTGATTTCCTAGCTGAATGTATGTTTCACGCCTGGTTCACGGCGCCAGTGTCAAAGAATTTTGTGCGGGGCCGGTCCGGTGTGCGTGTGGCGTGTTGCATTTCGCCTTCCGCCGATGGAGCGCCAAGGTGTGGGCATGTCGTCCGTTTAAGCTGAGCATTTAGCAGCCAGGCCGATTTATCTGAACTGCAGTTTAAGCAAGTTTGTCGCAATCAGACCACCTAAATACTGAACTGCAACAAACCACTTAAACAGGGGCGCTTGTTTGTGTTCTCATGCTCGTCCCTACCCGTTGCGCTGCAAGGTCGCGGGTTCAGCTCCGGCCGCGGCAGCCGGATTTCGATTGGGCGAAATGCAGAAACGCTCGTTCTTAGATATAGGTGCTCTTTAAAGATTCCCAGGTGGTTAAATTTAATCCAGAGCTATACACTGCGGTGTGGCTTATAATGATATTATGGTTTTGGCTCGTAAAATCCCAGAATGTGATTGATGAACATAATGTATGACCCTGTTTTTTAAGTGGCACTATTACAGTGGGGCCCATGCCACATCCGTTTATGTAAACATCGAACTCGCTGTTCGTCTTTTTGTTGTATCGTTATAAAATAATCATGCAGAAATGTCGTGAACGATATCGCATCATGTCTAAAAAAACTGTCAGTTTGATCGTTCGCGAATGGAATGCTATCGTATTGTAAAAAAAGAAAATAAATGCTCACAGCGCATGGGATCGACGCCACCAGTTTCCCTCCCATCCTTGGATATCTTTTTCACGTTGTTAAACTATTTCTACGAAATTATTGTTCTATACTGTTAATAATTTGAAAACCAATATTTTACTCGTGGCGTATAATAGAAAAAACACGCTAGCCAGGTGTTACTATAAGTATATTCCTTCGCGCAAAAGAAAATGGAAAATAAGATCTGTGAAAGTATGCAAGCCAGAGAGAGAAAATATGCAAGTCGGAGGACTGACAAGAATTGCGACTTTTATGTACTCGGCGCAGAAAAGTGCCTTTAGCCGATGTTATATTGTCAGACATTTCTTTTGAAGTTCTTTAAATGTTCTGCGAAAAGCTGTCGGTAAAAGAAATTGGTTCTTGGTATTTCACTATATCTAAAACATATGCCGTGAACAATAAAAAGTTCAACTGATTCATTCAGTCACACAAAAACAGTGTTAACACAGTAGCTGGTACCAACATACACTTACTTAAATAAGCATCAAGTGCTTATTTACATCTTTTATACTTGAGGGCATTTTGTTGTGTAGCTTACACAATACTGCGTTTATACAATTCTTTAAATAGCGGCATCCACAGCATCTGGAGAAAAGGGTATGGCAGTTGCTGGTGCAAACTTGCGTGACACATCAGCAGCAGAAAACATTCTTATACCAACTGGTTAATGCTTTGTGTGAATGTAAAAAGAATGTTTAAGACTGTTACCTGCGTTCATGAATATTCTTACACACAGAATAAACAGTGGTAAGACAACAAGCCACAGTTGAACATGCCCTTCCTCGTAAAAAGTTCCTGTGCACGTGCTCCATAATACTGATGAGTGTGTAGGTGTTGAGGCCCTCTAGCAGCATTATGTAGGAATTCCATGACTATGGACAAGAAAAACAAAAACACTGCAACAATGTTGTTCCTGTTAGCCTTCGATCCATGCCAGCTTTTATAAGGAATATTGAATACTGTGGGATCTTAAAAAGAAGTTATGATGTGCTCATACTGCTGATTTTTACGTTCCTTTTGCTGCTAGAAAAAATAGCTATGGTAATTTTTTTTCATTCAAAACTATCTATGCAGCATGTGTGCCACTCAAGTGCAACAGTTCACGAGGCATCCCAGGCCCCGAAAGAAGTTGGAAGAAGATGCAAGCGCAGCATGCCAATGTTGTTGGTGAGAGCCTTGTAACATTGTCACATCATACATAAATTTTTAAAATGCTAATCTCGTAAAGCGGTTACTAGCACACAATGTTTGCAGAAATTCAAACAAGACAAAACTTGCAGAAGAAGAAGAAGGCTGGAAGAATGGTTAAACAAAAATATCACTAGGACCAACATTTTGGCAAGGGAATTGTCTTAAGTCAAGCCAGCACCTGATTTCTGCTCCCCCACTTCATTGGGGGAAGATGAGAATGATGCAGGCAGTGCATAGAGTAAGGTGAGGGAATTGTAAGTGTTCAAAGAAGAGGACAGAAAGAAAACAAGAAGGTGTAGGTTTCTTGTAATAGAGAACGTGTAGGGCTACTAGTGTTGCTTAATCCAAGTAGGGGTGACAAACCTAGAAGACAATTTGTGTGTATGCAAGTGTTTCCTTTGTTGGGCCTAGTTAAACGAGAACGAAGATATATGGTTTGGATATTGCAAAAGAAAGAGCAATAAAAAGAAAGAACTAGAATCTCAGGTGTATCCAGATATCTTTGATCAAGCCAAGAAGCATGAAATGAAAGCGAAAGGCACGAATGCACATCTTCTCGAAACCAGAGGGCATTAAAGTAGAGATAAAATAAATGATTGGTTGAGTTATGAATTCATCATAGCCCACCCGCTAGGACACACACACAGTCCTAGGTGTATTTGTGCTCTAGATGACTATGATGGCACATTTCAAAACATTGTTAGCTGTTTGCGACACGCTACCTTTTTTGTTGCTCTTTTTTTTAAAGACCTGCAAATCTTTTTTAATAGAAGATTCTCGGCTTCACTCAGCTCTCACATATAGCTTATTGCTATCACAAGGTGGCATTAACCCTACAAATGCTAAATGCTAGCCTCACCATTAGCAGGACCTTAGCAGCCATACGAAGATGAAGAGCCTCTTCACGTTTGTGTCACAGGCACATTATGCATGAAGTTCATTTAGTTCAGCAGGCTTCATGGACCTTATGAAGATTTGAGGTCTTTCACTTAGTCATAAAAAGAGCTATACTGGAAGTAGTGCATTGCAAACAGACGCAATATTTTCAAATATGCTTTGCAAGCCTTGTGTTGACATAGTGACCATATGTTAATTTTAAAGTTGTAATTTGTGATAAGCATTTAGGCAAGAACACAAAAATATTAGGTCTGTTCTCGTGCATGATAAGAACATCAAGCTAGTTTAATCTGCATAGAAATTCAGTTATTGCATATATGCACTTATTTCATAGTTCACAGCATAGAACTTCATTGACGATCCTGTGTCGCAGCAGAGACATCACTCTTGCCACATTTACCATGGCTCGTTATACTGTTCTTATACCTTAGGCAGAACAATTTCACCTGCATTAAACCACAAAAGCTTTAAGCACTAATATAACTTGCTTACTTTTATGGCTTTAAGCATAATCTTTCACTGCTATTGATGATGGTACATGTTGGTTATCTTACTGATTACATTTTTTTTTTCAGAATATGCCAGCACGAAGTTTCCAGGCGCAAGTGTTTCTTATATAAAAGAAAGCCTATTCTCTCCCCTCACAAGGGAAATAAAATCACTATATAAAAATGCCTTTTCATGTGCCTTTTTTTGTTTTCCTGTTGGCTGCAGTTAATATTCAGCCTCAGTGAGCCAAATCTTGCTACTTTAGACCTTAGTGAGATATATCCCAGTACAATGAAAATACAATGAAAATACATCTCGATCTAAATCCAATGAATATACAATAACGAACCAATGGAAAAACAACACAATAATACTACAACAGATTTCCAATGGATTCACGGTGGCCACTTTTCCATGACTACTCAACAAATCCCACAATTTTTTTGTTGATGGTGGCACGAAATATCAATGGAAAACCAATGGAATTCCAACAACATTTTTTGTAAGGGTAAGCTAACACGGCGGATGTCACTGTACGATTCAACAACGCGACACGTCTAAATAAACGGCCATGCGCTAAATATAGTCACATTACTATTGCGTTTTTATCGAGCGGCCGTGATATCGCACGCGAATGCGGAAGTACGTCACTTACTTGTCTCGGCGCACTGCATTTATCCACGCTTGTCGTCTCTCCTTTTCGTACCACTTCCCCGGAATTCTGTAGGACTTCACGGGCGGCTTTCGACCTTTCGAGGCTGTTGTGGCAATCAACAACACAGCAGTATTGCGTGCCACCTTTCCTGGTTGATGAGGTCACGCTCGCCGTCGCGAAAAGAACGCGCACGATCGCTCGCGCCGTAGAGAACACGGGCGCGCGCTGTCCCAGCGGCGACCTTCGATACTTCCATCACTCCGCCAGGGGAGTATTCGGCGCTGGTGCCAGGCGGGCAAACTTTAGGTGGCCTCGCCTATTGACGAGAAAACGATCGCGACCGCGAGGCGCTGTCAGGAGGCGCTGCTGCGCCTCCTGACAGCGCCTCCAATGTGGAAACTTCAAGCAGTGTGGTCGCGCCGGGGTGCAGTCTCCACTTTGTTTGCATTGTTTCGCCCGCGCTTTCCTTCACTGCTCGTGCTCACGGCGCTCCGTTTTCGACGGCGGCAGATCGCCTGCTTGCTGAACAGCGATGCAAAGACTGCAGTGCGGTTTAAAGACGGCTGCCGACGCCAACAGCTTTTTTTTCGTGGCGGCGATCTCAAGAAAGGGGAGCGTCTGCTTCCACAGGGGTGTGGTGTTGAACAAATTGTGGGCGGTGATGTGACAGCGAAAGCCAAGTGCGCGTCGGAGGTGTCCATCAAGATTGTATAAACATCGAGTTAGAGGTACACACCGAGTTCAGTAATTTAGTCGCTTTTTTTCTTTATGATGCAGTCATAAAGCGGTCATGCAAGCTTGCAGAGATGTGCAGAGACGGTGACGATTGCGGTTGGTCGCTGGGCGCGCACACACGGCTGCTCTCATTTTGGCTCCCAGGGAGTGGCATCAGCACTGTCGGAACAGAAAGAACACAGGCATTAGGCACCAATAAGCCAATGTAATTAATTGACGATGTAAGTACTACATATGTGCATAATGCCTTATATCGTGCTGTATAAATATGTAATGCATATTATGCATTATTCAATGCAGATGTTAGAGTCCTGGCAACTCATTGCATTCTTGAGCAAGGTATCTTTTTACTGCTCATGAGAAATCGCTCGTACAAACTGCTCCGCGAAATGAACCCAGATCATGGTAACCGGCGATTACCTTGGGATCATAGCACGAGCGCAAGAATTAGCGATACATGCCTAATCAAAGCAAATCTTCTTTCTCGTCGGGTGAATGGCCCCGCCGCAGCTAAAGTAAGCTCACAACGATGGCCGGCTACTACACGAAACGAAGATTCTTGGCAGGAAGAGTGAAGCAGGAAGAATGTGCAAGGTGGCAATTACTTTAAAGCATGCTTGGATATTGTGAACCTAAGAAAGTATGGCCAAGCAACAAACATAACGCGCGGGTCTCGGGCAGCTGCTTTGCGATCTGTCGTTTACCGATGCATGCGATGACCGCAGCTTCCATTAAATACGGATTGCCACCACACAAAAGACAAGTAACGTGCGGCGCCTTTTGTTACCTGCACAACTAGGAATTTAAATTGCAGCGTTTGGAAAAAGGATATAATTATCTTGAGCTCGTCTTTGCTGATCGCGAGTGAACGAACCGTACAATCAATTAAATTCGTGGGGTTTACGTGCCGAAAGCACCATATCATATGAGGCACGCTCTAATGGAGGGTCTCAGGAATACATTTTACCAACGGGGTTCTTTAACGTGCACAAAAATCAAAGTACATGGTAAGATTTGTATTCTTGCATTTCGCCCCCATTGAAATGCGGCCGCCGTGGCCGGGAATCGAGCTCGCGTCGTGGAGCTTAGCGACGCTACACGTATGCATTTGCCACTAAGCTAACACGGCGGATGTCAATGTACGATTCAACAACGCGACACGTCTAAATAAACGGCCATGCGCTAAATATAGTCACATTACTATTGCGTTTTTATCGAGCGGCCGTGATATCGCACGCGAATGCGGAAGTACGTCACTTGCTTGACTCGGCGCACCGCAGTTATCCACGCTTGTCGTCTGTCCTTCTAGTACCACCTCCCCGGAATTCTGTAGGACTTCACGGGCGGCTTTCGACCTTTCGAGGCTCTTGTGGCAATCAACAACATACCAGTATTGCGTGCCACCTTTCCTGGTTGATGAGGTCGCGCTCGCCGTTGCGGAAAGAACGCGCACGATCGCTCGCGCCGCAGAGAACACGGGCGCGCGCTGGCCCAGCGGCGACCTTCGACACTTCCATCCTTCCGCCAGGGGAGTATGCGGCGCTGGTGCCGCACAGGAAAACTTTAGGTTGCCTCGTCTATTGACCCCTTTCGCAGCGATCCCGTAGGCGCTGCCATGTTTGATCACGTGGTGACGCACCCATTGCTTGCCTCAGCTGCCTCCGTTGCCTCCGTGTCTACAATGGATGTACATGACGGCCGGTGCGCCTCAGGAAACCTATGTTCCGGGAGATATCGTAGGCGCTATCTCGGTGGACCACACGAAGCTTTGGCCAGAGCTTCAAGGGTACATGTAAAAGCGCTTTCGGAGCTCATCAAGCTTTGTTCAAACGGCGCGAGCTTGGTGCTTGTTCTAATAACGAGGCTAGAAATGTATTCCAAGCTATCTAAGCTTCCGCTTACGAATTGAATCAAGATTAGCATGTTTCGGTCTTCGTTCTTTATTTGGCAAATACTTTGAAGCAGCGGCTTGTCACGTTTATGACTTAGTGCAGTTCGTCGGTGCTGTCACTATCTGATATTTTCTGCCTAATCTCTCACCGGCACGTGCCCTTACGAAAATGTCAGATTTGGACTGATATGTAAAAGGTCATATATGGGCATAATAAAAATTGGGCAGATATGGCCATATATGGCCATATCTGCCCAATTTTTATATCCCCATATATGGCCTCCTTATATGCTATATATGGCCATATCTGCCCAATTTTTATATGTCCATATATGGGACCCTTATATGCTATATATGGCCTTATCTGCCAAATTTTTAATACGCCCATATATGGAAGCTTTCTATATATGTCACTATTATATGGTCGTAATCGGAAATTCAATAAATTGAAATTTGGGGTTTTACAGGCCAGAACCACGATTTTATGATCAGGAACACCCTGGTGAGGCACTCCGAATTATTTTTACTCCCTGTGGCTTTTTAATGTGCACCCAATGCATGGCTCACAGGCATCTTTGCATTTCACCCCATCGAAATGCGACCGCCGTGCCCGGGATTCAATCCTGAGCTTTCAGTTCAGTACAGCAACGCCTTAGCCACTACGGCAGGTCTGGAATTTTGTATGAATATATCTTCAGTCAAAAATTCCATCCAGCTATCAGCTTAAATGTCTGTTGGCCAACCCTAATTTCAGACCTTGATTGTCTACTAGCCAATCGGCATACAAGTTTACAGGTCTACAAGCCTGCAAGTCTATAAGCCTACAAGTCTACAACTCTGTCGTTCTACTGTTTGTCGGTATGCCATTGTATCGGAGACCACTGTTCAAATCTGTATTGTTCATTGAATTGATGAATTTTGACTCTGGTTGCATTACAGTCTTGCAGTCTTAATTAGAATATACTCAGTGCCTTTGAACACTAGAGCATGCCAGTCGGCACTTATGATGGCTCACTGCATAAATATTGTTACGGGGAGTATTTAATTAACCGTGAACGGCTAGCGCTTGCCTAGTCAAACTGCACAGAGCGCACAGGTTCCAGCAGGTTTTCAGTCCGATAAGAGAGCCTCTGACCCAGCCCCACTACAATGTCTTTGTCTTTGGCATTGCTCGTGACAATATGCTCACCATTCCATCTAAAACTTCAGGTCATGGTATGTGTGTGATGTGGAAATCAGATTTATAACATCTGAAAGCAATATGAGCAGAGATAAAACTTTATTGCAAAGTTCACTACTACAGCACATTACCCAATTACTGCAAAGGGTACCAGTGCACTGCTTTCAGTCTCTTTTCCACAACCTTCTTTGACACGGTGTCGTCCGCGTTGTGAAAACAGCTGCACAATCAAATGAACCATTATTGCCATAAGACAGAAAACTAAGTACAATACTTGTTGCGTTGATTTATACACTGAGAAATGTTGAGGAATTGAGCATAAACATTATTAAAAGAGCAACAAATGGTGAAAGCCGTACAAGTAATATTTATGACTGTTTTGAAGCAGGCTTTTGGCTGGCGAAGGTTCAATTGGAAGCAAATGCATGTTTTCAAGTAATTGTAGGCCAGGCACACCAAGCTGTTTTCATTACACAGATTCCTATTGAATAGCAGCAATAATCCCAACATAGCTAAGCCTTACTGCGTGCCTGCTTGGTAGTACACACTGTAAATATGCACACAATGAAAATTTACATATCCCCTACCTCCCACACAATGACCGCACTCGCAACTCAGCACTGCAACCGGTGGCCTGGTTTTGACTTCGACTGATAAAATGGCCAGCTGCGGATGTCAGTGGCAGTACCAGGACTGGAGCTATCTAGTGCGATATGCACAAAGCTAGTATTTTTCCGGGTTTTTTTTGTCAATCTGGACAGGTCATGCCGCGCATGCATGGAGTGATTAGACTGCTACCGTGCCACATGAGGTCGTAAGCAAGCTACAGAACCCGCTTCAAGCTCAAAGCATTTCAACATGCTTTGTAGAATGGCAGTCGTTCATTGAGAAGGCACTTAAGCATCAACAAAGCACACAGCTGCCGTTAGAGACGGCCGCATGAAAAGCTGAATGCTACCAGCAAGGCAAGCAGGAATTTCCGCTGACCAAAGACTGATTTTTACCCGCAAGTTGAAGTAGCATTGCTTTATAGCTCAGAAGCCTCTGGATACACAGCTGTGCTGTGTAAATTTAAATGATCCAGGAGGCTCGCCAACTTACAAGGAAGCAGGGAACTCCAACTACAAACTTAAACGCAAGCAGCGACTGGATGATGTGCTTCATGTGGCGGCATGGGCTTCATGAGAACATATCAGCAGCTGCCTTCTACACACAAGGAAAGAATCACAGACTTTCACTATTTTTCATCATTCCCTGACACCTGGAGGCAAGTTTAAAAGGCTGCCAGTGGAACTGTTGTGCGCATTGGTCCTAGAGGCACAGAGCATGATTTCTGATGACACTGTCATCAAAAGCTTGAGCTTCAGATGCCAGTTCTCTTCAACTGACACCACTAAGGACCCCCTACTATGGAACGACACTACTGAAGTTTAAGAAACTGGAGGGCCAGCCAGAAGTGCAGATTTGTCAAGCTCAAATTCTTATTTGGAATGTGTGTTTTCAAGGTTCGAAAATAAGACTGGGCCATTCTTGTAAGTTACACCTATGTTTGATTATTTGGTAGCTGGCTTTTCGACACAATCTTAGTGTGCCGTACATCAGGCTGAACTAGATGTCTGTGGAAATTCACTTAGGATTTTACCCTGCATATAAACGTACCCTCCAGCTTTCTGTCACTTTCTTATGTGTTTAAAATAGGAATAAACAAACGAATAAAAAAATACCTAGTGCACATGCTAGTTCTACAAGAAGTATGCAGCAAAGTATCAGCAGGGCTGGTATGCTGTAGCGATTCCTTTCCCTTCGTTCTATATTCGATTCTTATCATCTACTGCACATATCCAGCCAATCATGATAACGTAGGCAGAACGCTACCCTTACAACGCACAAGAATGAGAATTGCAATAGAATAATTACACTATTCCAGCCCTAGATGTTTTCATAAAGTGTTCATTTAGCACATGGGCATCATACTTGAGCTAAATATTCATATATCTGTCCACAAAATTTTATAAATGCTGTAACCACAGGAAAGTTTTACTATATACTGAAAAGTTTTCAAAGCTGAAGTCATGATAGTTAAATTTGTTTAAATATATTGGTATGTTTGACCAAATGTTAATGGCAAATTGACAATAGAATGCATTTCAATAATACTTTAGAGGGGATGTGGGTGGCCAGCTTAAAAGTTTAGCGACATGCGACATTAGCATAACTGCAGTATGAAGGCATCCTGTGACGTATCCAAGTTTTTGTGATTGAGCCTACTTCAGCAAGTTGTCTGGTGGGATGTATGAGCTGAAGCAAAAGAGGCCACAACAGGGACTGCTTGCACGAAGCCATTTACTGATGGGCAAACTTACCAAGCAGTAGAAAGGTACTTTAGGCTTCTAAGTTTGTTGCACTGTGTTCGGCAGCGCCTGAGGCAAACATATAGTCGAGCTTTCAAGTGACATTTTACTGGTGGCCTACTCATTCACATAGGGTCACAACAAAATTACCTGCCTATCTCCAGTGGGTGAAACTTTCGCAAGAGAATTTTTCGCCCTGCTAATTTGGTGAGTGCATCAGCTCACAGTTTGTCTTGTCAAAATGGCTCCCGCTACTTCACACTAGAGTGTATTTGTTTGATTGCCCTTGTAGATTGCCCACCTTGGCCGCATGAGGTTGGGGGTTCAATTTGTACCGCCGCACGGCGCCCACTGATTCAAATGGACACAAGCGTACCCCGGCATGGCGTATGGCTTTCCTCGGGGAGAGGCACCTTTGCTCTAAATAGCAGTCGAAACCCTCGTAAGCACAAAAAGAAGTAGGTCTGGGCCATTCCTGTCGCGTCATTTTCCCATGTGGCGCCCCAAATTCCCTTTCCAAGCACCGAGGTCCCGTAATGGCCAAGCACCAGGTGTAGTGCAAGGACCTTATGAGTGTTGTTTATGTGCGTGGACCGTTTGAGAGCACTTGAGGACTGTGAATGAAGAAAGAAAAAAAACGAAGAAGGCGAACGAGGCGCAGCTTGCGCGCTTGGCAGTGTTCAGGAAACAAACAGAGAAGGAGGAAGAGAGGTGGGTGCCGAACGGGCAGAGGGGGCTAGTGACTTGGAAGACGCAGGACCAGTGCGCTGGTCCTGAGGCGGTCCCGCCATGGTACCTGAGGCGGCCGTGAGGACAGTGCAGACAGTCGGTGCAGACGCAGAGTGGCGCCGTTTGGAGCAGGCCTGGCTGTAGCCGCCTGTTGCAGCAGCTTTAGGCTATGTCTGGGGTGAGGCCTAACCAAGGCCTTTGCTTTGAAGCTGCCTCATGCTTGAGGTGGCACGTGAGCTTCTGGCGGTGCAAGCCACCCGCCCGGCACCCCTTCGAGTGCTCTGGCCAACGGTAATGCAGCCGTCACCTGCCTCATCTGATGTCCAGTGTTGTCATCCTGCCTTGGC
Organism: Dermacentor silvarum; assembly: GCF_013339745.2. Lineage (NCBI taxonomy): Eukaryota > Metazoa > Arthropoda > Arachnida > Ixodida > Ixodidae > Dermacentor > Dermacentor silvarum. Next base: position 170,052,619 of record NC_051160.1, read on the forward strand.
TTGCCTTCCAAGAGGGTCATCCTGCCTTGGCTCGGCACCAATGGAAATTGTCGCGACAGCTCAGACGATCTACCACCGCTTGACGACACCATCAGGAATGTAGCCGTGAGACGCACTTGCTCTTTTCTTGAACGCTGCACGTAGGACTTAGTGTAGACGTGTTTGTTTTAGGGCCCTTTGCTATCTATTCTGTGTTTAGTGCTTGTCTTGTTACAGTCCTATCATCTTAAGTTTTGATTCACATCTGTTCGCGCTTCTCTGACGTTCATTACCGCTTGACTGCACACAGACATACGTGCCAAACTATTCCATCACACCAGACTGGGAGCGTGCTTGTACCTATTTCACCGGTAGGTACCTAGCGGCTGCACTTGCCTCAAGGCAGCCGCGGCTGATGCTCTTCAACAAGGTCGTCTGGTTGGACAATAGGTGCCCAGAGAGCACACATGAAGTGTGTTTCAAGACGTGAACCCTCACAAGAAGCTGAGCACCAGGCCAAGGGACATCTCTACCCATCAGAAAGAAACCGAGAGTTTCTGGCGGCACTGGGATTTGAACTCAGTACCTCCCACATACGAGGTGGATGCTCTACTGCTATACCACTACTGCGGTAGATTCATCCAGTTGAAATGGTTGGTCTTGAGAATCTGACACCGCTTTAGCATCCAAGAAAACCGAAAATTGGGCAAGCTGTCATGTATTCATGGTTGAAATGTTGAAAGCGGCATGGAGAAATGCAGACAAAGGAGTGCTTGCATTCTCTTCATTTCTCTGCCCCTCAGTCTGCATTTGTTTTTTAACTGCTTTAAACATTCAAATGGCTTTAGCTTTACCCATGACAGTCTTGTTGTCATTGTCGACCTATTACAGCACCTTGCATTGCATATATAGCACAGCATGACTAACATGGGAGTGCCAATGTTGCTATAAGTGATTGCCATGTACTTAACAACAGAAAAATTTATGGGGGCGGAATGGAATATTGCTACACGCGTGTGGTATTTGACTGTTTGACCGAGGCGCGCGGGCGCCATCACTCGAGAAAAGAAGAGGAAGAACGAGTCAGTAAGACGGGCAACTATTTACAGGATGTATTTACAACAGCGGTTGCAGCGCTGACCGGTTATGTTCACAGCGCGAGCCCAGCTCGTTCTTCCTCTTCTTTTCTCGAGTGATGGCGCCCGCGCGCCTCGGTCAAACAGTCAAATACCACACGCATGTAGCATAATCCCCCGGCGGCAGAAGCGACGTCCCGGAGCGTCTAAATGTCATCACTGGGAGAGTGATACTGCTTCAGTCGTGTAACGTGCACGATATCGCTGAACTGGGAAGCAGATGGGGCGTCAGGGGCGATCTCGTATGTGACGGGAGTCACGGCACGAAGCACTCAGTAGGGGCCTGTGTAACGCGACAGCAGTTTTTCTGAGAGGCCGACCTGACGCGACGGAGACCATAGAAGAACCAAAGAACCAGGCGGGAAGTGCACGTCTCGGTGTCGCTGGTCGTACAAACGCCTTTGACTCTCTTGGGAGTTCAAAAGGCGGTCACGGGCAATTTCCCTTGCGTGAGCAGCGCGGGCGACGGCATCAAGTGCATGTTCACTGGTGGGTGCCGCGTGAACAGGGAGAGTTGTGTCGAGGGGCAGTGCTGGTTCTCGGCCGAACAGGAGGAAAAACGGGGAATAGCCGGCTGTGTCGTGGCGCGAGGAATTAAAGGCAAAGGTGACAAACGGCAGAGTAAGGTCCCAGTCTGTGTGGTCTGAAGAGACACACTTCGCGAGCATGTCTGTGAGAGTGCGATTGAGACGCTCCGTGAGGCCATTAGTTTGCGGATGGTATGACGTGGATAGCTTGTGCCTCGTGGCACAGGACTGCAGGATGTCCGCGATAACTTTTGACAGGAATGTCCGGCCACGGTCTGTGAGAAGTTGTCGCGGAGCTCCATGTAATAAAATCACGTCGCGTAAAAGAAAATCGGCAACATCTGTGGCGCAGCTTGTAGGGAGCGCTCGAGTGATGGCGTAGCGCGTGGCGTAATCTGTGGCCACAACGATCCACCTGTTCCCAGAGCTAGAAAGAGGAAAGGGACCAAGTAAATCTAAACCAACCCGAAAGAATGGCTCCGCGGGAATGTCGATTGGTTGTAGGTACCCAGCAGGTAGCGTCAATGGTGTCTTGCGTCGCTGGCATTTATTACACGCAGCTACGTATCTTCGAACGGAGCGAGCAAGCCCAGGCCAAAAGAAGCGTCGGCGGATCTGGTCGTAGGTACGTGACACACCGAGGTGACCGGCAGTGGGGAGGTCGAGAAGTTCGTGGAGAACAGCCGAGCGAAGGTGTTTAGGGATCACAAGGAGTAATGCTGGGCCGTCGGGGTGAACGTTGTGGCGGTAGAGTACGCCATCTTGAAGTGTGAATAAGCGAAGGGAACTGTCGGCAAGTGGAGATTCCAGGCGGTCAATGATGACACGCAAGGAAGGGTCACGGCGCTGCTCGTCGGCGACATGGACCAGAGGAAAAACAGAGAGAACGCAGGCGTCGGTGTCAGGCTCAGACGTAGAGGTCGGGTCTTCGACTGGGTAGCGAGAGAGGCAATCTGCGTCCTGGTGTTGGCGTCCCGACTTGTACGTCACTGTGTAGGGATATTCTTGTAGTCGGAGAGCCCAACGAGCGAGCCGGCCAGTAGGATCCTTGAGCGACGAAAGCCAACACAGCGCATGATGGTCTGTGATTACTGAGAAGGGCTTGCCATATAAATATGGGCGGAACTTTGAAACAGCCCAGACGAGAGCAAGACATTCGCGCTCGGTAATCGAATAGTAGCGCTCTGCAGTTGTCAGGAGTCGGCTAGCGTAGGCTATAACGCGGTCGTGTCCGTGTTGGCGTTGCGCTAAGGCGGCGCCGATCCCATAGCCACTGGCATCGGTTCGGACCTCTGTTGGTGCGGACGGGTCAAAGTGGGCCAAGATCGGTGGATTAGTCAGAATCGTGATAGGGCGTGAAAATGCGGCAGCCTGAGGGGAACCCCACGTAAAAGGCACGTCTTTCTTCATAAGTTCTGTGAGTGGTTGAGCGATTGCTGCGAAATCTTTCACGAACCGTCTGAAATAAGAACAGAGGCCCACAAAACTCCGGACGTCTTTGACAGACTGAGGTACAGGGAAAGCCGTTACTGCTCGAACCTTCTCTGGGTCGGGTTGTACTCCGGAAGCATCGACGAGATGGCCGAGCACTGTAATCTGTCGGCGCCCGAAGTGGCACTTCGATGAGTTTAATTGGAGCCCAGCCTTGCGGAAGACGTCAAGGATGGCTGCAACGCGCTCAAGGTGCGTCTCAAATGTAGGAGAAAACACAAGGACGTCGTCGAGGTAATAAAGGCAAGTTCGTTCTTCGTTCTTCTAACACGAGTCTAACGAGTCTTCTAACACGAGTTCTAACGAGTCTAACAAAGACTCGTTCTTCGCGTAACAATATGATGAGCGTCTGCAGCTCCAACAGTATCCCATATTATTTTTATTAAGCGCTTGTCTTCAAGGAGCCTACTGGATAATTAATAGGATAGGAACTTTTCCTTGTGCGTGTTGAGGGCTTTACTAAATGCATTAGGAGCAAGTATGAGTTTTTTCGAAGGCACAGCACCAAGTAGTTCCCAAGAAAGTTTCTCACCATTAAGCGACAATGGAAAAGAAGCATTGTTGCTAATATTCTGTAACAGTGACGCACACTGTTTGCTGCCATATGCACGAGCAGACAGTTCCCTTTCTGCTTGCTTTTTAGTTTCGCAAGTTTGAATTTGACTGTAGCACGCTGATGCCTACAAGATGAAGAGAAGACACAAAGCATGCTCAGAGTCAGTTACTTTAACGAGCCTTGCTCAGATTCTCATTGAGATGTATGAAGCTATGTATGTGCTAAATGTACTATCACATACTTCTACTACTAGCACTAAACTATGTACTAAGCTGGAGAAAGGGAAAGGTACTGAAGAACTCTTCTCCGATACCCAACAACAAACAGCGTGCTTGTGTGTGCGTCACTGTTGCAGAATTTAACCAACACTTCAATTGTGTTGCCTCAAAAATACTTTTTGAGAACTACCCAATGCTGCATCCCCAAAAAGAGGCACGAAAAAAGCAACCTCCTCCCACAGTTGCTAGTAAGGCTGCAGCTAAGCCCCTAATGCATACAATGAAAAGCATGCAACTTATCAATTGGCTAGAATGCTTCTTTAAGGTAAGGGCCATGCAGCGCATAATACAGGATGCCATTGACCCATGGACGACAGCCGTATCCCCTGCCGCGATGAGTGCTACAGGTGCTGCAAATGACATTGCAAGCAATTATAACACTGACACTGCCATCCTAGACATGCTGTTCTGCGTAAGTAGCTGAAGGTCCTCCTGCAACAACTTAGAATTCAGAACAATGCCATCACTGTGGAAGACGAATTAGCGTCAGATCTATCACCAAACTTGTCAAACGGGTGAATATGGTCTCTAAAAGAGCACTGGCTTTGCAGTTTTGAGGCAAACCAATGAATGCACACAGCCTGAGAAGCAGCAGTGTGTTCGAAAAACTGTGAATTAGTAAACTTGATTCAGGGTATCAAGGTAAGAATATGTCACTGACACTCAAGGCAGGCAGATGGATTTGTTTTGTGCCCATGTGAACGGTGAGGCGCCCGACCTGGAAAAATACTGGGCGGCGCTGCGGTCGAAGTGGATTGGGCCGCATCAAGGTCGCGCCGTTGGAAACTGCTGGCGATAGAGCTCGGCAGGGTCATTCGTACTACTTCGCGCGCTAATATTGGCGTTCAGACCGCTGAAATGGTGTTTATAATTGCATACGACATCTATTTATGCCTTAATAAGTGCCTGATTTCTTTTTTATTTTATTTTTAATGCCGCTCCGTGATGCGCGTGCATTGCGGCCGCAGTGTCGGCTCTCATTTTACTATGTTATTCTATGGTTCCCTTTGGAGAACAAGCATTTTTCTCGCTCTTCAAGCAGCATGTATCTCTCGTGTGTATTGTTGTGCATATAGTTGTCCATCAGCACGTCTTGCGAAACGCAGACGCAGAAATGCATGTAATCTTCCTGCTTGCCGCGCTTCAAACAAGTATACAGCATATCTGCCCCATCCGGCGCCTTGTACTCAGATTTACGGGAAGCATTGTTATAGATAAAAAAAAAGAGTAAACTGCAGCGCAACATTCCATTCAAGTTTCCGCCTTCCTCGCGTAACAGAATGCGGAGTAATTGGTACGGGGTGATTTATTGCGGTAGGACCTCGAGTGTCGAAAGCAGTTTCAATACATCAAAAAAAGAGAGAAAGAAAGCTTGCGCGGTAGCCTAATTAGTGGCTATATAGTGGATACGGCGTTGGGCTGCTAAACTCCATGGAACTCGCAGGTTCAATCCAGGTCGCGGAATTCGACGGGAGCGAAATGGAAAAACACTCGTGTACTTCTATTTAGGTGCACGTTAAAGTAGCCCAGGTGGTGAAAAGTAAACCTCATAATCATATCGTAGTTTTGCCACGTTCACCCAAGAATTTATTTAAATTAAAAGAGAGAAAAGCATGTGGCTGCGTTCTTCGGCTTTTTTCTGGGGGTCTAAACAAAATAGTTGTAAATTATGAGTCTGATTTCCGAGAAAAACATCTTACGCTTATCCTATATTTCATACATAAATGTAATGCCGTTCCCAAATGTATCACCGCTCAACGCAGCAGCTTGTATAATATGAATGGCTGCTTTCAGTTATCCGGTGCACTATCCTACCCTTACAAAAATGGTTATTGAATCTCCGTTGTTGATATATTGTATTATCAGTGATCGACTACTCAACTAGTTGAAATCATACATGACTTTGCTAGCACTGTAAACAAAGGGAAACAAACAGACGCGATATTCATGGATTTCAGCAAGGCGTTTGATAGGGTGTCTCATGTTAAATTGCTTCATAAGCTAGGAGCTGTGTTTAAAAATGATAAAATATTAGCATGGATTAAAGCCTACCTTACAAACCGCCATCAGTTTGTTACTGTAAATAAAACAACCTCTGATATTGCTGCTGTCAATTCCGGCGTCCCACAGGGATCCGTTCTTGGCCCCCTTTTCTTTTTGATATATATAAATGATATTGTCACTAACCTCTCTGTTAAAATCAGGCTTTATGCTGACGACTGCGTTCTGTACAATAAAATAACAACGGAAGAAGACCAACTCAGGTTAAACAGGGACTTTAATAAGGTAGTTCAGTGGTGTAAACAATGGCAAATGTGCATTAATTTCGAAAAAACAGTATATATGCGGATAACTTTAAAAAAGAAGCCACTGCTATATCGCTATGGCACAGACAACGCTTTTTTGTCAGAGGTAACGCAATATAAGTATCTTGGCTTGTACATAACAAAGGATCTTTCCTGGTCAAAGCACCTTGACACAGTAATAGCAAACTGTCGCCGCAAATTGTTTTTTCTAAGACGCGTATTAAAATCCTCCACACCAGCAGTACGTCTATTGGCATACAAAACACTCGTCCGCCCCGTTTTAGAATATGCTGTAGTTATATGGGACCCGTTCACTAAAAGCGATATTGAAAAGCTAGAAAGCTTCCAGAAAAAAGCAGTCCGATTCATCTACAATACATATGGGCGTAGTTCTGTTACTAACCTTTTATCTCGGAGCGGCTTGCCTTCTATAAGTGCTAGAAATCGTGTATGTTCTAGAAATTCTTTTACCAAATAATAAATGGTCATTACAACATCGACACGTCTCACATTATCGCCTATACAACAGGTTATGCTACAAGACAGCGACACTCACTATCTGTAACTCCATTTACAACACGTGTAACAACCGAAATTCCATGACATTTCAACACTCATTGAGTCAGCACAATAGGAACTCACCAAAATTTTTATTGATCACTAAACAATAATTTTTATAGTAATATTGATTCCCCATTGTCTAATTCCAACAACTGGACTGAGTTAAAGAGGCGACCTACATTTTACAGAAAAGAAAAACACTGAAATTCTTATTTTGTTTCAGCTACAACATGAAAAAGATTTAGTGCAGGTGTTGCAGTGTAAAACTCGAACATTGTACTACCAAGGAGAGTAGAGGAACATCATGCAGTGCAAAGTATGCACAGAACATGGCTGTGCAGTGTAGAGCAGGGCCACTTCAGCTTAGGCAAAATGGTACACAATAGCCAAATAAAAGCTATCCTTATTGGGGTGTAGATATTGTGGACATTGAAAGTATCAAAAACAGCTGGCATTATGCAGGCCCCTTACATGTCTTGAAACAGTTACAAAGGTGTCAATACAGTGAAGCCAAATTGCATGTCTGTTAGGTATTCTTATGGGAACAAATGGTCTTCCCAGTAGTTTCTTGTACAAGTCACGCAATGTTCTTCGAGAAGGGACACGATATGCTTGTAGTGTCCGTCCTACTTCTCTGTCCTTGTGTTTCGCTCAACCTTTACTTTATCACGGAACTGTATCAACTTGCCCAAATGTCAGCCTAGTTCAATCCTTTTTTTAAATGGCAGGAAGCCATGGGTGCACCTCTAAGTATATTGTTATGCATGTCTTGTTACATAGCGGTGGAGCTAGGGGCAACTAGCAGCATGCCTTATGTAGTTTCATTGCATGCCAGTCATCACACAAGTCAAACTTGCAGTGTAAAAATTTGAATTTCAATGTGTGTGCAATTCAAATTGCATTCGCGCTTTAGAAAATGAAGTACGATGAGGACCAGTCATGCTTCAAATATAGGCTTCATATATATATAATTTAGTAGTTTAAACATTTTAGCTTGTTTAAGTTTATCAATGATTATGCTTTGAAGCTATCTTGCACGGCTCATTGATGTGTAAAGGGTTGTCACACAAATTGCTGTCAGAAATATTTCAAACTGTTCTCCAACGCAGCAATCAAACTATAATTACCATGCGCATTTGATATAACACTAGGTTTTCTTGATTTATACTGATGATGTGTTAGGCTGTGTGCGGATCCTGCACTAAGTTTCTGAACATTGCACAGGGTACCAGTCCAAAAGGATTTTTATTCTGTACGGCTTAAGAACAGGGCGCAAAACATCAGAAAAACATCAACATATCATACTTCAACAGTTCAGTAATCTCACCAGAAACCTTACAATATACTATGCTTTTCATAAGCACTCAAAGTACTCAGAAGCACACAAGCTACGCATATTCAAGTTATCTTCTGTTAAAGTAGCCTTGGCTGCAAACACTGTCATCACTCAATGTAGTTATCCTGCAGTTTATATCACTTAACACACATGGAAAGAACCAACACCAATACACAATTTAGAAGCACAACCATCTGCATTTTCAGCATCTAAAACACCTATGCTACAGTGCATTTTCAGCATCTGCATTTTCAGCATCTAAAACACCTATGCTGCAGTGCAACTGCACAATTTTTATAAACCAACCATCCAGTAAACCCCAACTATACTGGTCTCACCCTTTTTTAACGATTTATAGGCTGATGTTCCAAAGTGGAACGTCGAAATAATATATCTCTGATTGCTTGAATTTTCTACCTGCAGTAATATTTCTTCAGAGTCTAAGCAAGGGATATGAACAGTGAATGTAATACCCCTGGCACACGGGCAAAAGTAAAGTCCTTTGCCGGAAACCCCTTTTGTTACTCCGAAGCACCCTTTGCAGAAAGGAGCTGCGCTGGTGACACACGGCACCGCACTAACTTCTTTAGGTGGTTCCCCTCAGATGAACCCCGCAAAAAAGCGCTACTTGATAAAGCAGCAAGGAGGAGGAGGAGGAATAAACTTGAGAGAAAACATTTAAAAAATGCTGCGTATGTAGATTACATTTAGCGATTGTGGAACTTAAAAACATTTTTCCATTTTCGCAAGGTAAAAAAATGCTTACGGAGCACAGTAGTTTTGTGACAGGTTTCCTTGTATTGATGAGTTGTGCACGCTGTATGCGAGAGTACACCTTTCCGCTCGAAAAGTAGATGCCTAATCTTCTTTCCCGCAAAGAAACTTTGCACAAAAGGAGATATTCCTTCGTCGTCTGTCACTGCGCTTGAACGCCTTCCCGTTAGATGTCCCCGTACCTAAAGGACTTTCGAGTGCCCGTGTGTCAGGGGTATAATACACGGTTTGTAACAACGCAGATATTTTAATAGAAACATGAATGCATACAATTTCTTAGATTGCACACGGCCGGTAATTCAGAGCACAACTACGCGATAAGTATATGCCTCCTAGCATCAGCACCTGTATAAATGTGGTGACAAGTTTTACTTTAAATAAACAAAATCTTACTTCTTATTCATATCTACTTTCCCTTACTACTGCTTTCACAAATACGTGCCATTTCAGAAACATTGGAATTTAGCAGCATCCACTGCAAAGCATTTTTTTCTGGTGTGGGTCAAACATTTTGTTTGACTGGCAGCACTCATATAAAGCTACAACCTATATTATAGTGCATTGGCAAGTATCAAGGTGGTATAGCATAGATATTTGGATGCCAAGAATACATTGTGGTAAGCTCGAATAAAACATTTGAATGTTTTTTTGCTTGTACTAACAATGCACCTTCCTTATGTGGTATTTTGCACAGACTGGTAAAACTTGAACAGTATTTTTTACTTTGTAATTTTGTACCAACATAACACTTGTTTCAGGTCATGTGCTTCTTTTTTGTCCTATGATGCAACATTTTCTGAGACTATAGGAGGAAGTGCACATGTATTAATTATTGTACAATATGTTCAAAAGAAAGCTTCAATCTGCTAGCTGTTCCCTCAAAAAATAGAAACAATGAAGACTGCATAAACAAAACCGATTTGTGCAATGTCTCACCATGTCAAATTTCCGCAGTGCAATAACTTCTCGTGAACTACAATTGAAAACAGACAAGCATAAACTAGTTTTCAGAACAAGTGATGCTTAAAGGGACACTAAAGGCAAATACTAAGTCGACCTGAACTGTTTAAATACCATTCCAGACGCCTCGTAATGCTTTCTTCGTGCAAAAAAAAGACTTGGTTAACAAGAAAATTCTATCGGAAGAGTCCGAATACCTTTATGGCAATTCAATTCTTCTGCCACGCGAACCAGGGTGTGGTGATGTTGCATACGCCATCACTGCCCTTGGCTGCCGTCAACAAGTAAAACGGCTCCCGACAGACGGCGGTACGGTGCGCCGCTGCAGCTGCTTTTGGTCAAGCGGCCTGGACCGTTGAGGCATCCTGTGTCATCACTTCTTTATTTTGTGATCACATGGAAGTGGAATTCTCAGCTACTTGCAGTTTGTGCGAGGTTCCTGAGTCAGCAAAACCAGCGCAGCACTACTTGATAAAGTAACTACTGAGCGCAGAGTTAGCAAAAACAAAACCTTTAGACCACCTGCGTTGTTGTCAATGGTGTAATTTCAATGAGTTTTTTTTTCTAAAAATGAAATAGAACTGGTGAAATAGCATTTTCTTTCGTCTTATAACACAATACAATGATGTTTTTATAAAGAGTGGTTGACTATTAGCGGCAGCATTTAAACGAGTGCCTTCGTCATCAGCCAAATACCTGAATGTCACGGGGGAGTCTCTAATTGTGTCCTGCATTTGCCTCAATTTCTCGGTTATTAAGGCTCTGTTCGCGATAATATTGACACCTTAGAGATACACAAGCGCTAATCTATCACTTTAGCTTGACTTAGTATTTGCCTTTAGTGTCCCTTTAAAATACAACCTGAATTACTAATACATGGCATTGAAACACAGTACACAAAGCAGTAAAGCAAACAGTTCACACCAGTGGTACGGCAAAGAAAAATGTGGATTTTACAAAGCACTTCAGCAACGTATTCTAATTAAGGAATAGGCAATGTGTCTGGACTGGATTCTCGGAAGCTATCAGCAAGAGTTAAGGAGCAAAACATAGCGGTAAAGCCATTTCAGCAATGGGTTTGGCACGATTGTACTAGTTGTCAGCTAGCTCCTTCACTGACTTTCACAAGGGTAAGAAATAATGAATAATTGATTTGAATTTCATATTTCAAGTAGTCATTGCAAAACATGAAGGGGACATGAAGTGTCAATGCTCATCAACCTTCACATGTACAGGATGCTTCAAACATAATTGTTGTTAATTGTACTACAAATTCATAGCCATATGAGAGACTAAGACAGTTTGCTATGTATTCTGCCAAAAGATGTCGTTTGATCCATGTTTTCTGATACAAGTAACATTGGCTACCTTCTTGCTCAAGCATCAGATGCGGCACTTAGAGCTTTGAAAAATAATGCTGGTCAATATGCATAAAGACAAATGTGCAAACATTGGGCAATTATGTAGTTTACCCATCATTTTAGTTCTTGACAGATCAGATAGCACAGTGGACATATCAGTGCAACGATGCAATGAAATAATATTTTTGTTCTATTTTTACTCATAAGCTTAACCAAGGAGTACCTTCTTTACCACTCGACATGTTCACACAGATGTCACCTATTACAATCACAGCTGAATGTGAAGCGGACTTACTGATCTTAAGATCCCAAGTGCCCCTAGCACCGACAACATACCTGCTAAACTGATGAACAGCACCAAATCAGTTTCCAGCTCAATATTGCAAATTATTTTTGATCACTCCATTGCCACCAGCTCTACTCCCAAGGACTAGAAAATTAGCCATGTTGTACCTGTGCATAATCGAGGCAGCCATTTCTCACACAAATACTCCAACATACGCGCCAACACAGTTTTTCACCTCGATAATCCCAGTTTTTCCTATCAACATGGCTTTTGGCAAGGCCTGTCTTGTGAAACAGCTTTCTGAATGTACCGGTCATATTCATCTAAATCTTGATTCTTGCTTCCAAACATCTCTAAGGCACTTGACCGTGTTCCACATTGTCGACTGATGAGCAAACTTTCTTGCCTCCACCTTGACAAATTGGTACATCATGGATTGAATGTTTCCTTTCTAATTGGTCGCAATACTCAGTCATCGATGACCATAGTTTGGAAAGTAGGGAAGTGATTTCTGGCATTCCTCAAGTATCGGTCCTTGGTGCTCTTGTTTTTAAACTTTATTAATGATTTCCCTAATAACATATCATCGTAAATCCAACTGTTCGCAGACGGTATCCTGTACCAGTGCATATTGTCTCGAAATCAACATCTATTACTACAAGATGACCTCAACAAGATTGCAAACTGGTGTTCGTGCTAGCTTGTAGTACTAAACATTTCGAAGGGTTCATGTGTTTCTCCCGTACACATGACAGTTATCAGCATTCCCTTTACTCTACAAACACCAGCTGATACAAACCGCTACCTGGGTATTACAATCTCGAGCCATTTCATGTGGTCTGACCCCTTGTTAAAACTTGTTGGTGACTTCAAAATCGCTCAGCTTGATCAAAAGGTCGCTAATGATGTCACCCTCTCATATCTGCAAGCTTGTTTATGAAATTTTCATTTGTACTAAGCTCAAATTTGCATCACAAACTTGGAGGCCTCATCAGACTTACTAAATAAATACGCTGGAAGCCATATAAAACTGCACTAATCTCCACCCGATATGACTGGCGCAAAAGTGTTAGCACTATCATTTCTGAACCTCTCCTCTCTGTCAACAGGCCACAAGATTGCACAGCTGTATTTTCCAGAAACTTTACTACTAGTTCTCATACTTGCATAATACTTTAATCCTTCCTCCTCGTTGAACTTCTCGCCGACTCTACATTGGCCATAGTGTGCAGTGCCTGCATAGTACAACCACCCCACATAATAGATTGTTCTTGCCCATCAGTATACAGCAGTGGAGCAATCTGCCAGAATCGGTAGTCAGTGAGCATGATTCACAAATATTTAAGCATTTACGGATTTACAGACAGCCTATTTTCAGAACTAATAGTACTTAACACACAATTCTGCCGCCTTACATCTACTTTTGCTGTCTTGAATGACCATACCATTTGCGCCCCTAACATGTTTATTTGTGTTTATTTTTTGCTGTTGCTGTTTTCACGACTACTGTAATTACTGATGTACATTTCTCCCCTTATGCAATACCTGCAAGGGGCTTTTAAGGGACAATAAATGATGATTCCAACATTTCAATAAAAACCCTTAACTTCCTGTACGCTCTCCTTAACAAGTTAAGGACCATACAAAGAGCGATGGAACGAAAAATGTCAGGCCAAACGTTAACAGACAGGAAGAGAGTAGTGTGGATCAGAGACAAACGGGGATAGCCAATAATCTAGCTGACATTAAGAGAAAGCAGTGGAGCTGGGCGGGCCATGTAATGCGAAGGATAGATAACCGATGGACCATAATATTTACAGAATGGATACCAAGAGAAGTGCAGTCGAGGACAGCAGAAAACTAGGTGGGGTGAAGAAGTCAGGAAATCTGCAGGCCAAGTTGTAATCGGCTAGCGCTAGATAGGGGTCATTGGAGATCGCAGGGCCTTCGTCCTGCAGTGAAGTTGCGGCAGGCAATGCGGGTCTGTGTCGCTGCTAGGCAAAGCTTTATGAAAAATTGCAGTTAGCAAGTCTCTTCCTTGTAAACGACAGTTCAGCAAATTTCGAAGTTGACAGGCATATTACTGTATGTTCAACAAAGACATCTACAAAAGAAATTGTCACAAAGTCACACGGATTCCAGTACCATGTTCTCATGCAGAGAACACAAAAAACTGACCTCTTGTCAATTAGGAAGATACACTTTTCTAGGCATCTTGCCTTGACAACACAGCTCTGCATGGTAGGAAATACCTCAACAAACTATAATAACTTATTTTCAGGAAGGTTGTTCAGCAGCTTCTGCTTCACATTCAAAATTTCCATGCAAACTTCCACTTCCTGGCTACCGTGCACTGATGAGCTGCTGTCCTTGAAAAAAATCTGTACAATGCGCCCAAAAACACCATTTGCGTGTACGTAAGAATTCCTTCTCTTTGATTTGTCAAGACGTGCTGTGCAGAAACGAAACGGCCCAATTACCATCTTGTGAAATTCTTTCCTGTCCGCTTTCTGATCTCCTTTGCCTAGCAGTAACACGGAACCAACTCTGACAACATTTTTTCGCAGGGAGTAGCCCTTCGCAAGCGATCTGAAAGAAGTATCCAGAGTCCTGTGCACTTTCTCTATGTGTCGTGATGACCACAACTTAGACTGCGCCTGCAAGATGCAAAATTTGTCGGCGATCTGGAATTGCGGATATCTGGTTCCACAGACAAGTCGTCCTAGTGTTCCATTCATCGACTCAAATGGGTAGAGTGAATAGGCCCACAAGGGTCCCCAGTTGATTACACTGTCCACAAGGTGCGACAGCAAGTGAGCATTATAGCTCATGCATTCGGTGCCATACAACTCCTCATACTCAAACAAAAAATGTGTCATTTCTTTTTTGATTGTGAGCAGCTGCTTAACAGAGATGCATGGGCCAAGGAGATGATGCATAATTTCCACAAATCGCATCCAGTGTTTGTACTGCTTGTCTGGAAGGCGCCCTTTCAGTACTATCGCCGAATAATAGAGCAGCCAATTCCTCCACTCGGCAGCCTTCCAGTCCTTTGCATCACACAATGACCTTGGTAGCCTTGACAGCTCCCACGTTGGGGTGAGGCTCAACAGACAGCTGTTCGCATCCTCATGATTACGTCGAAAATGAAATTTGCGACAGCGCTCAGACTTCAGCCACAGGAATAACGTAGCCCTGACAAATCCTAAACATACCGCGTGCATTTAGTCCACAACAAAACCCGTACCAAACCTGAAAAATGCAAGCTGCGTGAGCACACTTGCTCCTTTAATCCCATAACTTGGGGACTCCTTGGCTTTTCCAGCATGCTGAAGAAAAGATTCATGCGTTCTCAGCTTAGGTGCCGAAGCACTTGGTGGGTAAACACGGCAATACCCCTTTCCTTTAGGAACAACTTGTCCCTGGTCTTCGCACCACGCACAGCCATGGGCACCATTAAACTGTGTCATGTTCATCAGTTCACATCTGGCAACACTATCCACGGCACATGGACCTGGGAACATCTTTGATATCTGCTGCGCTCCATCTTTGTTATTCCACAGAATTCCAGTCGATGACAGCTCATTCATAGCTGTTATAAAATGAATTAAAAAACAGTTCATTGCTGGCTTTCCCGGGCCAAACCAAAGTCCTGCTAGTAGGAGGTTTTCAATGCGGTGTTTGAAGGAAAGCTCGTTCACCATTGCCAGCAGAGGCCACATACTGGAATTGGTGTTTTCAAAAAGGGGCACACCATCAGTGTTAAATGTTAAAGTGACATCATTTGGCCCTAATGGCAACTTGTGGTATTGGTAACTTTGAGTGATGTCACTCACATCGAAGGACGCAGCTTTCTTTGTTTTTTGTAGATTATTTGATTCCAAAACCTCCCGGATTTGGCTCTTCAGATTCATAACAATAAAAACAGATGAACTTTTTCTTAGGCTTTCACCAGTATGTGCTAAGCAGCACTGGGTGCACGTCACATTTTCGGCTTCCACCAGTTCGCCAATGTATGCATTGCATCCGCTGCAATAAAAGTGCTTCACATATTGCTTGCCGGCACCAGAGAAGTGACGAAAGAATGTGTGCTTTGAGGTTGGATATGCTACTCCTTCCGGCAAGTGAGCACTCAGAAGCTGGAGTAAGCTTTCTGTCGCTTCCTTTGAAGTACCATGGCGCAAGCTGTGAGCCATTACCATCAACACGCTTTCAGCTCTTGTCACCTTGGATCCTGGAAACAGGTCTTCATCCTAGCACAGAAAAAAATGAAAGTGATCATTTATCCACAGGACAATTAGAACAAGATGTTTATACACGTACATGAAGCTGCCATTCAAGGCACGGAAAACAAGTTAAAGGAAACCACTTTGAGAGTAGGCACTTATAAGGTGTTGTGCATTTACTTCTGATAGCCAGAATTTAAATGATGTTAGGCATAGACCTATAGCGATAGGAAAAACCAGATTCTTGCAAGAAATTGTGGGGTACGTCTTCTGCAGCGACTTTTGGTTTGAGACGTCATGCTTAAAAAAAGCTCGGGTAGTGATGAACGTTGCGAGTATAATTTTTCCGACTATGAATCCAAAAATTCGGGTAGTTGTTTTTCCCCCTATATGCCTCTTAATTATATTACTTTACCTGAACGTTCCTTCTGCTGCGGCACTCCAACTTTTGCCGCAGCGAAGCACCGTGAATGCAACACATTTCCTTTGCACGCTTACTGCAAAGGCATGAACAGTTCGTGCTTAAATGTTTCAGACACAGCAGAGACGACATACCCTGCCACTCATGCAGTAGTGGGAAATACCATTCCACATTGTAGTAGTGACCTCAGTAACTAATTTAGCGGGAGCTTCGCACTGCGCTTGATTCCTGGCTCAACATTCTTAATAATTGGACAGTAAGCAGGCAACACCGTACACATGAAAACATATTAAATCGGCGAGCCCTTTGCACAAGCATGAAGAGGACCTTAATTTTGTCAGAAGCCCTAATAATTATTTGTGAACATTCACTTCTTCATATCTGGCACCATGTGTTCACATGTGTAAGCGATCATCAGGCAACCACGTTTCCACTCGAAAATATGAAGACGAACTTATTCGACAGAACATTTGCATTTACATATACAGACTGCTATGCTAAGGACCTAAACCTTGCTGTTCCCTGCTGCTCATTGATGCAAAATTCCCATTTTCTCACACACTTTGTACCCTGAAATGCAAAAGAATTTCTTTCCACTTGCAAATGAATTCAAAAACAAAATTTTCAGGTAACAATTGCGTCACAAAAATGTACACCTTTCCTCCTTGGTTGCACCAAACACTTGGAATTTTTGAAGAGCAATGAACAAGACCTTGAACCAGAAGTGGCGTAGCAGATGACATGCCATTTTGCTATCCACCTATCGGTCCTGTTCTCTACAAGTCTCTGAAGTCAGTTTTCTCTTGACAAAAGGACAATCCTGCAGTGTCATCTTTTAGGCAGCTGAACAATAAATTGGGTATGGTGTATGGAATAAACAAACATTTTTCATGTGAGAACAATGGTATTTGAGGAGAGCTGCAAGCCCCAGATCCACCAGATTGCGCCTTTTCTCAGCTTTACTACACTATCACAGCTTATGGGGACAGACAGCGTACTGTTTGTGACGTCTGTACAGAGCTTACAGTGCTGGCTAGGAGAACTGTGCAAGTCACCTATAAGATCAAGCTAGGAAAATCAAACAACCTGCAATCGCGAAAAAAGCTATAAACTGCTTTATAGCAAATAATATCAAATGTGTATACATGCTGCATGGACTCAAACGAGTGTATAAACCTAAATAATCATGTGTACGCTGCTTGTCAAATAAATGTTTTTTTCTCATAGTTCAGTATTTTGTACCGCCAAATATATTTACTTAATGTTGCTGAAAATTTGGGAATACTTTTGCTAAAGAGACGAAATGAGTTGCGACGTTTCTGCCAAGCAAATAGTGACGGCTTCCAAGAAAGAGTACGCATTGCGCCGTCATGAAATGGGCCTTTGAAAGTGACAAAATTGTGAATGGTTTATTGCTTTATTTTTGTATAGCAGTGTTTAGCTCAGCTTTACTCATACTAAAGAAAAGGTAAAAAGAAAAGAAGTGATTTTTATTCACTGCGACGTTTGTTGCCTTTATCGTCATAAAGCCAGGGCCCTCTCCACTGAGCCCAATTTGTACAGGTGCTGAGACAATCGTTACTTTTTTTTACTCTTACCTTTGCTAAGCAATCTTGAAGAAAAATATTAAGCTATGCGAACTTGGTTTGAATTTTTCCTTCTGTGCCTTCTTTGTCTGGGTAATTCCTCTCAAGTGATGTCACATGAATTTTAGTGCAGCTGTACAAAATTTCTACTAGATTCAAGGCGGCTTTCTTGCTGAAATCTTAGTACACTGTGTTATTGTTAATCCTTCAATTTTCCTCAACTATTTTTCTTTCTTCCTAGTCAGGACTAAATGCCTTCTCCTAATTCCATCAAAACTCTTGTCCGATCCCCCATGGTTGGTACTTCAGAGGCAACACAAACTACCAAACCAGCCGCATGCACACTTACCAGCTCGTCTTTCCAGCCCTCCATGCACTGCCGCTCGCTGTGGTCTGGTTCTAAGTCAGCACCAGGTTCCGATTCGCTGCCACTGGAGGATGCATCTTCGCACGGACTTAGCGATGGATCGCATGACTGAGAAGGGCAGTGTTCCACACAACGTGGTTCGGTACTTTGATTTGAGCCTGCATGGGCCAAGCAGCGTGCGTCGTCAGCCTCAGTATCGCTTCCATCTGCGCTGTCTTCCTCACTCATCGCGACAGGCGCTGAATCCGCGCCAAATGACCGCTTCTTGAATGTGTATTTAGAACGAGAGGGAACTTCGACGGATGAGTCCCACAGGTACTTGCCAAACTGTCTTTTCGGCGCCATGGCAGCAGTCGGCGCAGGCAAACAATAAAGCCCCAGAATATACGTTTTCGCTCACGTGCACATCCGATCAGACCACATGTACTGGCGAACGAGCGCATGCATGGGACTTCATATGTTAGAGTGCAAAAATAGAGCCTTGATTGCGGAACGCTATCTCACGACGACAGCGCCATGAGAAATAATAGTCATAACAATAAGGCAATATGTCTGGACTTTTCTGCTTTTATTAGATAAGAGTACAGACTATTAGATGATTTTTGGTTTGCAAGTTTAGAAATGCATATTCACAAGTAGAATGCTGTGGAATGATTATGCCGCACTGCTTCCGTTCTTGAGCCACGAATTCGTGTACTCTATTTTTGTTGACTGTCAATCAAATAGCCAACACGCTGGGCTCCTTGCCTTGGCCGTAGCTGTGGCCGTAGTCAAGCTTGGGGCAACCTAGCCTCCGAGCCCGCAAAAACACAGCCTTCGAGATCGAAATACATGTTACTGATAAGCAGCCGTCGCTGCAGCGTTGAATTACACGCGACGCATATTGTAAAACGTATAATATATTAAATAAATATTATTTTTTCATAAATTTTTAAGTATCAGGTTTGCCAACAGAATTTACTTTTGCCTTTACCAAATTTGACTTAATCGGAGATATAGCAAGCAACCATAACAGCTTGCTTTTGTTCATGAGTGGTTATAAATGGAGGGCGCAACATACGAAATGCACGTGCGTGGTTATTTTTGTGAAGGTATGTCACACATTTTGATAAAATGGGTGGCGGAGGAAAATGGGATGTGTATCCCGTCCGCGCACTCGCCGACACGAATGTCGGTTATAGGCTTGTGGCCCAGGAGGGCGCCATAAAAAAGTTGCGGGGCAGCATCCAGGACGTCTTTTGGGAGGAAGGCCAACCAGCGATCCTTCTCAACAGCGGTAAGCATTTATGTCATGTTATATGTTTGCATCTATATATACCGCCATGCTTTAAAGCACCCATTAACGATCGCAAGTGATGCTGGTACTGTCGGAGAGGCCTAAAAGTTGTCGCAGTTTCACCTGAAAGGCGAAGCATCAATTGCTATAGCAAATTTGTAGAGAGCTATACGGAGTAATGATATTAGCTTTATCAGCTGTATAAACTTGGACATGCAGCAGCACCGGCAACACGCAGAACTGTTGTCGACGCCGTCGGCGTTTTGCCCGCGTTCGCTCAAAATGCGTGCGGCGTTGGCGACTGTTGCCGGAGCCTCTGATATAAATAGGCACTTGGTGCCGCAGCTAAACGTCGCCTCCCTTCCCTCCCCCTCCCCCCTCCCCCACGGCCTCTCGCGCGTCGGAAGAAGGCGCGTTTGCTCTACATATATGGTGATTGTAAAGGAGGAAAGAGACGCCTACTTCTGCAGCCCTTAAGGGAGCACGGCGCAGAACGCGCGTTTGTTCTCCGCCGTGCGTTCACTCCCCGTGAAAGCGCGCGCCCCTGGCGCCCTTTCACTCGCACATACAGCGTTCGACGCGCGGCGATGATTTCATCTCCATTGACGTCATTCGGAACCTCACGGCGACGGCGACGCCGACGGCAGAAATCTGCTTTTGAGTGTCCATATAATTGCTATCGCAATAAAACGGAGACGTAACTATCACCATATTCAAGTGCTATAACGACACTCCATGTGTCGTCTCTGTTAGCGCAACGAAATGATCTTTACGGCAAACGTTTATAAAGTGTACAGATTATTTGTTCCTGCTCGGTGCTTTATTATGCTCGGCTCATGACGTTTTAGGCTTTGACAAGGGTGGCCCCTCGACTGACATGGTGGCCCCTCAAGGGTGGCCCCTCGACAAATACATACTCCCTGTGTATGTATTTGTCGAGTCCTTGTTTAAGCACTTGCTTTTGCGCAATATTTCTTTCAGGGAGCCCACAAGCCCTTGAAAAAAAGAGGTCATGGCTTGTCGCTGGTGCGGGCGCAAGCATTTCAACGGCAGAAGGGGTGCGTATGAACCCCACGTGGGCGCAGTATTGAATTACGCTTCATGAGAGAAACTAACCATGTTTTAAACTTGTTGCATGCATTTTGTCGCAGCTAATAACACTACAATGTTTAGAAAAGATAGGATTACGCCGTTCTTAGTATACAATCGCGGGTCCACGTGGTGCTTGCGGCGCACGTGCGTGGGCATTTTGCAGTCACCCCCCCTCTTAACAAATCCGACTAATTTCTAAAAGGGCTGAAGGAGATTCTCGCATCTGAGGTTACAATAATAGGTAATGGAAATACTACAAATTCTCACTATAGGTCCAGGTTTTACTAGATTATTCAGTGACACTGAAACAAGGAAATGCACCAAAATAATTTTTAACGGTTACATAAAGATAATTATGTGTCTAATTACTTTGTGCTTAAAACCCTTTACTGCTTGAATTTTTGTTTTCCTGTGAAAAGCGGCGGCCGCATTTCTATGGGGGTGAAACGCAAAAACGCTCGTGGTCGCACGGTAAAGATTCCCAGGTGATCAAAATTAATCCAGACTCCCCACTACGGCATACCTGAAAATCGGATTGTGGTTTTTAGCACGTAAAACCCCATAATTTTCTTAGTATGTTTGAGCAAACATCAAATTTTAAAGAAATGCATGGTTGCCAAATTTGACACATACATGAAGAAAGGAAGCATAGGGTTAATTAGCTGTGGTTGGAATTGAAATGTAGAAAGGGGAAATTAAGGTGGATAAAAAGGCCTTGTCTAGATAAAAAGACCAAACCTAATGCAAAGGTTGTGGGTTTTGTCCCCACCGCAAACAAGTAATCTTTTCATCCATTTCCTTTTCCTTCATTATTTTCTACATTCCAATTTAAGTCACAACTAATTACCCCTGTGCTTTCCTTGACTTCATTACCTGTTGGTTTTATATAAACTTGCACATGTCATATACGATACACCATGCATTTAACTTGAAGCTAAACATTTCGACAGAATTACCTGTCTGGTTAGGAAAATTGATTGACTAGCCCGACGTTTCGGAACCAATTTGGCTCCTTCTTCAGGGGGTATTCTTCGGAGGTGGCGGCCGCCTCTGAAGAATAGCCCCTGAAGGAGCCGAATTGGTTCCGAAACGTGGGGCTAGTAAATTTCCTTATTTGGTTGGAGTCAATCTCTAAGTCTTAACCATGCATTTAAGGGTACAGTTTATGACTCGGAAAGACATCTGAGTCGTGGAAAACGTGCAAGAAATGGGTCACAACCATTGAAAAATATTTCAGCAATCTTTTAAAGTTTGTGTATTCTCGTAGCTCTATCTGGTGCAAGTTCCGTTAAACTTGGCAGTAGTGGGAATTCGGCTCTAATTTGCGCCGACTGGAATTTGTGGCCCCATATTGTTCCAAAAGGGTCCTTTTTACCTAAATGGCGCCATTGCTGCATCACGACGTAGTTTTGTTGGGGCGAAATTTGGGAAGCTAGCGCAGAGTAGACATTGCAATACATGGTGGCGCTACATTCATTTGCTGCATTGATGTATTACGTCACACTAAGATCGCCATGTATCAGGGGACAGAATTCAATTGAAACCTATTTTTATGCACCAGCTGTGAGGTTGTGAGTGCAGTAGTTTTACACATCAAGGGCTGATATGTAGTAGTGCCCTGTAGACTACAAGGTAAACAATGTCCACCGCTTATTCCTGTTGCTTGCTTGCAACTATATTCATTGTATCATATGACTTAGTTTACAAGAGAAAAGGAGGTTTTAAATTTAGCATCAGGATTTGTAAATGCATGCATGTTAAGGAGCTAGGAGTCTCTGGTGCATACTTTTTATCAACTATATTTTTGGTAGTAGTGTAAGAGTGCTAAATGTGCATCAAAAGAGATGATAGCTGTGCAAGCACTGCATTGATCACATTGTTGAATAAAGAATTTCGTTCTCTGTTAGCAACCAGGGGCTACGCATACGTGATGAGTAATGAGGGGCATGAGTTCTGATTACATCTTTTCCAGTCTTCACGTGATATGAAATTTCGTTTCCAAGAAAAATTAGTTAAAGGCAAATGGTCCTTCTGTTCTGTTCTCTTCCTCTTTTTTCTTAAAAGTACCGAAAACATTCAGTCACTGACAAGCATTCAAAAACCAACCTCCAGAAGTAATCCCTAGTCATGCTACTGGCTGAACATCTGCACCAATTATTCTATTTATTGATACTGCAATCCCAGGGAGGGATTTTCGCAGGGTAGGCGTACAGATACAAGCACGGATCAAATATTTACAAACAAATGCATTCTCAGGCATCTCTTTGATGCCTGAGAATGCATGCACTCTCATGATTTCAGAATGGGGCTTGCAGCGAATGTGGGATGCAAGTGCACCAGCTGAAAGAGGAAAATGAAGCCTTGAAGGCTGAAATCCAAAGCCTGAAGAGGCTTCAGGAGGAGCACAGCTATCTTACTGGTAAGCACCTTACAGCAGAAGCCATATGCCTACTCGTACTTCAGTTTACTTATGACGCTCTTAAGGCACTTAAACTACACGCAGGTCAGCACTACATGTTGGTTTTGTTCCCCTTAGGATTTTTAATGCATGAAACATTCATTTTTCTGAGCGCTGCAACCCTTTCTTGCAGCATACATATTATTGGTGAATGCCAACTGTAACAAAGTCTTGAACCATGTCAAAAGCCTTTTTTCAGATAATTTTGGCATAGAGCAGCCTCTGTGCAAAATTTTACTTTTGAAATATGAGCAGAACTAGCAAAAATATTTGGTAGGGGAAACAGCGCGTAAGGCGAGGACAATGAGATCGGCAACACATGCGCTGTGTTGTTGATCTTTCATTGTCCTCGTTTCCCCTTCCAAACGCACCACCATCTAGGCCCACATCAATCCCTCATATAGCAAAATACCTATTTTGGTATTTAAGCTGAAAAGATAAAACGCCGCCATTATTGCTCTGTAGAAGTTTCGCATCACTTAAGATACTGCTCCTCGACGTAACCTTCGAGATTGTGCATTGTGCACCCGTGCATTCTAGGCCACACTGCTGCATAACGCAGACGCCATGGCCGCCATGAAGTCCTGCAATGAGTCCTCTCGCCGTAGTAGACACTTGTGAGACCCACATGTTCTGATTAGTCTGTGGCTCTCCAGGCATGGCAACGCGAGGCCAGCCTCAGTCGTGACAGCTTGCAACTGCCTGCAGTGCGCTAAAAAATCTGACATAACATGCTGGGGCTTAAAATTATGGCGAGGCTGTTAAATGCATGTATCATCTGCTTAGCTGATGTTTAAAGGCTGTTAAAGAATATTGTACAATTACCAGCTCTGCTGCTTTGCCAAGATTGGTTCAATGGTATCTATTAATCATATACAGCAAATTTAACAAGAGTGACATTTTATTTCAGCTGACCTTTGAAACATTTTTACTGTATAATTTGATCAACCGTCCATGTTGATTTTAATAATAAAACTTGTTGCTGGAGAAGTTATTTCACATTGCTGTTGATTTTAATAATAAAACTTGTTGCTGGAGAAGTTATTTCACATTGCTGAGGAAAAGGTACTGTGCGAAGCAGACAAATACGGGAAGAGCAAGACAAAAACCAGCACTAAATTTCATCAGCAATTTTGTCGCAGGCGATATCTTAAAGGGATGCTAACATGATATTTTCGACTTAATTTCTTCGTTAAATGAATGTGCTAGACCTCTAAATAGTGGAAAAAAATTGTGACATGCCTCAAAGTACTGTTAGTCATCTCGTATTTCTGAGCTAGGTTTTGTTGCTGGGGGATATGGTGTTGTGATGTTATGACACGGTATGTAAGAACAGGACGTTGCAACGTTTTGACATTCGCTTTAGCTCATTTGGTCGTTTGCTGTGCTTCTACATTAGCCGTCAGAATGAATAGTAGCATGTCGAGCAAGTCCACGAGTTATATTGAGGTGATCGAACAAGCTGGAGCGAGTGTCAGAATGTCACAATGTCCTGCTCCCACGTGACCATGTATCACAACACAGTATGCTCCTTGGAAATGTAACTGAAACTGACTGTAGAAAAGCTACCATAGTAAATTATTTAGGGCGCTCTGAGGCATTTCACAATTTTTTTTCTGGGGTTTACACAAATGCACCATACAGCAAAAAGAAAATTGATGAAAATATCACGTCGGTAGCTCTTTAAGCATGTATGTAGGTGAAGTAGGTGCTTTGTGTAAGAGGGATGTTCTTTTCTTATTGATAGGTTCTTGCATGGCTTATTGCAGTGATGCAGCAATGTATTTTATATTTCACCAGATTTTAAATAATCCTAATATCTAATCAGCTCTTGCTGTTTCATAAATTCCTTGCTACAAAATGTGCACACAGGGGTGGAATTTTTGCATAAAGTGCCATGAGAAGGAACACTGTAGTTCTAAGATTTCAATTTATGACTAAAGACAGCACACACTCAGTGTTTACAATAATCCAGGACATATGAAAATTGTTTTGAATGGCCAACTAGAAGTGGTATAGAGGCATTGCCTTGGCATGTACCACCCGGGCAGTCAGAAAATGAGGCCACCACATAGTAGCAGAAAGCTTAGAACTGCAGATAAATAGGGTATACATGAACAGCATGTTTGCAATATCCAAAATATATAAAGCTGGCAATTAATGACCACACGAAAAAAACATGGATACAAATCTGGAAACCTGTAATTTTACCGTACAACCATAACATGTCACACAAAC
Source organism: Dermacentor silvarum (assembly GCF_013339745.2). Lineage (NCBI taxonomy): Eukaryota > Metazoa > Arthropoda > Arachnida > Ixodida > Ixodidae > Dermacentor > Dermacentor silvarum. The sequence goes on from NC_051160.1 coordinate 170,077,834, forward strand.
GAAAAGTAATGTGCAAACCAGTTAATGAGATAGAGAAGGTGGAAAGCCAAGATGCTTGCAAAATGAAACTCAGGTGGAAGTTTGGAGAATATGCCAGCAACATTTTTTATAGGATTTCCCTATCATGCAGCAAGGACAGATTGGGTGTTGTATCAATGAATAGCTATGTGAACATGGGTACATGTGCCAGCAACTTAGTGTAAACAATGCAAATGTTCTGCGCTGTCAGAAAGAACAAAAATTGTGAGCACGAACAAACTACTGGGAAGAGAGATTTAGGAAGCATTCATGATGTGATAACAAAAACTTGCATAAGCACTCCTTTGATTTTGCTCACGCACGTCGAGGACAGATTTTGTAACAGTGCACCTCCGAACGATCAAAAACATCTGCATCGTATACCAGAGTTGTCCCATTCTTTAATCAACATAGAATTAATTTTTTTTGCTGTTCACATTCTTCTTTTTTTCTTTGTTTTTGTTAGGCAGCTGCTCACATCCCCCACTTTTCACCATATATACATCCACTTCATTTGAATAAAATCAGTCAGTTGTTTGCTCTTTCATTCAATCAGCTGGGTTCTCCCTATTTCATTCATTATGTTTCCATCTAAACATAGTGGAAGAAAACTGTAAACACTGCGGAGTGCAATTTCAGTGGGTGCACATAGCTTTGAGAATTTGTAATGCATATTGTGATGTGAATGTGCATGTGGGTATCGACACATGAACAAGCTATTTGATATGAAGAAATGAAGTGTCAAACACAAACTTTAAAAGAGTTTGCTCTTGAGTAGTACATGGTATGTGTCTTTTCATCATCCTGTTACTGTGGGCTGTTTACATAATAAAGACACATTGAGTACACTTTAAACTAATTTACTTGTAGTGTACAGTAAAGTAATAGAAATTACAAAGAAATGTGCCCTCTTATTTGTCGCTACAAAAAGAGCTGCTCCCTCTGTAGTAGTGAAACTGCAGCTCTTCTGATGTTCTTGTGTGTTTCTCAAGTATCTTGAGTAATTGTTCTGAGCCATTTAATCTGCTCTGAACCACAACTACGAAACCATCAAATTTAGATCACACATTCATATAAGGCATGGTTAATGTTATGACTGTTTTCTGATGTAGTACTTGTCCCTCTTATACCCATGTCACACGGGCAAATTTAGTGTCGCTTCAAGCAAGTGCACTTCAACGCACTGAGTGTCACTTTGGCAGCGTGCTGCTACACGAGAAAGAAAAGTGTCTTGTGGAATTGATGACACTAGCAATGGATGAATCAGTAGGCACAACACATGTTTGTTATTTTAAGCATGGTTTTCAAAATAACAGTGCATAATATTCAAAGGAGCATTTCGAATAAATTTTAGTTCTAATGAAGGAGTTCATTGCAACAGCAATAATATTACCGATCAGGGCAAGAGTGTCACATCCAAGGCGAGCAGAGGAAAATTGCCAGATTCCGTTGCAGATGGCACAAGAACTGATTTGAGCACTTGGAGCGTGTTATTGCAGCGCTTATTGGTTGTATACGCACCACTCCGAGACTCCACTGACCTTTCATGCACTCGGACAATACAGAAAATTGCGTCAATTTTGCATAATCAAGAGCGTGTCTGCTAAAGACGCAAGTGACGCGTAGTCAGCTTGGCTGTAAAATGGCGAAGTTAAATGGACACGCTGTCATGCTCCGCTCGATTTATTCGTTAGCTGAGCAAGGGCAGCGTTCGACCTTTACCCACGCTGGATTGTGTCGTTTGAGCGTCTATACGGCAATTGTAGCACGACAAACGTGTCGTCATTATAAATGGCAAGAAACGGTACTATCGCGGTACCCCATGTATGAGCGCCTTAGTCTCCTCGTCCGACCATATCATCATTGATGCACTGCTTCCATCCTATAAACTCGGAACAAATGACGGCGGCTGCACAGATAGGGTGGCTAGCACAGGCATAAACAATTGTACGGTCATTACATATAAACAGCCGCAGATCGAGAATAGTACAGTAGCTTATTACTTCTTTTGTTTTAAGTATGGCACATTTTATTAGCTTATAACATTTCCAATCATGAAAAAGGTGGTCTAAAGTTACTACTGAATCTGCTTTCAATATTCGTTCATTTATTTCTGAGCCTCTGCTACCGAGACAACGCACTTCAGCGCAGTGTAGTGAGTTTGGCGAACGCACTCACTGGCGAGTGTGCTTTGCGGCAAGTGTCGCTACGTGTTCCCGTGTGGCAGTGTGCGATTGACACTCGCGGCGAAGTGCACTCGCTCAAATTGCACTTAAGTTGTCCCGTGTGACATAGGTATTAGTCACCATTTAGGCAGTTATCAGTTTCCCTAATGTCCTTTTGCAACATAGGGGAACCTCTACTCCATTTCATAATTAGCAGGCAACCCTGTGGAGGCTACAAGTTGTGCAGTCACCAAGTCTCACTCTGCATATTTCATTGAGCAATTGTTTTGTACTTGCAACACTTCCTGTAAAGTAACTCTCGCAAATTACATGTATAACTTGTGGACACAAAATTGCGCCAAATCGTGCATCAATGACTGACCGATGTGTCGCAATGTTCATTATAAAGTACGAGATATTTCGCTGCATAAGGAATTCACATTTGGTGCTTTTTCACTGAAATGATCAAAGTACTTGTACACTTTTGTTCAGTGATTGTATTGCTTGCTCATTATGCAGAAGCTGGCAAGATGGTCAAGAGGCTGAAGAGGATCCTCAACAATGTTGAGAAGAAGCAAGACGATCCCGTAATTGCTTGCACAAAGGTACGCTTATTGTGTGCTGCCAGTTGTTTTCCCTTGTTTTTTGGCGATATAGTGTATTTGACGTGATGCCGTTAGCAAAGCAAGGTAAAATAAGTGTTTCCCAAATTGCTGGCCCCTGGATTCACTTTAGATGGTGTAAGGGGTCTGTGTGGACCACTTAAAGACGTGCAGTTGTTCATTTGCGATGTGCGACTATGACTAAGATTGATGTCTGGCCGGCGTGGTGGCAGTTGGAAAGCGATCGCAGGAAGGTTGCTTGTACTATATGCACTTTAGCAATCATTAACAATGACTGTGTGCGATATCATGCTCACTGATGACGGCTTGTATATCTGTGGGCAACCAGCTGGCAATTACCAAATCCACTTGTGATAAACAATTTATCTTTGTCTCTCGCTGTGTTTTCTTTTACTCGCACAGACGCTTCAATGTCAGTCACTGCAAATAACTGTCAAAGAAATGCCTCTGCAACGCAAACCATGCGATGACGCTGGGAGACACTTGTTTAGTTTATTTGATGATAAATTGTTCACCTTTATGCTCTGTGTGATCAAAAGTGAGCTTCCAAAGCATCGCTTAATTTTCTTTGTCCAGGTTGACATAGGAGGAGGGACGCTAATTGACAAGAGTGTGCTGGAGCAGCTCAGCCGGGCCTGTGACAGTGGCAGTGGCCCTGGCAAATTTGCCAGGGCACTTTTGCGCCACATCTTCACTGACGCTGAGCTCCACGGCAAGTCTCTCTTTGGGGGCAAGGGCTGTCATCGGGGCGAGGCTGTTCAGAAGGAGGCCCTTGACACTGTACGTGTTGAGGCTGTGATAGGTGTGTACATTATTGTATTACAATCATTTAGTCTTAAATAATTATCTAAGAACATGCATATGAAAGGATGTTGCCAAAGCGTACAAAGCCTATTGTGCTTATACCAACTGTATCGTTATCAACTAGCTAAAGTATAGTAAGTGTTCTTAATAATAATGTGAAATGGCAAATAGTTCGCATATTTTATTACTAACATTGTGGCCGTGATGTTATGCACAATTTTTAGATGCCTGATAAAACAAATGATTGGTTGAGCTCGACTATTGATCATAGCTGGCCAGATAGCACACATACAGTCCTAGGTCTACTTCTGCACTAGCTGGTTCTGATGGCACATTTTAAAACATGCTCGGCTATTTGCTATGCGCTACTTTTTTATACCTTTTTTTCGTTATTAATAAAAGCCTGCAACATTTTTCAAGACTTCTTGGCTTCACTTTCACGTAGTACTTATTGCTAATAGTGTCAATATACTTGACTCATGTTGCATGCAAGGCTCACTCTAGCAGGACCTTCGTGACTGCACAGATGCAGAGCCCCATCACATTGGTGTGACAGCCACTTTGCACATGGAGCTGATTTAGTTAATTAGCAGCATGTCTGACCAGCACTGCTGTGATGTTTAAGCAGCAGGCTGTACCTACTTTAAAAATGTTGCATGCTTTCTCTTAAACCATTTAAAGAGTTTTACAGAAAGTAGTGGGTTGCAGATGCAATGTTTTCATGTTATTTTCAAGCCTTGCATTTCCATAGTGACCATCAGATAATTTCAAAGGTAATGCTATTTGTAATAATCATTTAACTAAGGAGAACACAAAAATATTACAGGCTTTTTCAGATGAATAATTCGAACATAAAGCTAGTGTAATCTGCATAGAAGCTTATTTAGTTAAATACTTTCTCTGTAGCATCTGGGACAAAGCTCTTGGCACATTTACTGTAGTCGCGTTCACATGAATGTGACAGTAGCGCATAGAATTTCCAAGCACATTTGGGGAAGGCGATGCGACGCCGTTTGCATGTAGCGCATTAACTCTCCCGAGAAGGGAGCGCCACGTAAATCTACCATCGCCTCGTGCATTAATGCGATGCGCCACTGTCGCATTCATGTAAACGTGGCTAATGACTCATTATAGTGTTCTTATAGCTCCTTATACAGAATATCAATAGTACTTGGAGCTTCAAGTAGATATTTATTGATTAATTTTCTGGCTTAAGTAAGCAATAATCACTGCTTATTTAATTTGCTGAAGCTGTGCATTGCTCATTTTACTCATCTTTTTCAGGATACACCTGCTCAAAGTTTCCTGGGGCCATTGTGCCATACATCAAAAATAGCCTTTCCTCGCTTCTTTCGCGAGAAATAAAATAAGTAAAAGCCTACCTTTTCTTACGCTGTCTTGTTTGTTACTGTTGGTTGCACTTCATATTGAGCCTCAGTAAGCATTATCTTATTACATAAAGTCATTACATTGAGAACTAAATGCAATAACAACTTCATAAAGATACAGTGTGACACAATGAACAGCAAAAAAGTGCAATGAAGACCCCATGAAAAAACAATACAATGAAAATCCGATGAAGACCCCGTAGAAAAACAACACAACAATAATCCAATAGATATACAACAGAATCACGGTGGCCACTTTTTCATGACTGTACAACAAATCCTCCATGAAACACCAATGGAACTTCTACAATTTTTCTGTTGTTGGTGCCATGAAATATCAATGGAAATTCGATGGTTACGGCATACCTCGCATACACGTAAAGATATGTGCAGACCTGTTGCGTTCGTTGAAGATAAGTGTAGTACCACATGGGGCACCCGGTTTTAATGGGTTGCAAAGATGGTGAGACTGTCAAAAAAAGTTTTCCTTGCTTGAATAGAGTTAGCAGATTTACAGGCTGCCCCCAAATGGGGGCGTTTATATTCAATGACAGGTAGGAACTTGTTAAGCAGGACTTATTAACACTCGCGCGTTAATTCTCTCAGGAGCTGCGCCTCTGCGCAATAGCCACGACTCCCCGGCAGCACAAAGATTCGGAATAACAGTTCTCACTTGCATCGGTCACTCACCTTTGAGACTTCAATGGTGCTAGCTGTTATGCGTTACATTCGAACGGAAACGACTATTCGGTGTCGTACAGTATATGAATAACACTTGCGTATATATACATAAAAAGGCAGGGGCACGACGCCGCTGAAGGGATGGGACGCTTACCGCTGCTGTATTTCCAGATTGCGTTCCTCGGTGCCGTATCTCCGTGGATTCACAAACCTCGGCCGCGCAGTTCTGGTCAAGCATTTCCGTTCCTGATTCCAAAAGTGCAAGGATGGCCAAGCTTGGTTCCTTCGGCTACTGGCGGTTGGCAACAAGGCTCATTCACTGACGCCCCCGCAAGATATGAAGCGGGATATATAGACCAGCCAGGCACCACTTCGGTTGGGCACGACGCCGCTGAAGGGATGGGACGCTTACCGCTGCTGTATTTCCAGATTTCGTTCCTCGGTGCCGTATCTCCGTGGATTCTCGAACCTCGGCCGCGCAGTTCTGGTCAAGCATTTCCGTTCCTCATTCCAAAAGTGCAAGGATGGCCAAGCTTGGTTCCTTCGGCTACTGGCGGTTGGCAACAAGGCTCATTCACTGACGCCCCCGCAAGATATGAAGCGGGATATATAGACCAGCCAGGCACCACTTCGGTTGGGCACGACGCCGCTGAAGGGATGGGACGCTTACCGCTGCTGTATTTCCAGATTGCGTTCCTCGGTGCCGTATCTCCGTGGATTCTCGAACCTCGGCCGCGCAGTTCTGGTCAAGCATTGCCGTTCCTGATTCCAAAAGTGCAAGGATGGCCAAGCTTGGTTCCTTCGGCTACTGGCGGTTGGCAACAAGGCTCATTCACTGACGCCCCCGCAAGATATGAAGCGGGATATATAGACCAGCCAGGCACCACTTCGGTTGGGCACGACGCCGCTGAAGGGATGGGACGCTTACCGCTGCTGTATTTCCAGATTGCGTTCCTCGGTGCCGTATCTCCGTGGATTCTCGAACCTCGGCCGCGCAGTTCTGGTCAAGCATTTCCGTTCCTGATTCCAAAAGTGCAAGGATGGCCAAGCTTGGTTCCTTCGGCTACTGGCGGTTGGCAACAAGGCTCATTCACTGACGCCCCCGCAAGATATGAAGCGGGATATATAGACCAGCCAGGCACCACTTCGGTTGGGCACGACGCCGCTGAAGGGATGGGACGCTTACCGCTGCTGTATTTCCAGATTGCGTTCCTCGGTGCCGTATCTCCGTGGATTCTCGAACCTCGGCCGCGCAGTTCTGGTCAAGCATTTCCGTTCCTGATTCCAAAAGTGCAAGGATGGCCAAGCTTGGTTCCTTCGGCTACTGGCGGTTGGCAACAAGGCTCATTCACTGACGCCCCCGCAAGATATGAAGCGGGATATATAGACCAGCCAGGCACCACTTCGGTTGGGCACGACGCCGCTGAAGGGATGGGACGCTTAACGCTGCTGTATTTCCAGATTGCGTTCCTCGGTGCCGTATCTCCGTGGATTCTCGAACCTCGGCCGCGCAGTTCTAGTCAAACATTTCCGTTCCTGATTCCAAAAGTGCAAGGATGGCCAAGCTTGGTTCCTTCGGCTACTGGCGGTTGGCAACAAGGCTCATTCACTGACGCCCCCGCAAGATATGAAGCGGGATATATAGGCCAGCCAGGCACCACTTCGGTTGGGCACGACGCCGCTGAAGGGATGGGACGCTTACCGCTGCTGTATTTCCAGGTTGGTTACTTCAAAGATGCTTCCTGTCTAAAAAGCAGCCATTACTGCCTTGTAGCGGTGTCGTGCCCGACCGATTTGCGTGATATGATGCGTCGTTTATTCCTGTTCTTTTCATGCTTGCGCAAGAAATCTGCATGTCTGTTGTTGTTGCTTTCGGGTGACATTGAATCAAATCCCGGACCTAGCGTGGAACAAACACTTGAACTTGTCCTTGAAACCGTGCGTAGGCTAGAAGTGGGTCAGAATGCATTAATAGGTGAAATTAAGTGGCTGAGAGAAAAGCAAGATGCAACCGAGAAAGAAATTAATGGCTTGACCGAGAGAGTGGTCACTTTGGAAGCAAAGCTTGTTTCATATGCCCCTACACTATCCAACTTCTCGGATCATGCTGCTGGTTCATTTGCGAATCAACTTCAGGCAGTTGTGTCAAGGTGTGGTGAAGCTGAGAACAGAATGCGATGGTGCAATCTGTTGTTCTTTGGAATTCCCGACGAGGAAAAAGAGAGCTGGGCAACTACAGAAGGAAAAGTTATTGCCCTGTGCACAGATAAGCTGGAAACGACAACTACTAGTTCTCAGTTTGAACGTGTACACCGGCTGGGAAAATTTGCTTCAAATAAATGTAGGCCAATAATTGCTAAGTTTATGTTTTTTAAGGACAAGCAAGAAATTCTCACCCGTGCACATAAGCTGAAAAATTCTGGGATATCTATTAGAGAAGATTTTTCACTGGCTACACGACAGGCACGCAGGAAACTGCTTCAATTTGCCAGAGAACGGAATTGCCCGTATAAATTGAATGTCGACAAACTTCGTATTGATAATAACACATATACTTACGACAGTGTTTCTGACTCTGTAGTAACTGCTAGATAGCTAGTTGCCGATGTGCGCAGTGCGAAAGTGCAGCGGCCATCAACTTCACGTGCACCTTCATTTTCAGTATCATTTACTAACATCCGCAGTGTGTTGCCAAAACGTGTCCTGCTTGAATCATATCTTGAAGATAGTAAGCCCGATGTTGTATTGCTGACCGAGACTTGGCTTCACGCCGATATATGTGACTCTGAGTTATATCATACTTCTAACCAGTATGCCATTTATCGCCATGATCGTGCACATAAAAAAGATGGCGGCGTGTTGATAGCCATCAATAAAACTATACCTTCCTTTCTTGTTGACACTGACTCTGCTCTTGAAGTAGTCTGGGTAGCTTGTCCTACGTTATTCGGAAAGTTATTGATGGGTGTATGTTACCGCCCACCTGCCTCTGACCGCCTGTTTGTATCTGATCTTCACAAAACTATTTCCAGGGCTCTTGAACAGTTTCCCACTAACAAAATCTACCTATTTGGTGATTTTAATTTTCCTGATATTAATTGGTCTCGCTTGTCGTCATCGAGCAGTGAATCAAGTGATTTTATTGAGCTGTTTAGAGTTTAATCTTACCCAGATTGTTACAGAGCCCACTCGCGGCACTAATATATTAGATCTTATCCTCACAACAGAGCCACATAGCATTAGCCCTGTCGTGCAGCTTCACGGCTTTAGCGACCATAACCTACTGCAATTCTCAATTAATATTCCACGGAATTTTGCTGGTGTTGAACGTAAGGTTATTAGGGATTATAATAGGGCAAATTATGAACAAATGAACACTGAACTTGAGGTTTTTTTTCATAAAACGTTTCTTCCATCATTCACCAACAGGTCTGTTGAAGAAAATTGGAATTCATTTAAAAATATAATGACGCTTCTAGTAGATAAGTACGTGCCATTAGTCGCAATATCTAACGACAAACATAACCCATGGTTTAATAAATCGCTTAGATCACTCAGAAATAAAAAGAAAAGGTTATACGCCTCTGCTAAACGGCTATCATGTCCTTCATCATGGTCTAAATATAAAGATTGTTTAAAGACTTACTGTCTTGCAATATCTGAAGCGAAAAATAAGTATTTTTCCACCGATCTGTCCTCACTTTTACGCACTAACCCTAGAAAGTTTTGGCGAGCTGTTTCTCCTGACCGTGGCTGTAATACCGTTACATTACATAACGCCGACAATGTTCCTGTCTCTGCATCTGAGTATGCTTCTACTTTCAATTCGTTTTTTTGCTCTGTTTTCACTAATGAAGACTGCTCTTCCATTCCCTGTGTCCCCGACCTTAATTATCGCTTCATGTCTCCTATAAGTATTAGTGTTGATGGCATCTCGAAACTAATACGCGATTCGAAAGTGTCTACATCGTGCGGCGTTGATAATATTAATTCTAAAATCCTAAAAAACACGGCAGCTATGTCCAGTCAGATTTTATACCACATTTTCAGCAGTCTTTATCAACTGGTCTTCTTCCTGCTGACTGGAAGATAGCCAAAGTCATTCCGATTTTCAAAGATGGAAACAGTCACTCTCCTGGTAACTACCGCCCCATTTCGCTAACATGCATTTGTTGTAAGTTTCTCGAGCACATCATTGCCTCCCATATTTTCAACCATCTTGAATCTAATAACTTTTTCTTTCAAAATCAACATGGTTTCCGTAAAGCGTTGTCTTGTGACACTCAACTATTGGAATTTACGTCAGATTTACATAATGGCATGAATAATAGCAAACTTATTGACTGCATTTTCCTTGACTATGCAAAAGCCTTTGACAGAGTCGCTCACTGTCGCCTAATAGCTAAATTAACTGCTCTTAGGATCGATTCATTAACATTATCCTAGATTCGTAATTTCTTCTCTAATCGGCGGCAGTTCGTATGTGTTAATAACTTCAGCTCCTCCACATCAGTAGTAACATCAGGTGTACCGCAGGGTAGTGTATTAGGCCCTCTTCTTTTCTTAACATTTATTAATGATTTACCCAGCAACATTTCTTCCTGCATAAGACTTTTTGTGGATGACTGCGTAAATTACAGAACCATTGATTATCATGGTGACCATTTAACTTTACAAAATGACCTTCACTTAGTTAATCAGTGGTGCGACCGTTGGCAAATGTCACTTAACACATCTAAATGCTGCGTACTTTCCTTCACTCGCGCGAAATCAGCTCTTTAGTTCCCGTACAAAATCTATTCGGCTGAAGTTCCTCGTGGCTCTACTTACAAATATCTTGGTGTTCATTTCTGTACTAATCTTTCCTGGTGTACTCACATCGAGAAGATATGCGCTAAAGCTAACAGAACTTTAGGGTTTTTACGTCGTCATCTGCACCTTTCCCCATCTACCATTCGACAACAGGCCTACCAAACATTGGTACGCCCTCAACTAGATTATGCTTCATCGATCTGGTCTCCTCATCAACAGTACCTAATAGACTGGTAAGGACGTGTTTTTGGGCTAGTTGGTGCTCACGTTGGTTTCGACGGGAATTCAGGGCGCAAGCTCCTTTCCCAAGCGTATCACCCCTGAACGAAGCCGAACGCCAGGCCGGGGTACGCTTGTACCCTTTTGAACCAGTGGGTGCCCGGCGGCGGTGAGAATCGAACTCACAGCCTCCCGCAGTTACAACACAACAGAGACAATATCAGGACATCTAGGCATTCATTGTAGGGACTGCGGCTGCGCTGCTTTAATGGAAAATACCAGCATCATGTTCAAATCAGCAGACAGACTAACAAGGGAGATTGTTGAAGCCCTGGAAATAAAAAAGCTGGATGAGTCCTGTGTTAGCATGCCCTCCGTCATACTCTCGGATAAGGATGTCAGATTCCTTACTAGATCCCCATTTCGCGCGCAGTAGGCTTGGCCATGTGATGCAAGTGACAGCTTCCTTTTTTGTGTTTATTCAAGCGCCCTGTGTCTGTCTCGTTACTCGTCGTTTGGTCCCGTGTATATTCTGGCGCTGTCTATTACTTGATGAACCTAATAGACAAATTAGCATCCATCCAAAATCATGCTGCCCGCTTTATAACTTCTAATTACAGTCGTCAATCTAGCATTACCCAAATTAAACGTGATATTTCCCTTCCCGACTTGGATTCCCGCCGCTCTGTTGCCCTTCTATGCCTCTTTCATAAATACTTCTATAACTCGTGGTCCAGCCGTTTGTCACTTGAAATTCCTTCTCGCACATCTAGTCGACTTCATAATCATCTCAGCTTCAGGCGCATTTTTGGCCGCACACAGTCATTCAATAATTCTGCATTGCCACGCGCCATCGCACTATGGAATAACCTTCCAAATGATATTGTTTCAGTAAAAGATTCTGCCAAATTTCGTGAACAATTGCAACTTCATATGTTCTCTTGACTCTGTATTAATATATTTTTTTATGATTACCAGTGTTCCTATTTCCCTTCCAATGTACAAATTTACTTGTTCTTTCCTACTATGTAGTTATTTTTATGCCGTATTTATTGCCTTTTTTCTGTAACCCCCCCCCCCCTACGCAATGCTCCACTGGAGCCTGTGGGGTAATATGAATAAATATGAATGAATAAATATATATATATATATATATATATATAAGATGGCTTTGACTGCTATGAATATTTTTTCTCCGAATGAGAGTTTTATGTGCAGTATTCCCTCATGAGTGTGTTTGTACCTGCAAACACGTGCGCTTATTCCGGTAGGGAGTTCTCACTTTTTCAATTAGTGCATTTCGAATGTTTCTTATTTTTTCCCTTACACATATATCGTGAATATATAAGTCTATGTACCCTTTGATTTAATTGCCTAAAAATACATTCGCCATTCTTCGCGCCACGCAGTTAATAAACCTGGTTTATTTCACTCTAATATTGTTTTCTTCGATCATTGTCCCTGATCAATCTCCACCAATAAGAAGCGCGCGTAAATGACAAGATATCAATAATAAATGTTCTTACGTAGCTTCATGTTGCAGAGATACCAGTTACTTTCAGAAGACAGTCGTAAAAACAGCAGTTCCCCGGGCTTATACTACATTTGGTACCGGCCGTCAAGAGTCATGGGCGCACCAAAGCAACTAAAACATAAAAAAAATGTGCAGCACTCGCGCATACAGCGCGCGGCAACGATTTTATCGCCTTTGGACTTCATACAGAACCTCACGGCGATGCCGACGCCGACGGCAGAAATCTGGTTGAAGTGTCCACATAATTTCTATCGCAATAAAAAATGTACTGCACAAATGTTCTGCGAGAAAAACTGGGCTTCCGCTAGTGTCCGCGTAGCGAATGCGCGCTCGCTAGCAGACGACGTGCTTGACAACGACAGCAAGATTGAAGACGTCCCGTTGTATAATCCATGCCTCAAATGTATATGTTCGGCAAAATGGTGTAAACATAATTTTGCAGTTGAAATACAGCACTATTTTAAGAGCGTACTATGCGCAATCGGCCTCGGCGCCTGCAGCGCAAGTACGTCGAGTATGCCGCGGAGTGCGTCTCCGCCCCAATCCAGTTCGCTCGCAGCGCCCTCGCACAATTTTCCCACACGCGGCGCCTCAGCGGGAGAGCGCCGTTCGGCCCACTCAACCATTGTCTAGTACACTCTACTATACATTGAGAAGCTTTAGGTGGGTGCCGTGGCGCCGCCCGCTCTTGATAGACTGCCATGTTTTCACAAGGGGGCTGCTGCGCTTTTTGTATTTATAAAGCTGTATAAACAGTAAATTTCTCATATATGACTGGTTTAGGGTTTCTTTTGAGTACAATGACACCTGTAGTTTATCCAGCTCCCGGAAGCGTATTTCCAATTGCTAGTAGATACAGCGCTCGACCGCTGGCGCCACGCTGCGCCGCTCGCGCGTACCATGTTTCTAGCCGCCGCCGTTGGAACGGAGGAGGCGTTGACGGAGAAAACGCTGGGCTGGTGGTGACTAGCCTGCTGTTGGGATCGGTGGTATTATAAACGCATCACTGTTTTGATGATCCAAATATAATGTCACTATAGGGAGGGAGCAGTCTACCTGACTGGAGCAGTATTTATTTATTTGGGGTGTTTGAGAAGTTTCTCCGACCTCCCGCGTTGGCGAACGGGACTCCAGATCCATACTTTGTCTCCGGGGTGGTAGGTAACATCTCTGTGACGGAGATTGTACCTGTGAGCATCGTAGTGTTGCTGAGAGCGAATGCGCAGGCGAGCTAGCTGACGAGCTTCCTCGGCACACTGAGCATATTGGGCAGCATTCACTGTAGTAGATGCGGAGGCGTCGGGCAGAAGCATTACGTCTACCATGGTGGTAACCTCGCGGCCGTGAAGCAAGCGGAAGGGAGTAAATCCTGTGGTTTCTTCAACGGTGGTATTATAAGCGAAGGTTACGAAAGGAAGAACGCTGTCCCAGTTCTTGTGATCCACGTCGACATACATTGAAAGCATGGCAGCGATGGTCTTGTTGAGCCGTTCGGTTAGGCCGTTCGTCTGTGGATGATAAGCGGTCGCCCGACGCTGAACAGTGCCGCTGAGGGTCATCACTTCTTCCAGGAGTTGGGCTGTGAAAGCGGTCCCTCTGTCAGTAATAACCACTGCTGGTGCACCATGGCGGAGGACTATAACATGAATGAAGAAGTTGGCGACGTCGTTAGCAGTGTCTCGTTGAAGTGGTCTTGTTTCACAGTAACGAGTGAGATAGTCTGTCGCAACTATGATCCATCGGTTGCCAATCGAAGATTTAGGAAATGGCCCAAGCAAGTCCATTCCGACTTGTTCAAAGGGTGCCCGAGGTGGTTCGATAGGTTGTACCAAGCCAGCTGGTTTTATGGGTGGTGTCTTGCGCCTCTGGCAGTTTCGGCAAATCTTCACGTAGTGCTTGACGATACGGGACAGTTTAGGCCAGTAGTACTTGTGGCGGATACGTGCGAGAGTGCGCGTGAAACCCAAATGGCCAGAAGATGGTTCGTCGTGACAAGCATGCAGGATCTCTTCTCGCATCGCAGATGGTACCACCAGAAGATCGGCTTGAGAGCTGGAGTCAAAGCTTTGCTTGTACAAGACGTTGTTGCGGAGAAAAAACGACGAAATTATGCGGCAGAATGCCCGTGGTGGCTGCGTAAGTTGGCCCTCAAGGTAGTCGATGAGCGGGCGAAGCTCCAGGTCATCACGCTGTTGCTGAGCCAAGTCAGACGCTGTGACGGCACAGAGGAAACTGTCTTCGTCAGTAAGTTCAGTCGGAGTCGTTTCTACAGGAGCGCGAGAAAGACAGTCGGCATCTGTGTGCTTGCGTCCCGACTTGTAGACAACTGTAATGTCGAACTCCTGAAGGCGAAGACTCCATCGAGCAAGGCGGCCTGAGGGGTCTTTGAGACCGGCAAGCCAACACAGCGAATGGTGGTCACTGACTAGATTGAAAGGTCTGCCGTACAAATATGGTCGGAACTTGGACATCGCCCACACGACAGCTAGACATTCTTTTTCTGTAGTCGAGTAGTTCGATTCGGCCGATGACAAGGTACGACTAGCGTAGGCGATCACTCTTTCGATACCTTCTTGCCGCTGAACAAGGACGGCGCCGAGACCGACATTGCTTGCGTCTGTGTGTACTTCAGTGTCGGCGTCTTCGTCGAAGTGACCTAAGATTGGAGGAGTCTGAAGTCGTTGTTGTAGATCACAAAAATCGCGATGTTGCTCGTGGTTCCAAACGAAAGTGATATTGTCCCTTGTGAGAAAATGCAATGGCTCAGCTATTTTCGAAAAGTTGGGTACGAAGCGACGGTAATACGCGCAAAGTCCTAAAAAACGGCGAACCTCGCGTTTGTTCGTAGGAGTTGGGAAGGCAGCAACAGCTTGCATTTTTTTAGGATCCGGCCGAATTCCATCGCAGCTGATGACATGACCAAGGAATTTCAGCTCCTCGTAACCGAAGTGGCATTTTTCGGGCTTGAGTGACAGGCCAGCAGTTCGGAGCGCATCAAGCACTGCACGAAGACGCTGGAGATGGTGCTCGAAAGTCTCCGAAAAAACGACGACGTCGTCCAAATAAACAAGACACGTTTGCCACTTAAGACCGGACAAAACAGTGTCCATCATTCGTTGAAAAGTCGCAGGAGCTGAGCACAGGCCAAAAGGAAGAACCTTGAATTAAAAGTGTCCGTCAGGAGTAATAAACGCGGTCTTTTCCCGGTCACGGTCATCGACCTCGATTTGCCAATAACCACTACGCAGATCCATGGATGAAAAATATCTGGAGTGTCGAAGTCCGTCCAGCGAGTCGTCGATGCGAGGAAGTGGATAGACGTCTTCGTTTGTGACGTTGTTCAACTTGCGATAGTTAACGCAAAAACGCAGTGTGCCGTCTTTCTTTTTAACTAGCACCACTGGTGACGCCCATGGGCTTGTAGATGGCTGAATGATGTCGTCAGCAAGCATTTGTTTGACTTGTTCTCGAATGGCGTCTTGTTCTCTTCGAGACACACGGTAGGCATGTTGTCGGATGGGTCTTTCGGCTGGTTCGGTTATAATTCTGTGCTTTGCAACGGGTGTCTGCTTGATTCTTGACGTCGTGGCAAAGCAGTCGCTAAAGGAAAGCAGAAGAGAGCGAAGACTGTTTTGCTGTTGAGCCGATAGTTCGGAATCCACATCGAGATGAATTGTAGACTGCTTGTCGTCGTGCGGGACGGACGAAAGTTCTGCGAGTGATAGGCTGGCTCTCACGTCGCCGATTTCTTCGAAGTAAGCGACAACAGAGTGCCTCGTGAAGTGCTGGTATTCGCGACTAAAGTTCGTAATCTGGATTTCAGCAGGCCGCTTGGTCAGTTCGAGGAGTCCGCGGGCAACGCATACTTGACGAGAGAAGAGAATGGACACATTGGTTTCAACAAGTCCAAGGGCAGTTCGGTCCACGTCGCTCAGTACGGTAAGCAGTACACTGGAACGAGGTGGTACGGTCACAGAATCATCAGAGACACGCAACGCTACCTTGTGCGAATTGCATTCGTGCGAGCTTGCGTTACGTGAAAATGATACCAGCAGCTCTCGAAGATTTATAATGGCCCCGTATTCTCTAAGAAAGTCCATTCCTAAGATGAGCTGCCTGGAGCATTCCCGCAGCACGACGAAAGATCCGATGAAGGCAGAGCGGCAGATATGCACTCGGGCAGTGCGCCTCCCAACCGGCGTCACGAGATGACCATCCACAGTGCGGAGTTGGGGACCATTCCATGGTGTGGTCACCTTTCGGACCGTAGCCACCAATTCCCCACTCATAACGGAGTAGTCGGCGCCGGTATCCACGAGGGCGGTGACCTGGTAATTTTCGACGGTTACGGTAATATCGGCGGAAAGTCCTGCGTCGTTATCAGAAAATGGCGTGGCAGATAAATCGTCGTCGTGAACGTGTCGTATCGGAGGATGTTTGTCAGGACGATCCGCAGCGGCCCCACCCTCGGAGGTCGCTGTCCTCAGCTTTCCTGACGTGGGCGTGGACTTGGGGACCTGTTTCGAACATCAGCGAACTTGGAGTAACGGCTAGGCGACATGATGCCCCGAGGAGATGGTGAACTTGATTGGTTTCTTTGTGCGGGAGAACACGGCTGCTGAGAAGCCAGGAACTGCTCTATATCTCGCGTGGGCGCTCACCATTACTTGGTCGACGAGCGTTAGGGTGAAATCCCTGAAGGCCCATCCTCCGATAAGGGCACTGACGATACAGATGGTCCGCTTCGCCGCAGTGGTAGCAAAGTGGCCGATTATCCGAGGTGCGCGACACGTTTGATTTCCGCATGATATCTCGCGGGCCTACGTCCTCATACGGGTTTACATTTGTAGCTGGAAATTGACGTGGTAGAGCTGAAACAGGGCAAGGAAAACGTCGTCCCGTAGATGGTTGAGGGCTCCGAACGGCTTCGGCATATGTCAGCACGGGGGCTTCCGCTCGCGTTGGCGCCAATGGTTGGGTCATGGTCCTCATTTCGGCACGAATGATGTCACCAAGCGCAGTAACAGTCGGCTTTGGCGGTCGTACTGTTGGGAGCGTTGCTGTAGCGCTCGTTGCATTGTCGTTGCTTCACTTACGAACTCAGCGACGGTAGCTGGAGGGTTACGCATGAGTCCAGCGAACAGTTGTTCTTTCACCCCTCGCATTAAGAGACGAACTTTCTTTGTCTCGGCCATACCTGGATCTGCGCGTCGGAACAAGCGCGACATGTCCTCGACAAACATGGCCACGCTTTCATTTGGTTTCTGAAACCGACTCTTCAGAGCCTGTTCGGCCTTTTCTTTTCTTTCGGGGCAGCTGTACGTCTCGCGAATATATATATATATATATATATATATATATATATATATATATTGACACGTCAATTAAGTGCATTTTCGTGTGATGTGCTGGGTAAAGAAAAAAACTATATATATATATATATATATATATATATATATATATATATAGTTTTTTTTCTTTTTTAGACAATAATTATTTTTATTAAAACAAATAATGAAAGAAGCGGACGTGGTGTTTTCGCAGACGAGTTCCTTGACGAGGCGGACATTACCGCTAATAACGTGCGCTTCAGAAGACTATTTAGAAAAATTTAATGATTAAATTTTTTATTCGTGCCTTGAGGATAGTTGTCTAAATGGCAAATTGGGAGCAGTGACATTTTCATGCACACCCATCTTTTAAAGACCTTGACAATCGAACCTCGTTCGAGATATTCAAGAAGCGCGCCGCGAAGTTTGAATCATAGCATAGCGCGGCGAATCCTAACCCGACACACAGCCGCACACAAGCGTATGCGACGCATCAGTAGCTGCCGCGACTACAGCCGAGACGTTCGGTTTCCTCCCGCTTGTCGTAACGGGGCGTTTCGGTCTGATATGATAGAGGGGCCGCCTCTTCTGCGCTCCCGCGGCGCTCAGTTTCGATTTGCCTGAATTTACCGTTGAAATTCGATGATAAATATCTCAAATTAGGTGCGGCTTGCTGAGTACAAAAAAATTAGGGTGCGTTGAAATGTGAGTGCCTGCATATTCGCCGTTTCAACAACTGTATAAAAATTATTATAAAATTTTTGTTAATTCGCCTTCTCAACCTCGCGCTATTAGCGGCAATGTGTGTCCGCCTCGCCTGGGAACTCATCTGCAATACGCCATGTTCGCTGCGCTTATAGCATGTTTATTGAAAAAAAAAGCAGAAAGAAAACACCCTGTATATGACTTCTCTTCGAAGTCATACATGCTTCGCATGTTCAACATCATACGTTTGACAAACTCACCATTGTACAGCATGCCGTGATGTGACTTAAGTCGTGCAACAAGGACACAGCTACAGTTCTTGACAGCCGAGCTGCTCTTAAAAATATTAACGTTTGCTTCACTTACCAGAATGTTCCGATATAGAATTAATCCTATCGATTGTTCGTTTTCTCCATATTTTCCTGCCCTTTCGCTTTTTTGCGATAGCAATTGTGTCGACAATCCAGGGGAATTTCCACCGTCGCCGTGATGTTCCTGATACAAAAAGTCAAAATGCGATAACATTGTGGCCGCACGCCGTATTATGTAAATGCGAACGAAAGCGTGCGAAGATGAGCCGAGAAGGATGGTAGCTTGATTGGTATATGATAAGTGTTTGGTAGTGGCAGAAAATACGTAAAATGTTCCCCGTACTTGTTTTCATAAGACATTTTTTAGCGAGAACCATGTCTCTATATAGTACTGCTTCTTTGAAGCAGGCTTTCATTAAACTGAGTCCACCATAAACAAGCTGAAGCTGTTAATTCAGGCAACTTTCATGATCAATTGGATTATACCTCATCACAAGTTGTGTGACCTGTCTTCCGTCTTCATCACAGCATTCCGAACACTACCATTTACATTAAATAAAGATGGCAAATACATTATTTTACGTTATTGATTTCACCTTCACAGTAAACATAAGCTAATGATTCCACTGGCCCAGATGGCATTTTCATCCACGCGACTGGAATATAGATCGAGATTACAGTACAGATGGCGACCTTCACTGGTGGTTTGCGGCCGTTGTGCACCATCCTTTTGCAATACATCAGTGCTCCCGGCTTTGAAACTACAACGTTGCGCGCACTCTTCTGATACAGAAGCTTTGCGGTGGACACCAGATCCTTCGAAGTTATCTGATTCGGCGCCTTCAATGGCTGCGCACTACAAGGAGGCCACCGACTGGGTGTGCCTGTGCCACTTTGATGAAAGTTGTTTCGCACCGATATATATTTTGTGCCTTTTTATTTTCGGCTCTGAGTATGCACGGTATGTAGGATACTTATGGAATATCGTACGTGTCGCATCGATTCAAGACGCGATTTATCACGGCGAAGATCGTTGAAAACAGGGGCGTAGCCAGAAATTTTTTTCGGGGGGGGTTCATCGGCCCGACCGGGGGGGGGGGGGGGGCAAGCGTCCGCTTTCCTCTACGTGACGTGATCGATAATAAATATCGGTAGTTTAAGCACCCTCTATGTATGTATATCAAAGACATGGGACCCCCCCTCCCCCCTCGCGTGTGTGTGTGCTAGAGCACTGCACGGGCTCGGGCTTACCCGAAAGCCCGGGCCCGTGGGCCGGGCCGGGCCGGGTAGAACTGTTTTTTCACGGGCTCGGGCTGGGCTCGGACACGGCGTGTGCTTTTTGACCCGGGCCCGGGCCGGGCTCAGGCTTTCTGGTGGTGTGCATGTAACGTGCAGTGAGTTATTCTCGGGCGACTCAACTCTGAAAAACATTATTTTTCGGTCACGGACCGGGTTCGGGCCAGTTTAGAGTCGGGCTCGGGCCGGGCTCGGGCCTAAGGTAAAGGGGTGGCGGGCCGGGTCGGGCGGGTAACGTAGATTATTTCCGGGCCCGGGCCGGGCCCGGGTCTCGCCATAAAAGTTTTGATCGGGCTCGGGCGGGCCACCCAACGTAATAACGGGCCCGGGCCGGGCCCGGGCTGAAAAAATCGGCCCGTGCAGTGCTCTAGTGTGTGCTTGTGAAGAAATTAAGTAAAAAGTAATGTAAGCTCAGTAAAATACAGTAAGTACGACAGGTACAGTGGGCGTTTGGAGCAACCGTCTCTCATCGCGCCACTGAATGGACCAGTCTTCGAAAACGCATCATTGAGACGACCCGCCCGATCGGAGAAGACATCATTAATTGTTAATCTCCGTTAAGCGTGGATGGCGTCGTCCTCGTCGGGGCGAAGTGCGTTTCACAGGTCAAGGACGGCTATACATGTGAAAATGCACGTGTTACCAGGCTATACCTACTCCCATAGCAATAGCTTGTTCGCTGCGTCTTTGCGCTAGAAAACTTAAATACGCGCAAAAACGAGTAATGCTTTTTTTTACGAAGCTTTCGTCGCCTTGCATTTCCTGCGGCAAGTGCATGGGCTGCTGTGTCTTCCGCTGTGTGCGAGCGTGCAGCCGTCATTTGCCTTTACGTCATGGCATGTGTACGCATTTTAAGTAGTGCGTGCGAGTCATTTCTGCTTCACTTAGGCCGGTGCAAACAGGAAGCGGCCTTGTACCTCACAGAATCTCGACTGATTGGTGTACTAGTGATGCAGGAATGAACTCCGGTCTTGTTCAGTGCATAGTGCAGATAATCAATTTCTCAGGACGCGTGAACTCCGACGAGAACTGTCAGCGCCTGCAACAAGAGTTTACTTACGCTGTACTGCGCACATGTAATCCATGCTTGTCGGCTGTCTGTTTCGTGCATTCTGTTGCGAGTCGGTGGAATTTCACTGCTGGCATCAACCCTTTGGTGGGCACATTGCTGGTTTGGGATTCCACAACACAACAGCAACTACCAGCCTTTCGCAATTGCTGGTTGGGGATTCAGCAACACAACAGTAACTACCAGCCTTCCGTAGGGGCGCAATCGCAAACGAGAGACGTTCTGCGCTGCAGACTATGGCTACGTTCACAGTTGGGAAGCGGCAAGCGGGTGGAGAGGATAAAGCGGCCGAAAAGGCCAAAGCGGCCGCAAAATCTTTTCCGCGCATGTCCAAGTTCACATTTGTTTTGCTACCACCGCGGCCGCCGCTGCCGCTTTCGTCCACATCCATCTAGTCTGCGTACGTTTGTCGGCGTGGTGGCGCTCATTATCACATTATTTCAAGCGGTATGTTCATTCACTGACCCACCCGTCATCAAAAGTGATCATCTTGCGCAATTTCGCGTGTCATCTGCAACCTTCGGTAAATTCCTCGTTGGCGTTCTGTAATTCTCCTCACACGGGCGCGGTAGCGCTGTGTCACAGGTTGCTGCCTAGGCGTGATTATATTTCTTTAATAGCTTTTATTTACAAGTTGTAATAACATTTCATCAATTCGTATTATTTTCGGCGCCTCCAGGACACGAAAGTGGCAACGGGAACACCAAAGCTAAAACCCGGGCTGGCCCTTTGTGTTGAGGCTCGCCAAAGCCTGCGCGTCCTTCGTGAGACCTACGCTCCCAATCTATCGTCGCGACGAGAAAAGCACCCCGCGACTTCTGCAACATACCGTGCACGTGCGAGGAGAATTATGGAGCGCCAACGAGGAACCTGCCTAACTATTGTCTGTCATGGAAGTGGAAGAAGAAATGGCTTTTATACTTCTACCTACTTGTTTTCTAGAAATGGACAATGAATAAACGGAAGACAAGAAAACCTCGGAAACGGCGGTGGTGGGTTCGCCTGGCTTTGCAAAAGCGCGAGAAGTTGGGTCACGCGACTCCGTTGGCTTCGTTGCCGCGCCTCCGGTCGCGCGACGTTGAATACTATCGCGAGTATTGCTGACAGTACGTTTTAGTACTTCTCTTGTCGTAGAGCAAGGGGTGGTTCTTGATCGCGTCGATCAGCATTGCAGCCTACACTTTTGGTGCCATGTTCAATGTTACGACCTGAAGTTTGCATGCTAGTGTAGCTTCCGGTCGAGCAGAACGACTTTCCGCCACGTTTCCGCTTCGCCATGGCGAAAAAATCGGTCCGAGACCAATTTGGCTCGCCGCCTGTTTTTCTGCCTGTTTTGCCGCCTAGGCGGGCGGATTTTTGCAAGATTTTGCCGCTTCCGCCAGCTTCGAGACCAAGTTCCTACGCGAACGCGGCCTAACCGGCACCTGAAGGGAAGCGGTGGAAATGTATACCGGAAATTTCGACCACCTGGAGACTTTAACGTGCACCTAAATCTAAGTAAACGGGCCTCGAGCTTTTTCGCCTTCATCTAAAATGCGGCTGCCACATTTGTTTTGTTGCTTCATTTGTTGCGCATTTGTTGTTTCAGAATGCGGCCGCCACATTCGCGCCCAAAACCTCACAGAGTGTCAAGGCCTTGACAAACACCGTGACAGTTTTTTTCCATATGCAGACATGATTCGCTGTAAATTACCAACCCAAACGGAAGCGCCCAGGAACGAAAGTGTGAAAGTAGCACCGGTTTCTTGAAATATGTCAGCGCGAAGCGACGAGAGAAAAGGGTGGGTTAGTGGGGGGGGGGGGGGTGCAAAAAATTTCGGGGGGGTTTGAACCCCCCCAACCCCCCCCCCCCCCTTGGCTACGCCACTGGTTGAAAACGCTGTTCACGGCTTTTTAAATATTTTTCACACACCACAGCAGTTGGCGTCAGCGTTTTGTCGTTTTTTTATTGCTATAGCAATTATATAGACACTCCAAGCGGATTTCTGCCATCGGCGTCGCTGTGAGGTTTCTTATAGAGTCCAACGGCGATGAAATCGTCGCCGCACGCTGTATGCTGTATGTGCGAGTGAAAGCCGGCGAGGGACGCGCGCTTTCACGGGGAGCGATCGCACGGCAGAGAGCAAACGCGACTTCTTCCATCGCGCGAAAGGCCGGGGGGGGAGGGAGGGGGGAGGACGTTTAGCTGCGGTAACAAATGCGTATTTATATAAAAACTTTGCGATGCGAGAAGGTGGTAAAGGCTTCGGACGCTGCTCGACGAATGTCCCGTTCTGATCTCATCGAAAAACTTCGAGCCGCCCCCAGAGGCACCGGCAACAGTCAGCAACGCCGCGCGCGTTCGGTGCGAACGCGGGCAAAACGCCGACGGCGTCGACAACAGTTCTGCGCGTTGCTGGTGCGGCTGTGTCTGTCTGAAAAACTTTATTTCATGTACACGGAGGAAGCTTGAGGTGGCCCGGAGGGGCCCACCTCTCACACTCACTAGGTGGGCTCCTCATTGCAGGAGCCCATTGGCGGCCGCCGCGGCTTGTGCTCGGTCGACGAGGGCCTTCTGACTTGCCAGGTCAGAGCAGCCGAGCAGGGCTGCCTCCCAGTCCTCCCGGGTGGGGTTTGGTTTTGGGGCTGCTGCATGCCCAAGTTTATACAGCTGATAAAACTACTATCCTTACTCCGTATATCTCTCTACTAATTTGGTATCGCAATTGATGCTTCGCCTTTTTTATCCTTCGTTCCCATTTTGCGAGCCGCGTGCCATCAGATGGTGCAGTGAACAAGAATACAAGCCCTTGGCTTGAGCAGTAACTACTCCAGCACAACCCCGCAAAGCAAGACCTCTCTTCACTGTCGCTGTGGTTTCAACATTCTTTCGCCGCCGTCACATAGTTCTACTACTTACAGGCACGGGAGCAGAACAACTCCAAACTCACTCGAAGCTTTTATGACGCAAGAAAAAACACGCTACACCGTAATTACACTGACAATGCACACAGAAATCGACGTAACCACTGCGAAACTGCTCTAGCCAAGCAGACGACATGCGCAATCGGCGCCCACCTGCACGGCTGGGACCCCTGCCGGCCAGCGTGGGCATTCATTGCAAACGGCGCCATGCTCCCCCAATGTAAAGGGGAAAAAAACAAGTGAAAAAAAAAGTATTTCGCTTTGTTTAATCAGGTGCACCTAATAATGACTAAATGAATTCCATAATTTTTCAAATATATAATCAACATTTACAACATTTTTGGTATACCAGGGTGCTCGGCCCACTAGCCAATATTCTAGGCACTATACCAATACCGAAACTAGCCCCACTGTCCACCGCCTGCATTGACCGCCGCGAACTACTATTGTCACATGACGACAGAAAAAGCAAGCAAGAGAAAACGAGCCTCCCGGTATACCAAAAATGTTGTAAATGTTCATTATATATTTCAAAAATTATGGAATTCATTTAGTCATTATTAGGTGCACCCCTAGAGTTTCATATTACTATAATTTCATATATATATATATATTTCATATATTTCATATTACTTTTTATTTAGAAACTCTATGGGTGCACCTGATTAAACAAAGCGAAATACTTTTCTTTTCACTTGTTTTTCGCGACTGACGTTTGGCTGAAAGGGATCACGTGGCGCGTGGACCTCCTCTGTGCTGCTGCTCTGCGCCTCGGACCGGACATAGGAGTTTCTCAAAAGGGCTGGAGCATTTGGATCGGCTGCACACGGCGTTAGCGGCATATTCAAAAGGGCTGACTGTTGCAGGGTGGCAGTGAGTCGGAAGGTCCATCTTCAAGCGAGGAAGTTCGTGTGTTCTTGCGGATATGGCCACTTCCGGGCGTTCTTCAAGATGGGTGAGTGATCTCCTAAGCCTAGGCGAGTTGGAACGGTGTCGCGAAGCGAAACAGTAACCCTCGTTTGGCGAAAGCCGTTGCAGTGGCCTGCTGTGACTTTTCGGCTCCGTAGGCTTGTGGTGGTGGCCTTCCCGGCTGCTCACTGTTTCTCGCTCGTCGTCGCACTCGGCGGACGTGCTTAAATTGTGGCCCGCTGCTTTGACGCGACCACCCCAGAAGATTTTTCATTTTGTTGTGTTAATATTTAGCAACCGGTTTGTCTTGGGTAGGACTTCGTTTCTGAAAATGTGCATATTAACGTCTCTGGGGCTTGAACCGTCCCGCCGCGGCTTTTGACTTTTATTATTTCTGCTAATGTCTAACCGCGGTAGGTTTTGAATGTTTTCGATGGCTTGCCTACGTCAAACCCTCGTCACATGCGCTCGTGAGGGTATCTCGCAGGAGCACCGACTACCGCGAGCTTAGCGAACCAAAAGGCTGCGTCAGCTGTAGCCTCTCGTAGTCTCAACAAGCGCGCCGGGACACGCTTCAATGAGCTGCTCGAACACGTTGCAGTCTTCCTTCACGGCTTGCTTCGAGCAGACTGTGGCTTGTTGGATTCAACACGCGAAGTCACGCAGCGCGGTTTGACAAGCTGTGCCTAATTATTCAGCCTTTGACAGGGGCGCGTCATTTCTTGTAACCGTTTATTGCGTGCAGTTGTGTCTGGCGCAAGCACTTCCTTTTTTTTTTTTTGCACAGTAAAAGCGTTAGGTCTTTGTCGCGTCCACCTGACGCCCTTGGTTCTCGCACGTCATTGCTTTTGCGCTGCTGCTCGTCGATTTAGTTATGCTGCAGTTCTCGGGCCGAAGTTTCACATGACGTGAATATGATGTGTTGTAACCACGGTGGAAGAATATTTAGGTGTTGACACTGCGCGCGAGCGAGCGTCCAGATTATGTTCGGCCGCGCGCGGGCGCACCGAGTAGCTCTGCTGCAAGCAGATAGAGGGCGCCGCGGCCAGCGGTCCCAGCTTAGCTGCGCCGGCGGCTTGCCATTCCTCTGCCTCCGCTAAATTTTCGTTCATAGTGGAGTGAGTAAATCTCAAAGCGCGAAAAAAAATCATTATTTCACGTTAAAGTGATAAGTGTACCAGGCTTCGCTTACATGAAGGTTCCTTGTGCAGGGCGTGCATGACGTGAACACGGATCAATCGGGCAGCACTCAAAGCCCACTGAAGTTACCCTCGCGCGCGAAATTTGTTTCGTCCGGTCTAGCCGTTCATCCAAGCATAAAAATAAATTAAAAGCGTTAGCCCACGTGCTACCCCTCGATCAGAAGAAAATAGTGACGGCACCAGAAAATGTATTTCATGCTTATCGCTGTTTCCATTCACACTCAGAAAACCGTTCAATCATCGTTGCGCGAATTTAATGTGGCCGTGATATAAATTAAGAAATGAAACGGCGCAAGCTTCCGATATGCAATGCACTAGAGCAAAGTGGCTGTTCATGGCTAGAACTTAAGATGAGAATGCACATCAGCTATGTAAAAACTCTTTCAAATGGGAATTTATTAGGCGGGACGAAGGCAGGCGTCTATCTTGAATTAGAGCATCACTACCACAGTTTACTGATGAAAACCTGAGCAAATGCCTTTTTATTCCAATTCCACTTAACATAGACCGTGTATATTATTCATTGGGCTTTCGTCCATTGAGGACTGAGTGGCTCTTGCAAGATCTAAAAAAAAAAGAGGTGACTTTCTTTTTTCTTAAATTGCATATGAGAATGTGCCAATGTAAGCGTGTTTGACAATGCATGCTGCAGCCTGTCCGCAAGTACACTTACACCCACCACACAATAATTCCATAGACTTTTTATTTATTTTTTGCAAAGGCACAATACGAAAAAAACTTGTGCATGAAGCAGCTCGATAATTTTAATAGGTGATAACCATCCCAGAAGCTTGCGGTCTCATACACTCCCACAATGAAAAATGTATAAAAACATGCAAGCGTGTAATATACACCGCACGCGCATTGTAAAAAAAATCAGTAGCCAGGATGGAACAAATTTGAAAATCAGGCACACATCTGCACAGAAAGCAGCAGTATTTTACAGGGTGCACAAATATTTCAAAATATCCAAATGTCACGTAGCTGGACAGAACCAAAGTAATGTTGTTGCCGTCCCTTGGAGATGCTCGGTTATTTTTTACATTCCGCCTAATTAGATCATTAGTCGTATTTATTGATCTTCTCAATTATTATATTAGATTAAAAGTGTCAATGAGAAAATTGTAGAGCAACATGAAAGACTTCCGATACAGCGTTGTATTGCTCAATACGCGCTACGTAGAAGTGTTTTTCCGAGCATGAAAGAAGCTCACGAATACACGCAAAGTGCCTCGAGCGGCCAGTCGCGCGGCAATATTGCTGTATTCGCGGGTTTTGTTCACGCTCGGAAAACACTTTTATGTATCACGTATTGAGCAACAGAAAGTTATATTGGGAGTTTTCCACGCTGCTGTACAATTCTCTTGTTCATACTTTTTATCCAATTGCTGTGTTGTGTTGTGTTTAATGGCGCATAAGCAACTAAGGCTATCATGCGCCAACCACAAGGTAAAATTTCTTTTCGTCAGTTGGGTCACCTGATCAACAGTCGTTGTCTGGGCAAGGACCCCCAGGATCCCAACAAATTAAAAAAAAACCTCAGTCTTCTTCTCGGAGAAGAGAAGGTGAATGAGGAGTATCATAATGTGAAATGAAGCGCAGGGTCAGATTCATAGTTTTTCGAGGACACCTGCTTCCCTTAAGAAGCTAAAAACGTATGCCATATTTACTAGTGCGTCTTCGCCTAAAATTAATGATGGATGAAAAGGAATGTGTTCATTGTAAAACAAAGTAAAATATTTTTTCTCAGTGTTTCGAGTTTCGTGCATGATATTAATATGTGGTTTACGGTAAGTTAGTCTCCGCATTTTTCACAAACCTTTATCCAATTATAGCATTAAAAGAGTTCATCAATCAATTATGAAAATAATTATGTAATTAAGCGGAATAAAAAATAATCTGAGTATCTCCAAGCGACGGCAGACAACATTACCTTGGTTCTGTCCAGCTACGTGACATTTACATATTTCCCAATCTTGGTGCATGATAGTAAACCACCCAGTATATATCTTTTACATGCAGCAAAATTTGTACAAACTACTGCGGCACACAGGAGGTTCTCTCTTCCGCAGCGGCTTTCGAGGTTTATTTGACCGTGTGAGGTTCTTTGGACAGTTTGGAAATAAGCTGGGAATCCTTCTATCGAGCGCTCTGCGTAATATTGCCACGTGTCTATCGCGGCGATGACGATGGCATAAGACACATCGGCACTTATGAAAAACATAGCAGGAAGAAGAAGAAGCAGTGACTAGCGCGCGCTATTTTAAAACTGTCTGTTCTTGTTACTGCCTCTGCCGACAAGTGCGTTTCGTTTGTCCCTCGAGCTTTCGACGTCGTGACAATATGCCATCGATATCGTATCCTCTGAAAAATGGCTGATGCAGACATGGTCGGTAGGCGTTAGAGTTCGGTCTGCTCTCAGATTTGCACGGCGCCACTGTTCTATACGACCGATGTCGGACGGCGCTTTGAATAAAGGCACAC
This sequence comes from Dermacentor silvarum, assembly GCF_013339745.2. Taxonomy (NCBI): domain Eukaryota; kingdom Metazoa; phylum Arthropoda; class Arachnida; order Ixodida; family Ixodidae; genus Dermacentor; species Dermacentor silvarum. Next base: position 170,106,288 of record NC_051160.1, read on the forward strand.
GCTCCGCACAAGTCAGGTATCCAGAATTGCAGTTCGGAACGAAACACTTTCTAGCCATTTCAAACGCCCCTCAGAAGGCCTTCGCTGCCACCTTCGTCGAGGGCCCGTGGCGACAATACCCAAGCACAAGCTCATGAAACGAACGCGAACAAAAATCGTGCCTTCAAAACAGTGCAACCGCACAGGCAAGCAGGAAGACGAAGCAGCGGCAGCACGCGCCTTGCCGCCGAGGCTGGGACCGCATACCGCAGCGCCCTCTACGACGGCGCTGAACCAGCTGCAACCAAGCCGAACATAATCTGGACGCGAGCGAGCGGCGCTTTCGCGCGCGTTGGGGGGAGAGTGTCAGCACCTCTCCTTATTCTTACACCGTGGTTGTAACGCCTCCCGGGGGACCATTGCCCTAAAGTCCCTATATAGTACAAGTACCACCATCTACTCTCTCCTCCGCCATCTCCTCGCCTAAAACGCTCCTCTACTAAAACGCGTCTCCCCTCGAAAGCCCCCGTTGACACTTCCAGGCCGGGCGCGCGCCACAGCCGCCGCCGCCTGGACTGCGGGGGCGTAGCGTGACTTTCGACGTGGTTCTGAGGCGAAAAAAAAGAAATATAAAGAAGTGAAGGCGCGCGCAATCATCGTCATATCGGAGATACAGGAGAGAGGGAGAAGTGGCGTTGTTCAAAGGATGGCGGTACTTTTCCGAAGGTATGGGGACTTTACATTGCCCTTGTTCGAGTCAAGCACCCCCATAATTGCATCGATTCACGTTCTGTGCCATGACCTCCCCACATCCTTGGTTAGCAAGAAATGACCAACTCTTTTGCTCTGCTTGATGCACAGCCTGGCATTTCTTGTCTTTATCTCAAGTTCATTGAAAATACTGCACGTGCTGCTGAATGCTAGGCTATGTTGCCAAGTCACTGCTAAAATGTTTCTGTGGAATGTCTTGCACCCAAATTGCATTTCTGGCCGCTCCTCGCCTAGGAGATGTAGAAGCTCTGCTGCACTTCTTGCACCTAATACCAGGCAAGGGTGAAGGAGTGAACTTATTTGATACTAACCGTAGTCTTAAACCTTCAACGCCAGTTTTCACGAATAACGAACAAAGTGCATAACTATGTTCAGGCAGTATTTTCTGGTTCAAGTGGCGGCGGTCACGCATTTAGAACAATGTTTTCAACTGCCAAGTTAATAGAAAATTCAGCCTTCACGCAAAATATTGGCGGCACACTATTGCGAGGCTAAATGAAGTTACAATCCCCTGCACGTTTTTCTGGCGTGCTTTTGATAATTCCGGCATTCAAGGGTCAAAGGGCAATTCGGCTCTGTGGACAGTAACCATGGCATCATGACACAGCAACATTAGCTGGCAATGTCTGGCATGGAGCACCAAGGCTAGTTAAGACGTTTCACTGCTTTTACTACTCGCATGTAGCAGCGGCAGTGCGTATCACGGTAGTGGAGCATGTATCACTGATGCTTCCTGGTTTCCGTGAAATAAGCACTATATTAAACTATTTAGTTCTTGCGCGATGAGCGGCCAGATGCGAATGGTTGTCCAATTTAACATTGGGTAGATGCTCGCTGAGGCATGTGTTCAGGCACTTTCGCACCGTCTGTCGTATGTAGCCTTCCACAGGGGAGAGGAATGTGATAAACTACGCAGCTGGTGCACCTCTGCTTGGTGGAAACGTTGCTGTCGGGTGCTGAGAGATTGCTTTGGGATAGCACTGTATGAGCTTGTTCTTCACTGAAAAGTCCCCATCTCTTTAGGTGATGTGACAGCCCGTGAATACGCGAAATCACTGCAGTCCTCCTACGAGTAGTTTCCTAGCCTGCCGATGGGCTATCAACATGCTCTTTTTAAGCGATGCTTTATAAGCTCGCAAGTGTCGGCGGTGGTGGTGATGGTGGCGACTGCGATCTCACGCTGAAAAGTGGACCGATCCTAGCGATAGTGCAGAAAGGGTCCGAGCTCAATGACATACCTGGGACGAAAAGACAGAAAGGAAGGAAGAGGAAGAAAGAAAGAAAGAAAGAAAGAAAGAAGAAGAAAGAGAGAAAGAAAGACACAAAGAAAGAATACCGAGACAGAGATAGAAACTTATATTAAACATATAGATTAAAAATCGGACTCCTCGGTTCCTTTTCTACTCGTTCATTTATATATATATATATATATATATATATATATATATATATACACTTTTCTTTCAACTGTCATTGAAAAGAAAAGTGTACAATCATTGCATTCTACCGGTGCCAACATATGGGGCAGAAACTTGGAGGTTAACAAAGAAGCTCGAGAACAAGTTAAGGACCGCACAAAGAGCGATGGAACGAATAATCTTAGGAGTAACGTTAACAGACAGGAAGAGAGCGGTGTGGATCAGAACAAACGGGGGTACACGATATTCTAGTTGACATTAAGCGGAAGAAATGGAGCTGGGCAGCCCATGTAATGCGTAGGATGGATAACCGGTGGACCATTAGGGTTACAGAATGGATACCAAGAGAAGGGAAGTGCAGCCGAGGACGGCAGAAAGTCAGGTGGGATGATGAGGTTAGGAAATTCGCAGGCGCAAGTTGGAATACGCTAGCGCAAGACAGGGGCAATTGGAGATCGCAGGGAGAGGCCTTCGTCCTGCAGTGGACATAAATATAGGCTTATGATGATGATATATATGTATATATATATATATATATAGAGAGAGAGAGAGAGAGAATAGAGAGCACGAAAGAAGGAAAGAGAAGGAAATACAGAGAGAAAGAAATAAAGAAACAGATAGAAACAAAGAAATAGATAGAAACAAAGAAGCAAATCATCACGAATGTCAGATACACACACGGCAAGCTCCGCTTAGCCCCATTTTCTCGACAGGGGGAAGGCTGGTGATTTTTTTTATATCTTTGAGCACCTGAGAGCTGTTGGTGCCAATAAGTGACTTCAGGTACCTTACCTTCTAACCTTGTTACCTGCTCCATCTCGAATCACCGTTGCAAGAATAAAGTGGTTCAAAATGAGTTGAATACATAACAATTGAGAGTGATCCCCGGCTTCATAATTTATTCATATGCACCAAGTGTTTTATACAGAATCATTGCAAAATGTTTGCTCCAGTGTTCGAGCCACACAGTACTCGCTCACACGTCCACTCACACTCATCGGTACTCGCTTGCACCCACTCGTACTGGTGCCAATCTTGAAGGCTGCTCAACTATTCAGTACCAGCCGTGTTGGTGTAGTGGCTTTGGCGTTTCGATGGAGGCAAAATGTAAAAACACCCGTGTACCGCGCATTATGTGCGTGTTAAACAACCCCAGGTGGTCAAAATTAATCCCGAGTCTGCCACTATGGCGTGCCTCATAACCACATCGGGGTTTTGGCATGTAAAACCTCACAATGAATTTTTTCCACCAATTCAGTGAACCGATTAATTTAGGCAAGCTGTCCAGTCTTGCCGGTATGGCATCTTTTAAGTCATAGTACGAAGCTCACATAGACCATAAGCACGACTTACAACAAACATTTCGAAGCATGCACATTTCTTATTGATAAAAGCAAACAAAACTGCATAGTAGCTTGCAACACGCGTATCGCTTTCATTTAGTGAACATGTGAGCACATGTCCTACGCTCCGCGGCGGCTGGTTATGGTGTCACCAGTAGGCGACTAGCACAGGCTCGACAGTTACTTGAGTCGGCAATGGGGGGCCAGAAAAGCGGTGAACGCCAATCCACACAACGTTCAAGTTAGAAAGGAAAAAGCTGTAAGTGGCACCTATAGTTGCAGCTAGCATCAGTAAAGCTTATCGCAGTCACCTCGCGGTGACAAGTGGCTGCTGCAGATTGCAGGTTACATAGTAGCATTTTTGCTTTCATAAAGGTGCCGTTTTTTGCCTTCGCAGAGTGCAATGTGCAGAAAAATGTTCAATTATTTAACACATTGGGCCCTTAGTTTTGTTTTGTGGTTAGCTCCTGTGATAAGCGAAATCATTTATTCAAAGTAGCACCTTGTCGTGCTAACTGTTTGTGCACTTTGCAAGAATGACTTGAAGAGATACCAGTGATGTGCTAGAATACGAACTCCAGGCTTGTGCGAACCAGTGTGATGTGCTAATAAAATGCTGTTGTGATATCTCAGCAGGCGAGTGCAGCCAAGTGTCTTGGTAACTAACCACCAATAGATAGAGGCATATGTAATCTGGACTAGTGTTGTTGGGCCTTGTGCCTGTGTTTCCAAGATGCACACCAGCCAGCCCAACTTCTTTAGCAAGTAAAGCCTTTCTACAGTGAAACCTTTCACATTAGCGTCGGGCCACTGGCTAGATTAGGATTGCATGGATGTTGCAGTCATTCATTTTAGTCATCAGGTCTGCTCTCCTGTACACTAGCACTCGCCTCCAGCAAGTTGAGCCCCAGCATGGCGGCTTGTCACACTGAAATGCCTTGGGAACTGAGAAAGAAGCGTGGCATTTTGGAAGTAAACACATATGTGGGTCATGCACTGCACCGGTTTTCAGTGAACATGGCACAATCTTTGCAAGTCTACCAGTATTTTTGCTCATTGTGGCAAGGAACTGTTAGATGCCATGACTTCTTGATGGTATCCTACAGCGCCGTTTTCCGGTCACCACATTTGCTCTTTCCAGCACGAAAAGTGGGCAACACTGAAGTCAGTGTGATCTAACAACAATGTGCTTGCAGTACTTGCTGTGCCAGGTTTGTTGCTGCTTGTGTCCTGATGCAGAAGGTGGGAGAACAGAGAACAGTGCGATGCTTTTACGCTTACTCTCTCGGTCATTTTTTATGCTGATACTTGTTGCGTGGCGTAACCGCAAGCAAATGCCAAGAATCAGCTGAGTTTAGTGAAGCCGTCGTAGTGCTAAGACCCCAAGAAATGTCCGCACACTGCAGGTGTCTGGTGACTAATCTTCCTTTTGTGTATGTCCTGTTTGGTCGACAATGCCTTCATCAAACATTCCATGACCGCCTTCTGCGTTACAGCCGCCTGGGAACCGAAACTGTGTTGTAGAAAAGCTGTCGTAGTAATTATTTGGGGCCCTTTGAGGCTTGCCACTACCTTTTCTCGGGTTTTGAGGTCAGGGACCTTATATAAAGAAAGAAATGAAGTCTAAAATGTGCCATTCGTTACTCATTCAAGTAAAGACCAAGCATTTCTTTTATAATCATATTATTTGTGGTATAGTACTGCAAACCTAATATTCATTGTTATATGCCTGTTTTCAATGTGATGTCCATTATTGTTTATCCCCTTAGTTCTAATTTTATTCAAGCTTCTTTGATTTTCTGCAATGAATCACAAATATAGGTTCCTCGGATTTTCCAAGACATGGTGTCAGTGGCTGGACATGCTGCTTTTTTATGCTTATTGGTGCAGGCTGGGCTAGAGAACCTTGTAGCTGCTAAGAAGCCCGCCCCAGCCAGCCAGAAGCCCGCCCCAGCCAACCAGAAGCCCGCCCAGCCAACCAGAAGCCCGCCCCAGCCAGCCAGAAGCCTGCCCAGCCAGCCAGAAGCCAGCCACTGCTGGCCAGAAGCCAGCGAACCAGTCATCACAGCGGCCAGCATTGCGCCACCCAACAGACTGCCAGCTCCCAAGGCAAGTTTGAAAGAACGAGTCACATGCATATCAGTGCAGCTCGAGCTCTTTTTCAGTAGAGTGAGCGGCAAGACAGTTTGGGTGACATAACAGCGCTGAATGTCAACACTGTATGCCTTCATAGTCACTCTATATTGTACTTGCGTCGCTTGTCATGGGCTCAAATTTGACGCACATTGTGCTTACTGAAAGCATGTTAGAATTGGATCCCGTTTGACGTGATTTCACATTATTATCAAATTCACGAGCATCATCGAAGGCAGTCTCTAGCATACTCGAATTGAGTTGTCTAAAACTACAAGAATAAACTGAAAAGTAAAACTTGTGACCTATTTTTACTTGGCGCTGTGCAAATTCATTTACTAAGGAGGTATCTCTGAGTAGGTGTGAAAGCCATGAACTGCAAAGGTTTTTAGCTCAAGGAAGAAGGCACAAGGACATGATCATGAAGGTGCCTTATATTAAACAAACATTGTATGCGCACAGCTACGAGCATTAAGATGAAAACTGAGCGAGTTGGTAGCATTCATGTTGATGTTTGTGCGACGCTCAGGTTGGTCGAAGGACAACAAAAGTGCACTAGCACAATTGGCAGCCACAAGACATTAGTTATTTTAATGTGAATATTCCTTGGCTCATCTGAGGACCTTACCATAGGTAGTTCAGTGTCTGCCTCGTTTCATCAGAAGGGAAGTTTCGAGCGGTCCATTGTAGCGTCAAACCTGTGACGCTGACGAACACGCTATCGTTCTCACTAGCGCCAACGTCTCACGGCTAGGCGCTTAGTTTTCATTTGCCGCACACTGGCAATCATCACATTTGGCATGGTAACAGTTTTCTTCATTCTTGCCTCGGGGCAGCAAGTTATTGCGTCGTCGCAGCTGTTTCACATGCTGCGACTGGAGCAACAAAAATAGGTGAAGTCGCAATATGTTTTAGAGGGCCCATTTCACATTACTGCGATTTCAACCATGCCGCTAGTGTGACACCCAAGTTTGCTTGCTGCCAGCTTTTGTGGCATATGCCACATAATTTTGTTAATATTATAGAAAATGTCTGTGTCATTAAATTAATAATAACCTTTAACAGCAGCAAATAATGTGCATCTTTTGTAATTTAAAAACGTTGCGATGTTTAAATTTGTCTTGAATTGTGCAACAGTAGTTCTTGAAGTTCAGTTCGAAAAGACATGGTGGACGTTCGTAGCTACTCGTTCAAGTACGGTGGCTAGAAGGGGCACTGCGACGGACGGGGAGCTGCACAAAATAGCAATGAAAGACCATTGACCATAAGCGTCCAAACATACATATAGTGACACCCAACAAACACCGCATGTGCAACACCGACATCGCGAGTGCGCCTACGGTGTCCTCAATAATTCTATAGCAATGAAACCATTTTGGCTGAATGTTGTTGCAGGTTTCGCTAACCTGCAATAACTGCAGACGTCATTCATGGCAAAAGCATCGGTGTGGTCGTCACCTTCCTCCTCATCCATAGCTTCAGCTGGTTCCGGCAGTACAGTCAGGTTATCAATGACCTCGTCTGTTTCTGAACTCTCAACTGCATCCGGAGTATCCCGCAAGTGACAAAACGGCTTCTTTCCATAGAAAAACTTTGTATCCATGCGGGAACACTAGTAAAAAAAGCATCAATTTGTAACTGCTAACGCCCACTGTATATATATGTATACATCAAGTACACCAAACTATATATGTGTGTTCCGTTTTTTGAAATAAAGCCGCAGATTCAAAAGCTTGCTTCTAACACGCTCAGAACATATACTAAACATCGTAAAAAGCGCAACACAAATATACAACAGGCGAGCAGAAATAAATGAAAAGCGAGTACATATCCCAATTCATGACGACTCTGCAGTTTTGCTGGAATTGGTACTAAAGTTTTAGATATGGTTCAAACTAAATTATACCCTGTGTTAGGGTGTGTGCGCGCGCCAAAAGAAATGTTCAGCTGTTCAAGAGGTAGAATGCGAAACCGAGTGTACTAGTACTAGTACAGTGGGGATAATGGGTTAATACATCGGGTTGTAATGTCGACTGCAACACTGTGAGCACACGAGGGACAAGCAGGTTCTGTGAAGGTGCACGCTGTCTCTCCGACAGCGCACGGCCAGCAAGTCTGAGGACGTGGCAGCCCTGACCGGGAGTCTGCAGAAGGTTGGCATCCAGCAGAACAGAATCCCGACGCTGAGGAACAGGGCTTCTCGGCCTCTCTGCTGCCACCTGGGGTGCCCGACATCGATGTGGCCGACCTTGAGCAGCCCCAGATGTGCGCTCAGTATGCACAGGAGATCGACTACATGGCACAGCTTGAGGTGCGTGTGTTGCACCACGACGCAGCATACATCAGTGCATGTCTGCAGCAGGATCCTTAAAGGGTCACTTTCTAACTTACGTTGACCTTGCTAGTGAATACCATTGTCTCTCGAATCCGCCAATTTAAGTAGAGTATCCCACTGATTCCCAGCTCCTTTTTAGCTCGACTCTGGTTATTAGTGGCACGAGCATAGAGTTTATTTCTTGCCTAGCACTTCCGGTTCGCCTCCCGAGACACCGGTAGAAAATTCAAAATAAATCGCGGAAAAATAGAAAAACAGTACAGTACAAATTTCATGGTTTTCATTATAGATATGTCGGAGTATAAGTTTAGTTACAAGTTGAGTTACTGAAGTGTCTCGAATAATTAGAATTAGAATCATTGATTACCGGGGACGAAATGCAGTCTGTAAATCTTATCAAATTGCATGTATTCTTAATTTGGGCGTGTGACTACGCATATTCGGTTGAGACGACACAGTGTCGTTTGCACCGTTGAGCCCCTTGAGCTCAATACCACGCAAATGAACGCCTCACCTCATTCATTGTTCGTGCGACTTTGTCGTTACCGTCCCAATTTCATGATGGGTGGGCAAACCTGACAATGAAGTAAAGCCTCCTCTTTGCCGTCAGCGCCGGCTGCGGTGGACCAACACATCGCCTGCAATGGCAATGCGCAGAGTGGTGATGCGCTAATTGGCCTTGCGATAACCCACCTTCCGTACACATGTATTTTGGACGAAAACTGGAATCAAACTTTCTTGTTGCAAAAGATTGCCACAAAACACAAGTCTACATTGAACCTGAGCTCATGGTATTCAGTGCAAAATAACGTCGGTAAGTGATTGTTTAGCTTTGAAGGGAAAATAGCACTAGATTCCTTTCGACATTCTATTGATCAAATTTTCTCAGATCTTCGTATACTAGAACTAAGCAGAAATCAGTGCCGGCATACTAATTTGGAGTTCCCTTAAAAAGTAAATCGGGCTGTAATCTTGATTTCCAGGTAGTACCCACGTTACTGATGCCTTGCGACATTACGCGATGTTGGGAGACTCCTCAGCATGTGTTGGACTGTGTTATCTTTCCAAAGATTTGCAAGCATTAAACTTTGGGATACATTTTCTTATATTTGATTCCATATTCAGCATTTTTTTGTTATTCCGATTTGCAATCTACTATTGGGTACTTGCACGGCCCTATTCTTAAGGTAAAAAAAATGTGGTTGATCCCTCTATATAGGAATCGGCATAGAACACGAAAGTGAAACGTGTCTTCACAGAAGTAGTGTAATGTTTATTGCACATTGATATATAATGTCTATTGGTGTTTTGTGGCTAAAGCGCCCTTAGGCGTTGATGCACCCACGCTGACGCCTGGTGGCACGTCTCCATCACGACTACCAACGTCGATGACCATGAGCAACCGTCGTGCATATGGAAGCTGCACTACGCTGCACACGCTAGCACAACGCGAAAGACGAAGCACGTAACTGACACACTAATACAACGCGCAAGACAAAGCACGTAACTGAATCGTCACCGAGTCAAATCAGCGCGTACAGCGCGTCGTAATTGCAGCCTCCGCGATCAACTTCAGAAACATTTTCAGAGCTAATTTCGGAGGCCACGCTCCGCTGTGCTGAGTACGGTGAACGCCACCTAGGTGGCGTTGGTAGTGCTTCTTGATGCCAGCGTCCCTTCGAATGCTGGCATCGAGGCGTCGTAGTGCTGAGACCACCGAAGCGTTCACTGTCGGTGCGCGTTAGTGTCATAATGCAGTACTTCTCTTTTCTGCTCGTAGGCGGCGGCACCGCCCCGAGCAAGAGCGCGGGTACACGGCGGAGTGAGATATAAGGCGCGTCTGTGTCTCTGCAAATGCGTTTGTGGCGCAATGGGTTAAACGCTCGGCGATCTATCGTCGCGGACCGAGAGGTCGTGGGTTCGATTTCCAAATTTTGCATGTTTGTGGAACTTTTTCTTCTGGTTTCTTTCTTTGTATTATGTTCGTGTACATTGTAAGAACGTCATTCCGTATTTCCGTGACGGAAATACGTCAGTGAAGTCTTGGTGGACCCCGGCATAAAACACTTTCGTGTTAAAAAAAGCAAGCCTGTAAACACGGACAGGGCATATGCATGCGATTAAGACCCTTTTAATGTGAAAACCATGTTTTGAGATTTGAAAACGTGCGCCATCTATCATAGCAAACATTTGGTGTTCCTCCATGACTTTCGTGATTGCGCGATCTTGGGGGCCATGGTGACGTTGTACCACTGTTTTGTTGCAACAGAATTAAAAAAATTCAGTGAACGCCCACTTGACTTTTATTGTGAACAAACAGCAAGTAATGCCTGCAGATGTGGCATTAAATTGAACTTTCTGTAAAATGCCGCTGCTACATGAGATGTGAGCTCGACAAAGCCAGCCGTTTAGATGGAACAATCGTGTACAGTGGTGCGCAAAAGACCCTGTGAGCACATTTTGAAGCACTGCTCGAGTGACGTCAATTCTTGCGCGTGTTAGTTTCTATATTATTAGTCGACATGGCAATCGCATATGCCCATTGCACTGGAAGGACTCAGGCTGGCGGTGCTGGCATTCTTTTGGGCAGATGGAGGTCTGTTACTTTTGCTCACGACTGTACGTACGGGCTGCTATTCATTTTTGCGACACAATAATTGGACAATGCCATCCTGTATGATGCACGATTGACTTGCAGACCAAGTGGCCTGTGCAGCCAAAGTTCCTTCAGCTGCAGCCGGTGGTGATACCCGAAATGAGGCCATCCTCATCAACTGGATGATGATGGTGCACCAGCGTTTCCAGCTGCTCCAAGAAACATTGTTCCTGGCCGTCTCACTCACCGACAGATTCCTGCAGGTCAGTACATACTTTCCTCTTGTTCTAATGAAGGATTCAAGTGTAGGTAGTTACTCCAAGTATCTTAAATTGATATATCTTGTTATACATCTTGTTCCGTATCGCTACTTGTTCCTTGGCTAGTAGGTCAGCACATACTTGCCTCTTGTTCTAATGAAGGATTCAAGTGTAGGTAGTTACTCCAAGTATCTTAAATTGATATATCTTGTTATACATCTTGTTCCGTATCGCTACTTGTTCCTTGGCTAGTTAATACTTGTTAGAGTTAATACCTGTTGCGGTGTAATAGGCACGAAATAAGGTAATGTCATTGTGATGCTATGCCAATTGGCATGGGAAAGTACAGTGAGAGTTTGCATTAAATTTACCTCCTGGCAATTTGGGAGGTTTACCACTTTCCGCAAGCAAAACAATCGGGGGTTCGCAAATGTCATTTTGCAACACTTCTCTCACTTCCCGTGGCCCTGGTCAGCACATACAGCAAAAGGTGGAGCTGGCCGATTATTCTGAGTGGGAAAAAAGTTGTCGCAGTTTTCACCTGAAAGGCGAAGCATCAATTGCGATAGCAAATTTGTAGAGAGCTATACGGAGTAATGATAGTAGCTTTATCAGCTGTATAACTTGGACATGCAGCAGCACCGGCAGCACGCAGAACTGTTGTCGACGCCGTCGGCGTTTGCCGCGTTCGCACAAAATGCGTGCGGCGTTGGTGAGTGTTCCGGAGCCTCTGATATAAATAAGCACTTGGTGCCGCAGCTAAACGTCGCCTCCCTTCCCCCCCCTCCCCCCCCCACGGCCTTTCATGCGTCAGAAGAAGGCGCGTTTGCTCTACATATATGGTGATTTTAAAGGAGAAAGAGATGCCTACTTCTGCAGCCCTTAAGGGAGCACGGCACAGAACGCGCGTTTGTTCTCCGCCGTGCGTTCACTCCCCGTGAAAGCGCGCGTCCCTCGCGCCCTTTCACTCGCACATACAGCGTTCGGCGGCGCGCGCGACGATTTCATCACCATTGACGTCATACGGAACGTCACGGCGACGGCGACGCCGACGGCAGAAATCTGCTTTGGAGTGTCCATATAATTGCTATCGCAATAAAAAAACTCGTGAAAAGGAAACGTCGCCCGAAGCCCTAATGCTATTTACGTATGTTAGCTAGGAACGGATGCATGGCACACCGCGGTCCGCACAAGTGTGCAGCTCACCAGCCCCAGCTTGGCTTAGCCAGCAACTGCTGTATTGACTCGGCTATGAACTAACCCAGGAGCGCCCTTCTGTTACTTCAGCTTTTGCCGATGCACTGGAAATGTAGCAAAACAAGCACTTCACTCGCTATGGTTGTAGTGGCACTAGAGCTATCGTGCCATTGGACAGGCATGTTCTCAAACTCGTACTTATCAGGTACACATATGGAGGCTAGCGGCAGTGTTGGGACAATGTAAGGAGAGTTCGTCGGCGACTTCAACTGACTCACTTTATTTCACTCATCGAACTCGGAAGAATAGTAAATGTCAGTCTAGCACATTTTACAACTCTTCTTGCCAGCTATTCAGGCAGCCCTTGGTTATCTCGGTAGCACGTCGATGGCAATGATGACCACCACCACCCATTCTGCATTGATGTAATGAAAAGCATTGCCTCAGACGCCAAAGTATTAGTGGAAACTAAGGGTGTGCGTATATTCGAAACTTTCGAATAACAAATCGAATAGTGTCCTATTCGATTCGGTCTTCGGATCGAACAGTCACTATCCGTAATTGCGAATATTTCTCGAATAGTTTTCGAATATTTCAAAGCGTCAACTGCGCCCAATTAAACATCAGATTGGGACAAAGGTACGGTGAATTTTCACGCCCACGGGCGTATAATAGTATAGACATAAAACATGCGAGCTTGCGTAGTGCGGCAGGCTACGTCGCTTAGGTAGTGAGAAGAGGAAGAGAAGAGGACACTGGCGGTGTCCTTCAAGGACGCTACGAGTTCCAAGAACGGCGCGGCAGCGTGGAGCACCGTCTCCAAAGACACCAGCGACCAACAACGCGAGCAGAGCGGGCCGAGCGCGTTGGCGATGCCGTTGGATGGAGGCGCGTCTTCTTCACAATCGCCCCCGCAGAAGGAGGGCCATCCTGGTGACCTAAGAGCTTGTTGGCAGAGAGTCATGGTAGGGCTTGACACGCGCCACGTGGACGAGGTCAGGTCCACGCGGGGCATGTCTTAACTGGGATTCATAGCGCTAAAACGACACAAGGACGAGGAAGAACACGGGACGAGCGCTTTCTCCATCTGGCATGTCGCCAGATGGAGAAAGTGGCTCGATGAGAAATTCACCGGGGACGTTCGCTCCAAGACGTGGTAAGGCCCTTAGTACTTTGGAACGAGTTTTGAGGAAAGGCCTGGAATTGGCAAGGAACACCAGCCATACAAGAGACCCTGGGCATACGTGGGACTGGGCAGTGAGTCGGCGCGGCCTTCCTTCTGGCGCTGTGTTTTTTTTTCTTTTTTGACGTAAAGGTGCGTGCGATCTGGCGGCAGTCTTCGCTTGTCGGGCAGCTTCGTACACAGGTGGGTACTCGGAAGCGTCAGGCGGGTATGGAAGGAGAGTGTCGATGGTACGCAATGGCTCCCGTCCGTATAGGAGAAGAAAGGTGAAAATCCTGTAGTAGCTTGTATCGCGGTGTTGTATGCGAACGTTACAAACGGAAGTACGCGCGGTCCCAGTTCTCATGATCAGATGTCATGTACATCGCGAGCATATCATCGAGAGTGCGGTTAAACCGTTCCGTGAGCCGTTAGTTTACAGATGGTAAGCCGTGCTCCTTCGATGAATAATGTGGCATTCCGAAAGCAGAGCTTCGACGACCTAGGAGAGGAAGGTGCTACTTCTATCACTGGAGTTCTCGAGGTGCGCCATGTCGAAGGATGAAGCGATGCAGGACGAAAGAGCCTATATCCCGCGCTGTAGCATTCCGTAGAGCAGCAGTTTCGGCGTAGCATGTCAAATGGTCCAGAGCAATTATGTTCCACCGATTGCCATTCGGTGTCATGGGAAGCGGGCCGTAGAGGTCAATGCCTACGCGATCGAAAAGTTTGGCAGGGCACAGAAGAGGCTGCAAGGCGCCAGACGGATAAATGTGGTAATTTGCGACGTTGACAGTCAGGGCAGCACTGAACAAACTTTCGTACAAAGTGTACATTCCCCGCCCCCCGCAGGGGCGTCCCGTGAACGAGTGTTTGGTGTGTGGCGACACCACGGACCAGAGCACATGGGGTAGGAACCTCCCGCGTCTAACCGTGCGCGGCTTAGCCGTGTCCGGGGAAAGGGGATCTTGGGGTTGAGCCAACGTGGAGTGTTTGGACCTTTAGGGCCCCTCGGTGGAGGCAACACACCCCTTTGGCCTCGGCTTCACGTAGTTGGCATCCCTGATTGACCTACCGGGAAATCGGTAGTTGCCTTTTCCTGTCTCTCTCCAACCTTCGTCTTTCTCTCTCAATTTCCACCTATCCTGTCTTCTCTTTGCTTCCATTTTCCAGGCAGCAAGGGTTAACCTGGTGTAATTTATCCAACCTTGTGTCTATTACATTAGGTTATCTACTGGCATTGCGTCTCCTTCGGGTCTCGTAGCGTCCCCTTGTTGGGCTCGGTGGTGGGCGGCTGGCATAGCTACCGAAATTATCGTTACCTTTATGGCTTTTTCGCGATTCCCCCGAATCATTGATCGCCTTCAGACGAGGGCGCACCGAAGAAGTTTTCAAGTATTTTGGCCGCCATGTTGATCATTTTCCAAGATTTGACTTTATACATTCTGAGAAAGCAGAAAGGTCAGCAAGAATCGTGTCACCTTTCCTGGTTGCGAAATCACTGATGGAAGCTTTTGGCCCAGGTTATAAAGTTTCCCAGTTGGCAAGCGATGATCTACTTCTTGAACTCCGTGTTAAATGCAATATGTAAAGCTACCTAATCTTCTGTCTTTGGGCCATTCCAGTGAATGTCACCCCACACCATTCTATGAACACCATTCGCGGTGTCATCTCCGATGATGATGTAATGGAGCTAACTGAGACTCAACTTTTGGAGGGATGGAGTGACCAGAATGTCATCAATGTGAAAGAATTAAGATGAGGCGTGATGGTAAAGAGATTCAAACCAAGCATTTATCCTAACATTCGGCTCAAGTATGCTTCCTGAGATTATCGAGACAGGCTATGTAAAGATCCGAGTCAGGCCCTATATCCCAAATTCCCTCAGCTGATGCAAATGCCAGAGGTTTGGCCTTAGTTCTCAGAACTGCCGAGACCGAATAACCTGTGCCAAATGAGGTGATGAAGACCCATCTGAAGATTGTGAGAATACTCCACACTGCGTGAACTGTGATGGGGAGCACGCCGCATACTCGCCATCGTGCCCATCCTGGAAAAAGAAAAAGAAGTCATGACATCAAGTGAAGGAAAACATATCGTTCAAAGAGACACGCAGGCGGGTAGTGTACCTGCCAAAGAATACTTGCCGAAGTGGCGCGTCAGGGGGAAGCGCCACAACTGCCTCCGGCGGCTGTCCGGCCCGCACACAGTGAGCCGGCGGTGACGCCATCCGGCCCCTCGGAGGCTGCAGCTAGCGCTGCGCCGCCATCCCAGAAGGGGCCATCGACCGCCCGGCTGGTGGCCTTAAGGGTCTCGTCTCTTGAGACGAGGCCTCCACGTCCAACACAGCGCTTGCAAGAGCGGTGTCCAGCGCCTTGCAAGAGGCGATGGACATAACAACCAGCCAGACGGCGCCATCAGCGCCTATAGGGAGCGGCGAGATTTCGCGATCGCTCCTTTATGGACACGCAAATATTACAATGGAACGTTAGGGGTCTCCTTCTAACCTTGATGTCAAAGAGCTCCTTCCTAAATACCCTCCGAGGGTGCTGTGTGTCCAGGAGACGCATCTCAAGCAGAAAACACAACTTTTTAAGGCAATATGCCATTTCTCGCAAGGACCGCGACGACGCTACCGCCTCGTCGGGCGGTGTCGCTATAATTGTCGATAAAGGTGTCGCCTGTCGGCAATTAAACCTCCGAAGTTCCCTTGAAGCAGTTGCGGTCCGAGCAGTACTCTTCGGTAAGCTAGCCACATTAGTTCGATTTACGTCCCTCCTTGTTATCAACTTTCCAAGACAGTTTCAAAGCTTCATTGATGAACTTCCTCCGCCATACATAGTTGTTGGTGATGTGAACACTCATAGCCCCTTGTGCGGGGCGATGTCATATGTAAGAGGCCGCCGGTGGCGCGAAAAAGAAAAGGAGCACGAGAAACACGGGGTTCCGAACGGCGCGAGCGCGCGAGGCGCACGAACGAGGCATAGTCGAGGGGATGAACGCACTGTCCGTTGAGTTCAACGTGGCACCGGGTCAGGAAGGTCGCATCTCCAGCTATGTTCTGGCGACGGGAGAATTGGGGGTCTGGTTGAGTCCGTGACGTTGGCCGTCCAGTGTGGCCGTCGACCTCGGCAATTCGGGCGAGGCTCCTGGACGGGCTGCAGCTTCTCACGGCAGGACCTGGCACCCCAGAGAGGATCCCCCTTCTGTGGCAGACCGGCACGTTCTAATCTCTCGGACGACACGTCGGCACTCCTGAAGAAGTTGCGACGCATCCCGACGCTAGGCCTAGGCAGGTGGGCCTAAGCAGCGCCGAGCGCCATCGCTGACGAGCGCATCACCGACGAGATACCGACGAGCTCACCACCGACAAACGAGGCAACGCGAGTCGTCGGCATCTACGGCAGTAACGACGCCCCGAACGAATGCGACTTGGACCCGACGAGAGGAGCTTCAAGTCGGCGGTCCGTAAGAGCCCATGTTTTTGTTTACGACGCAGTTAGGCCGGGGCCAAGGTGGCCAGACTCTGGCGAGCAAAAGCTAAGACTGACCGAGAACTTAAGGCGGAGCGAGGCTCCGAAACTGAGATAGTTTTGTTTAAGTAGTTTGTAGTTAATGTGAGTTTGCTGTTTGAGTTCCAGTGAAGACTTTTGTTGAATCAATTTTAGTTTCGTGTGCCTTTAGTTTTGAGTTACGGTTTTAGGTTGTGTGCCGCGTGCTTCTACCGTTCTTGTAAATATTAAATCCTCGTTTGCTGTGCCGCCAGTCGTGTCTTTCCTCCATCGAGGGTAGCGCAGCAC